>NC_141058.1:15632914-16232914 GCF_041138505.1 Cibotium barometz
CAAATTCAAAATGGTTTGAGAGATTTTTAGGAGGATGACTTTTTACATAAAAAGTCAATAAAGCTGCTTTTTAAAATCAAGTTACTTTTTAAAAGTGATTTTAAAAGAAAAACTTGCTTTAAAAGCAAGCCTAAGGGAGCTCTATATAAGTGCGGCATGGGGGAGGGCTCTAATCATAACCACAACGTTAGTTTGAGAGGAGCCCAAAGAAGCCTTCGCTCGTGGGCCTTGGGCGCTAGTGCGCGTGTGGGAGCGCTCCTAATTTGAAGCGAGACCGATGAAGTTGTAACCAACTTCGTGAAGAGTAAAGAAATACCTTTAGGTACGCCAGAGCGGTTTAGGACCACTGCTTCTCTTGTGTGGGAGCAATCTAGCTCCCCCTATCTACATTCTCTCTGTATTTTCTCTCTTGTCAAGTTTAAGTGGTTTAAATTGTCTTTAAGCACTGGTGTGGTAAAGATTTTGTCTACCGCCCGCCGTCAGTTTTATTGAAGGCTGGTTTCAAGGTCCCATTGTCAGGATCACGTCAACTTTCTCAAGGGGGAAAGCTCGTTGTTGGTCTGCATGCAAGCATGACAAGAAGGGACGAGAAAGAAGCCAAAGAAGAGCATTGGTTTCTCTTGGGAAAAAGCAAAGATAACTCACATGGACCAAAGACACATGAAGATGCATAGTGAAGGCCTGTGTTGGCATGTGTAGATTAGCCATGAGCATTCGAGTGGATAAAAGTCAAAAAACAGGGTTGTTTTGACCAAAAAGTTGTGTTTGACATAATCAAAAAGCAATCTAAGTGTATGGAAAGACTACGTTTAGGTATTGATGTGCATGTGGTTTGGAACAACTTGGGGGATGAGAACACGCAAAGGCAAGCAAGTTTGACCAAGTTTGACCAATCTTGAATGCGCTTTGACAGAGGATTGGACCAATGTTTGACTCAATGGACAAGAGTATCCAAGGGTGGACCAATATTGTGGGAAAGCATGGGCTAATGAGATGCTTTTGGCAACCTGTTGTTGGAGGGCAAGATTAGGGCCTCTTGGAGGGGCAAATCACTAACCAAAAAGCAAGATTGGACAAGAACACTCGGGGGATAGTAAGAGGTGTTGGACAACTATGCTTATCAACGTTTTCAGATGGGAACTTTATGGGCTGCTTTTGGGCAAGATGCAATCAAGGTCAACAGGGACTTTAATGTAGGTGAAGAAGCCACGTGAGAAGGCAACTTCAAGGAGGCTTCAAAGTTTTGGTAGGTATCATCTTCAGTGGAGGTTTGAGCTTTTATTGCAAAGACTTGTGAGAAAGCTAAGTTAACAGTGCACCAACATGGTCAACTTGTAGTGTTTTGACACAAGTCATTGGGTTATGTAGAGGTTTTAAAAGAAACATACGAGGTAAAATTTCACGTCGATATTTGGTGAAGTTCAACAACTATTCACCTATGGATTCGAAGAGGATGGAGGAGGGTGACTTAGCAGATTCACCTATGGTTTTGAAACTTGATCTTGATGCTTTTGGTTTGGAGTCTACCATGGAAAGTGCTCACACAGGTTCAACATTAGAGTGTGAGACTAGAGCATTGCCTAATGCTCAAGAGGGGGTTTCCTCTGCTCACTTGTCATAGACGCTCTTAGATGGGATCTAGGAATCGCTTGGTGATCTCTATATGGTTCACCTGAGGTATTGAGGGCTGACAGTACATCTGCTTGCGGGACTTCTATAATGTGTACTAGTCCCTTGGTTTATGGTATCTTTGACTTGGGTACGATTGGAAAAAGATTGGGACGCTCATCTTTACCATATGGTCATGGACGTAGTCATATTTGTACCACTTTGTATATGAAAATATCTATGCATGTAGAGCATCTTGCATGTATATGTTTGTGATGATACTAATAATCATGGGTCCTACAAGAAGATGGCCATATTTTGGAGCAATTGAGACATCACTGGAGACATGTATTTTTAAGATGCTTGGTTTTTCATCACTTGTTTTGTGTTTTTATCTAACTTGGACGTTCCAGACGCACTATGGAGCGCACTTGTTGAGGATGATTGCACTTCGCATTCTTTCAAAGCCTCAATAGAAATCCTAACCCTAATTTTCAAGATTGTCAGATAGATCAACTCACATCATTACTAAGAGCTCCTTGAGAGGAGCAACTGCCTCTTACAACATCTTCAAATTCAAAGTGGTTTGAGAGATTTTTAGGAGGATGACTTTTTGCATAAAAAGTCAATAAAGGTGCTTTTCGTTTGCTTTTTGAAAGCAAGTTACTTTTTAAAAGTGCTTTTTAAAAGCAAAACTTGCTTTAAAGCAAGCCTAAGCCGGCTCTATATAAATGAGGCTTGGGGGAGAGCTCCATAACCACAACGTGAAGAGGCCAAAGAAGCCTTCACTCACGGAGTGCGTGTGTGGAAGCACTCCTAGCCGAGGATACTTGAAGCGAGACCGACAAAGTTGTAACCAACTTCATGAAGAGTAACGGAATACGTGTGCGAGGGTGCCAGATCAATTTGGGACCAACACTTCTCTTGCATAGGAGCAATCTAGCTCCCCTGTCTACATTCTCTCTCTTCAAGTTTTAAGTGATTTAACTGGCTTTAAGCGCTTGTGTGGTGAAGTTTTAGTAACGCCCATCAATTTCATTGAAGGCTAGTTTCAAGCGATGAGAACCATGCCCACTATGAAGGTGGAGGTGGTGGGACCGGGATATAGTAGTCGGGGTAGAGGTGGCTGATGGGAGATATGATTATAGAGGAAGTGTGCATAGGAGTGCCATATGTCCAAGCAAGTGATAGGTGTGGGGAGTCGATGTTCTCGGAGTTTCCTCCAAGCCTCATTACAGTTCGGCCCTAAGAAGAGAGAGAGAGAGAGAAAGAAAGAAAGAAAGAAAGCTGTATTAACGTCAGATGCTGTACAATGTATCCATGATGAATCTGAACCATGAAAAGAAAAAAGTTGCAGAGAGAGAGAGAGAGAGAGAGAGAGAGAGAGAGAGAGAGAGTACTCACAAGACTGTGAAAGTAGAACTCTCCGAGATAATACACGATCACCTACTGGAGTGACTAGAGCCCATGGCATGCCTTTAGAGACCATATTCTAACTACTTTGGGCATTAAGGTGCATAAAACTTTTTACCGTTATGCAACTTGCCATGTGATTGAGAGGATGGGAGGTTTGAACCTTGAAAGGGTTACTGGTTCACTAGGAAAATCAAATACAACCTTTTCGTTGTATACATGCATGCACAAACGACTTTTGTTTTTGAGAAAAAGTCTCCACAAAAAACAGATTCATTATCCATCTCTAACATCTCTAACCTCATTTAATAGATGCACTTGCTTTGTTGCTAAGCAACTGTACATAGACACTCTGTAACAGCCATTTACAGGTACCAGCACTGTCCAATCATTGCAATTGATATCAACATTACACAATTGTTGCAGCATTACATACTAAATACATTACCACATCCAATAGGACATGATAAGCAGGGGAGAAAAGTGGTGAACATGCAAATTGCTGCGTAATGGTGGTTGAGTTGAGATCTCCCTTAAGGTCTTTAACTATACATCTTCATTATATGACTGTATGTGTACACACACATTCAGCTTCCCCTTTCACTTGCATGCTATAATCCAAAACAATGAATGACCTACCTTCCTTACAGAGGGGACGTTAGACACATGCACCAGTACAGCATTAACTGTAGCTCACGGGTAGTTCACCTGCTTCAAGGAGCAATATCATACATACTCAATCATCTGCTTGCCCACTTTTTTGCACATCCAAAGGCGTGCTTGGAAATGTCTTTTCATCCCCCACATCTGCATTTTCCATTTCTCTCACCTGCTCTAACTGTTTCATTAGGTCTAGCCGCTCTCGACCATAAGCAGAAGGTATCTGAATTGTCACACAAGAGACAAATGACTCAGTCTTATACATTCGTACATATAGATCTCACAAATCAGAGCTACTTTCTAGGGTAGAATATTATTACCAGTGCAGGTGCATATCTCTGTATTGCAGCAAGAATGGCTGCATGTCCCACAGCTGTAACCTGCAAAGTACACTTTTGAGCATGTTTTATTTTCAAGCAACCAAAGCAATGCAAAAAACACTAGTTGCCAGCTCAGGCAAAAGCCATGACTTTCAGAGGGGTTCTTGAACACAGTTTTAGTTTTCTAGACAGGATTTCTCAGCGCATTGAGAGGGACCTGTTTTTTGGACCATGCGGCACAACAAAAGCAACAGCATATACCCAAAAAATGGGCAACCCGAAATACTCAATAACAGAACAAAAGAAGCATCATATACCCAAAAAAACTGGCAGCCCAAAATAGTCAATAACAGAACACGCAGAATTTTGGGTTTCCTTCCATGAAGGGCAAAATCACCAAATGAAGAAGCTCCCAGAGATACATATGCATCTGACTCCTTTTACACACTGCAAACTAGAGTCAAATGTGGTGAAACAAATGCACTCTAAAAGTGAAGATCATTACATAAGATTCGATATCAATGACCGAGATAGAATTCGGCTACTGACTCTCCTCCCAGCCATAGGTCCCATTCCGAACAACCAACAAGCCAGAGGCCCAATGGTGGAGGGTCCTGATGCTCTGGGTCGGGGACATCTGGCTCGCAAAATGAATCGAGCTCTCTCACTAAGAACTCCTCTGGGGCGTGGAGCTGGAGCGTGGGTACGGGTGGTGGGCTCTGATGTCATAGTAGAGGAACTGTTGTGGGCAATAGATTCCGATGTGGATGTGTATGTACCACAAAGAAATCTGTGATGGCTCTCTGTGAGGTGTCCTGTCAGAGACGAGGCCGTCTCTCAGCATGCTAGCATGCTGCCTCAACACTACATCCCTC
The DNA here is from genome assembly GCF_041138505.1 of Cibotium barometz. Lineage (NCBI taxonomy): Eukaryota > Viridiplantae > Streptophyta > Polypodiopsida > Cyatheales > Cibotiaceae > Cibotium > Cibotium barometz. The sequence continues at coordinate 15,637,791 of NC_141058.1, forward strand.
TTTCGTCTGAGCTCCATCAAGTACATGCCCAAGCACCTCTGATCCTCAAACTGCATCACCCGTGTGAGTGGTCTGAATCCCTCTCGGAAGAGGCAATGGAATCTCCCCCATATCTCATAGTAAGCCGAGCAACTGAGCATATAATGGGCCTCATCCTCTACTGCTCTTGTGATGCATATTGTGCATGTCCTCTCCTCATGTGGGATATCCTCGGCTCTGCCAATCTCTACTCTGAGGTGGTGGGAGGATACCCTGAGCTGGCCGATCGTGATACGCATGCCATGTGACATGTGTATTTTGTATGTATCCCGGGATCTCAAAGAACCCATCCTTGGAGAGTCTCAAGAAGTGATCTCTGTAGAACTCACACTTCTTACCAATCTTTGACAGAGACACCCATGTCTGGTGTATGTGTAGCCCGAGTAGATCTAACCAGATGATCCGGTTGATCTCCTGACGTGAGAGATCAAGGTATGGGGAATCCAGGCTATACTGAAACGGGGGGAGACGGTCCATCTGTATGCCATGTGCATGAAACCACTGGACTACCTCAGAGTACCATGCATGTGTCGGTAATGGTGGTGGCCGTGTCGCTGAGGAGGAGGGCAGTCCAGCTCGTCTCAATCGCTCCCTCTCCCTCTCGCCGTATAATTGCATAGAGGACTCTAGTGCTAATCGTGGGAGGCGATCTCTGTCAAGCGTGTATACATACTGAGAGAGAGAGAGAGAGAGAGAGAGAGAGAGAGAGAGAGAGGGAAGGAGAGAGAGTTCTGAGCCTAAAAATCACCCAATCAACGGTTACACACACACACACACACACACACACACAGAGAGAGAGAGAGAGAGAATCTTACTGGTAGAAGCATCAAAAACCCAATTGGTATGATTGATGCCAAATCTGTTAGCGTTCTTTTCAAAATCTTCTTTTCCCTCTCGGTTAACTCCTCACCAGAAGCACTTCTCTTGAGAAGCACCAGGGCGGCTGCAACATCTGTAGCAAGAAGTTGTGTTCCCCTCCACACATCCTATTTAAAAATAGATGGCCGTTTGAAAATGCTCAGAATGGCTTGAATTGTTGAAATTAGTTCCATAAAACATTTTGCTATTTATGTTCAACCTAAAGATGCACTCTTTGAAAAACTGGATATGGTCAAAAGTGCTACGAGATCTTTTTCAAAACTATAACCAAAAGTACCAATGTTCAAGCCAAACAGAATTCCTTACTATACAAAACCCTCACCTATAACTTATTCAGTGTTAAAGCAGACAAGACTGAATTTTGAAACCTAACTGCAGTACAAATGGTGGAGCTGTAGCACAATAAAAGAAGACTAGTTTACGTTCCACTGCTTCATAACCCTGCGTGTTTGCACCCTTGATTCCCTAGAATTCCCTTTATAATCAACCCCAGGCCTTACACTACCCAATAGCTAGAAGCTCCATCCAAACCACAGATTGGTAATGTGCTATTACGAGGTTCACTCCTCTCGACTCACCTCATCTTGGAAGGCTGAGCAAAAGCCTGTCAATGGTTGGATGCATTGGTGGTTACAAGCGACTCTGAGCCAAACATGTGCTCAAGAACATAGAGAGGAACAAGAAACTAGTGCAAAGATCACAAGTGCCAAATTGCAGCATAGCAATTATCCCCACAACCTCACCCATCAAATGCATAACAGAACTGAACAAAACTATATTTTCTTACAGTGCTTGTATCTTTGATTGTCTGTAGAGATTTGCTAATGATGTCTCCCTTCGCAGCAATCTCAACTCTCATATCAGCTGATATGTCGTTTCCATCATCTCCTTCATCAACTTGGCACACGGTTTCCTGACAATACAGCAGAGCCTTACTTCAGAGCCACAAACCTGTAAATCATTCTATCTTCTCTCGATTTGTCCTCCAGCTTCATGCCAAACAGAGCAAAAACTGACAGACATCTGTGAGCCTGCAGAAAAAATCAAATCACAGCACTACAGCTTGTGCCAATAGGAAGCAGCTGATCCAGGTGATCACATGATCGCTTGCTTGCTGTGCAGAAAACATAACCTCAGTATTGCTACAGCTATTTTCTGTCAGTGATTAGGAAGCACACCCTTGACAAGGTAAAAGGAGCACCACAGTATTCTTTAACTGTCGCAGGATGTTGCTTGCATGCGATGATTTCATCTTGCAATTATGCGTAAAGACTTTGTTAAGAGGACTGCATTGTGGATTCCCACCAGTGTGATAAGAAATGGCCACTGTCTGTATTGACAGGAAAGGAGGTATGGCCACATTATGTATCCAACTTTTGTTAAAAGGGTGAACTGCATTGGCTCTCTTTGTTTTACTTTTTTCTCTGTGTATATATGTGTGTGTCTGCACCTGTTTTCTTTTGGGGAAGGGGAGGGGATGTGTGAAGATTTATTATGTCTACAGGAGGCTCAAGCAGAACATGAGACTGATGATACAATAAGTGGTGACAGATGCATGGGGCGTCTCTTGAATCTTAAACAAAACATGATGGAAGATGAGGAACAAAAGAGTGAAAAATGATGTGCCAGTAGCCTGTGATGGTCAACGTAGTGCAGATGAAAAACAAAGAGTTAATGGTGTGCCAGTAGCCTATGATGGTCATCGGTAGTGCAATATGTCAGAGCCTCATGGGGTTGTAGAGCCAATCCAATAATGTTAATGTTAAGAACCCTGGCTCCATGCCATTAGTGTTGAAACTATGCACTGCTGCATACGACTAGATGTAATGTTTCCAAGTTTTGCTAAAAGCTATTTGTCATGTACAGAGTGAATGTGCACTGCATTATTCATTGTGTTTGCAGCTGGGATGTCAATACTGCTAGAGAGCTGCAGCAACTAGCACCCATGAGATAATAGCAAGGTGCTGATTCATTGTTTCAAGAGCAACCAGTCTCCAGTTAGTCCAGAAAGCATAGTTACACGGGGCAGAAATGGAAACCCACAGTTCACACAGAAAACAGTAAAGAACTAGGAAGTAGTGAAAGAGTGCAAGGTCTTGCCCGCTCATTTAAATGCTCTCCTGCAGACTCCTGAATCCGCTTTTCAAGATCCGTTAGCTCCTGCCTCAAAATCTCAAAATGCTGGATCTCTTTTGATACTGTTGAAGCTTCTTGAAGAGCAAGAGCAGCCACTTGTTCAAAACCTTCATCTTCCTGTGAGACGCAAAAAGTAAAGAACTGAAACACTTCCTTTCACAACTTCAAGTTTCAAACAGAAATGAGCTTAAGCTGGAATGAATCTTGATCTTGTTGTCTATAAAAGAACATGTTACGTGACTAAAGTTCTCAAGACTTCAAGAACAAGACTCTTTGGAGACGGAGTCTCCAGAGTGAAACACCCAATTCGGGAAGGAAGGGGGGAATGGGAGCTTGTGTCTGAAACTTTTCCATTTCCGGAACAGTGCATTTCCCTTGTTTTGGGTGTTTCACCTCTGCCATTTAATCTGTTTTTCCAACATCACCTGCAGTTCCCTTTTCCACCCCAGATTTTTAAGTTCAGTTAAGTCAAGTAGCTTGTTTCCATGTTCTATCTTCCCTCCCATCTCCTCTCGTATCCTATCTTCTTGCACTTTCTTTTCTCTCCACTCCTCGTTCTCTCTTCTCCTCTTGCCATCCCCCTTACTTGTCTCATCCTTGCTGGTCCGTTTCAGCCCCCTCAAGCCCCATTCCCATTTTTGTTCACCATTCAAGAGGAGAAGAACACTTACTGAAAAGTCCGCCGTTCCATTAGTACCAGTTCCAAAACTCTTATTAGAAATAAAAGGAATGAATTTTGTGATGCCTTCTGCCTTGTTGGCCTCATTATTTGTCCTGTTCATGACAAACAAACTCCATGTAACAAAAGTCAAAACAATTTTTAAAAAATCGATATATGCACTACAAGAAGGGCTTGCATCTATCTACAAAATCAATAGATTTCCTACAGCATTGAGGAGATTTGTTGAGCTACCTATTTCTGCCTTGCTGTCTAGCAGTGTCTCTATCTACATGTGAAAAGTTCCTTCCACGCTTGCCCTTCTGCCTTCTCTGCCGCTGTAGTGATGAGCTTTCTGCCTGTAGATGCTCAAATCAATCAGAATTCAGCCCCATGGTTAATGAGCTTGTGCAGCCTCATTGAATCACACATGGTTTATCACCCTAGAATATGAAGTAGGAAAAATGTACTAAGTAGGAGACCTGCAGCATTGACATAGCTTTTTTCCTCAGAGAAGCTTCGAGTGTTTCAACTTCTTTCTTCAATTGTCGTATCAACACTAAATTTGTGCATGCAGCAGTAAGGTGCTCCTTTCCCCGCCCCTCTTGCTCTAGTAGTAGGCATTCCAGTCTGCTGAGAGCTTCATCCACATCCTGCAACTCCTGTTCAAAAGATGCCATTCATAAAGCCACTCAGTAAGTAAGGAAATACCCATATTCTCATCAGCACCCAAGCTAAAAATCAGCCATTCAACAGTTATCCCCTTTAGAGGGTAAAACCAACTTGATTTTCAGCCCAGCCTTTCCAATTTCAAACTTGCAAGGTCACCATGCCAAAGACAGGTAGCAACTTTGTGCATTCGTTTAAAGGACAGGGGCTTCTGCTTCCTTTGTATTAGAAGCATTAGCGAGTTCTCTACTTCTACTTTCAGACAGTAAGGCATTGAATTTCTCAAATTTAAGTCTTCCAATTAATGTTAAAGCACAAAAACTGACCAGCGATGATCAGAATGAGACATGCACCACTGTGGAGAAGTCCAACTTCCAACATAAAGCCAGCCATCTCACAACAGCCCATAATGGTAACATGAACTAGAACAAAAAAAACCAGGCAGTTTTTGATTGGCCTAAAGTATGAGCTCACGGAGGCAATACACACAGCGGTCTACTTGCTCAACTCCAGCTGCGTCATTATTACAGGGGAATGGAAATGGGAATGGGAATGGGAACAGGAACAGCAATTTCAGGGGGGCTGCAAGTTTCTCTCGTACAAGAATCGGAGCTTGCCGGACCTTGCCTCTACGGAGGATGTGTGTCGGTGGAGGAAGACTGGCGGACAGATCTATGGCTTTCTCCTCCTGAATTGTCAAGATTTGGTTCTTCGACACTTCATCTTTGCTCTTGATGATGCTTCTACTTTCTATGTGTGGCAGTTGCTTTGTGACCTGTATGGTGATGCTAGTGATCGGCAGATGGTTTCTACTTCTGGGTGCTATGTAGCTAGTGATCTTGGGATACTTCTTTTGGAGATGTTCTTGCAGCAATGGATAGTGGGCTAGTTTTGCTCACTACATCTGAGGAGTTTGTTTCTCCTGTTGCCTTGCCTTCAGTTTCTGTGCATACTTCTCCTTGCCACGATGATATATCTAGTAATGTTTTTGAGGAAGACTATGAGCTATCTTTGCTCACAACTTCTGAGGGGGATTTGTCTCCTATTGCTTCGCCTCCGACTCTTTCTTCGACACCCAGTGACCAAGATGTGTTGCTGGTCCCTTTGCCTTCTATGGAGGAGCCTGCTTCTACGATGTGTGATGCTATTGAGGAGGCTACTACTACTTCAATTACCACTACTGTGAATGTTCCTATTTCCCTTACTCTGTGTGAGGATTCTGGATTTTGGTCAGGTGTGTCCGTGACCGTGCTTGGGGCACGGTGGTACTTCCAGGGATTGAAGGATTGGGATTTGGATTTGGTTGGGCCTATGGAGTCCCGACATCAGTTTTCAGAGGGGGTAGTTGAGTTCTTACATCTGGCAATGCCAACCTTCAAGGAGGGTGCTATTGTACAACATTTGGCTACTCTTGGTACAGAGTTGGAGTAGATGGACTCTATTTTTTTTAAGGGTATTATCTTCTTGGAGCTACAGGCTCCTAGGGATTTCTGTGGCACTGTGTTTACATTTAGGTTTGGCACCGATATTTGGAGCAGCACGACGCAGCCTACATGGTTGTTTTCTTCTAGAGGAGCAGTGTACCTGGCAGCTTGTTCTGTTGCTTTTGTAGCTGAGTTGCTGTGGAGATTGCTTGTGGAGCTTTCTTGGTGTACCTGTTGTTGCTGCATTCTTTTGTCTTTGACAGAGGGCGACTTCTTCGGCTTCTTGGAGTTTGTTCAACATCTCGTGCTGAGAGGGGATGTTAGCACATTCCCCAATTTCTACCCATGTTTGGTGTCCTTTTGGTCCCTTTTGCATGGCCCTTGATTGTGGCTAGCCACCTTTATTTTATATATTTTTCTTGGATTTTTCCCAGCCTGTATGGTTTTTTCCCAGTCGACCAGTTCAATCCTCCAGTCAGCCAGCTTCAGTGTCTCCAGTCGGCCAGCACTCCCCACCTATAAATAGGTGGGCTGGCCTCTCAGTCTAGTATCTTTCCTAGTCTATCTTTTGCCCCCTCACTTATGAGACTGCTTGTGTCTCTTGCTTGGGACTATACCACTTCAGTATATTCAGCATAGTTGCTCCATATCTCTTTCTCTCTTGCACTCTCTATTCAGCACACTCTAGTGCCCTTTTGCTTCCGCTCTGTGCACTCTTTCAAGAAACACATGGAGATGTAAGAAATCAAGAGAGTATATGATTGGAGATTGCGGGAAAGGAATTGGTGAGGAGAAGGAACAACAGAGAATCACTACTGCCCTAAAATCGACGGTTTTAGACCGGAAAAACCAAGTGTTACTGGGAAACATATCCCCCTGCCATTCCCCTTGTTTCCCAACCGGAAATACATTTCAAGCTGCAAGCAAAGGGGAAACGCCGTTTCATGCATGTAGGGGTACCGGTTAAGTCAATTCCTATAACTATGAGCTGTGTAAAGGGCATGACCTCCAAACACCCATACACACGTAAGAAACCGTTTGTATCCCAGTTCAGGGTCCACCCAAGCAACAGGAACCACCTCTGCAGATGGTAAAGCCCACACATTCCTACAGAAGGAAGAATAGCTGCCCAGGTGGTACAGGCAACCACCATAGCACTCCATGACATACATGAACACATTAAAGAATCTCTATCACATGCATCCGTTGTCAGACTCATGGCGTTAGGGTAGAATCTGTCAAAGTTGTGAGGAGAACACACAATTGTACTCAACAATGTGCAAGACAAGTGCCCAAAAATTGGAACATGAATAGAACTTCGAACTCTTTGACAACGTTTATGCTGCTGTAATAAAAACCGAACTGTATCCATAATTACAGAAGGTACAAGATTTTGAAGCCAATAGCGCAGTATGACAGGTTGTAAGCCTATTTCAGTGCCATTGGAGCAAAACACAAAGCTTTCTACAGATGCAGGTAAGTATTTGGAGGATCCCATATGTATGGGCACATAGTGGGTAGCTTGATCTACATGACCATTACTACGCCAGACTTGAGCTATGTTGTTTGACTTGTGAGTCAGTTTATGCAGGCCCCAGGAAGCCACACTTCGAGGTGGCTAGACGGATTCTCAGGTGCATAAAAGTCTAGAGTTGATCGGAGCAAAGGCAAAAGAACACAGATCTTCATCACATTCCTGGCCACCTACAAGCAAAGGTGGTACCCTTTGATCCCGGACAACTGTCAAGTCAAGGAAGAGGGGAATCCCCCACATGGAAACCCTGATTTCAGGTCAGTCTCAGTTAGGACAGCAAACAGTCCATTTCTTTGTACTCAATTCTCGCAGCAATTCAAGCAAATGCTCTCTTTAAAGGCATCAATTCAAGCCATTTAAGCAAATACTCTCTTCAGAGGAGGGGGAGGGGGGGGGGGGGCTTAGTGGGCGCTTGGGACCCCATCGAGTGTACCGAGAGAGAGAGAGAGAGAGAGAGAGAGAGAGAGAGAGAGAGAGAGAAATGAAATGAAATGAAATGATATATTAACGTCTTCAAAAGGCCAAAATGACCTATGAGACCAAAAAGGTTACAACAATTGGTGGATCTCATACAATGTCTGTGTAAGGAAAGCTAAAAACAATTAAACAACTAACTGAAACTGAAACAACTATGAGGAAAAGTACGGTACCAGGAGCTCCTAATGGATAACATGTGGGAGGAAAACTCCAGCAACAAAGGTAAGCATCATACACATCACTATCCAAAGATGTCTCTCATCGGTCGATGGCGGATATCCTCAATGTCCTCCATGGTGAGTACTCTGACTGGACGTCTCCCATGCCGTGCTAGTATGGTCCTGATCCTTTGTTGTAGTCTCCGCCGGTGTCGAGATGGACCTCTCATCTTGGGGCGCCTGGACCGCCCCAGCTCTATAGCCCGATCAATCAGTGTACCTCTGGTGCGGCTGTACTCTGGGGCTAGCTGCGATGCCTGCTGACCTGACTGCTCAATCTCTGGTCGAAAGAAGTCTGTAATCTGCCTCTGTAGGTGTCTCTCCCTCTCTGATCCCCTCCCTCTCAGGAGACCCTCTCTATGTCTACGCAGCTCTAGCAAGTACAATCCGAGGCATCTCTGATCCTGGTATCTCATGACTCTAGAAAGTGGTCCAAAGCCCTCTCTGAACAGGCAGTGAAAACGGCCTCGTATCTCATAATATACCGGACAGTGACATATGTAATGTAACTCTGTCTCTGGCTCCATCTGGCATAGCTGACAAATCATGGCCTCAGCATGTACTCCTCTGAATCTGCCAGTCTCAATCTCTAGCTGGTGTGAGGATGTGCGCATCTGACCAATAGCACACCGTACCCCATGAGAAAGATGAGTATCCATGTAGCTGGGTCTAATCACAAACCCATCCTCCGTGAGCTGGAGAAGATGATCTCTATAGAAAGCCATCTTCGTACCAAGCTCGTGTGTCGGCTGTATCCATGTCCTCCTAGTGTCCAGCTGAGTCAAGTCTTGCCTGATAAGTCTGGTAATCTCTGCCCGTGTGAGAGAGAGGGAGGGTGCATCCAGGGAGTACTGAAATGGAGGTAGCCTGTCCATACTAAAGCCATGCAGTTGGAACCAAGCTGTCATCTGTGCATACCAACATGATCCAAAAGTGTGGTATCCACAAAATGCAAGTCAACCCTTGCATGTGTGCCACATCCATATAATATAGAAGTACAAAATATTATATGTTAAAGTGTCCTTTCACACTAGATGTCCAAGGGGAAAAACCACATGGGAAAAAGTGCCCTTGGTTAAGCCCTGTTCACACATAGCACTACCATAAGTGAGCATATGCCTACATGTTCCTCCAGTCATCAAGAGGAAAACACTAGAGTTTGAATGGGCCACATTGGGAGAGGATCTAGAGAGAGATAGAGTCTAAAGGAGAGTGAGGGAAAGAGAGACCCTAGAGAGAGAGAGAGAGAGAGAGAGAGAGAGAGAGAGAGTCTGAAGGAGGGAGAGAGAGACCTGATTTCTCATTTAATGCTATTAATATGGCATGTTAGCTAACATTACATCTATTAAAAAAATAGATAAATTTATATCCATAAGATCAAAAGAGACTAGATTATGAACCCTTAGATTGGCCCTATGGGTCATCATCCATGTGTTGTCATGACATGCTCCCATGACATGAAAATAAGCGAAGTGAGAAACAATGCTTAGACCTCCCAATGGGCAGGCCGAAAAGGACACAGGGAAAAAACGTCTTCTAAAGAGAGTAACAAGTTCAAATCCGAAACGTCCTAAGTAATTAAAAACGGGTTTTAAATGCAACCTTGGAACACCATGTTTCACAAGCTATCAGGTTTTGACTAGATCCGTTGTCAACTAAATCTATACTTGAGTCCTTTCTCTGTGATCATCTCAAGCCATGATTCTTGTTGGCACCTCGGATGGGGCTTAAGATTGTTCTTTCCAATGTGTTGTTGAAATTGTTGGAACTTCTAGAACATTTGATACTTCTTGAAGTTTGTAAAAGGCTGAAACATTTGGCATTTTTAGTACAATCTCATCTACAAACATTCTAGTGGTTGTGGATTTTAAACCATTTGTAAACACCATTGGCTGGATTAAAGATTCTTCCACTAATACCGAATCTAGAACATTGGAAATTTCAAATATTTCTGAGGCACGTTTGAGGCTGCCAGAACTTGTGGAACTTCTTTACCTTTTGAATTAGGTATAGAATTTTTGGATTTGCTTGAACTTTTGAAGTGATACTTTTCTCATCCACTACAACAACGAACTTGGAGTCTGTTGTTGGTGTTGCTATCAAACTATGGGTGGTGAAATAATAGCTTTTTCTTGCCATTCTAGCTCGTGATTGCCCCAAATTTGTGAATTGGAGCCCTCACCCCTGGTAAGCATCCCACTGGTATTCATAGCCCCCTCTCTTGGCTCTGGTGCGTCTTTGTGTAGAAGATGATGTCCCATCCTATGAAAGGCTCCCTGAATCCCCCAATGTCTGACCACAAAGTTCTGTTGCAGTTCCAGACTACCATCGTGTAGAGAGAAAATTGCTTTAATTTGGCAAATTTGGCCTAATTTATGAAAAGCCCTAAATTTTGTTGAGTGCAGGAGCTTCAATTAGACATTTTTCACCTGATTTTTAAAACCCCTAATTCGTTGCTGATGTGACATTCTGTGGGTACATTCGGTGATGGGTTGTTGCTGACTAACAATGTGACAACGGCTGAATGTGGAGGTGGCTGCTGTTGGGCGGGTGTTGATGGGCAGCAGGATGATGTGAGAGGTTGTCGGAGCTGCACAATGGTGGACAGTAGGTGGAAAGTGGGAAGTTGAGGGGCCGGCGGCTGGCGATGGATTGTGTGCAGTGGTGACAGCTACTGGAAGGTTGACGTGGATGAGAGTCGAAGGCGACGTGGATGAGAAGCAATTGAAGAAGGATGGTGGTGGAGGTGCTGATTAGGGAGGACAGAAGCAGCTGAAAGCGGGCTGATGAAGGAGCGGGTTGAGTGGCTATGGTGTAGTCTGCTCTAAGCCCATGTCAGCTTTTATGGTGTGTGGAGAGAGAGAGAGAGAGAGAGAGAGAGAGAGAATGAATGCTGAACTGTAGAGAGAGTATTGCACGACTCAATGATAGATTGATTGATATGATAGCTGTCACGAAGTATTGCTTTTATAGCCTTAGATGTTCATCCGTGCTATAGACTCACATTAAATGCATTCTAACACTCATAGGGAGTGTTCATACACATATAACACACTAGCTTTTATTGGGGCTTTTCACATATACGAGACTCTGAGTCCTAAAAAGGTGGCCTCTGGACTCCTAATCGGGCAGCTGGGGGGGGGGGGGGGGGGAGGGGAGGGGGGTGGGGGTTCTTGGAACGGGTGTGGGTTTGATGGGCGTCCCTGGTGGGCTTGATGTCGGAGGCAGGCTCTAACCAGGTGTCCCATCTGCCTGCAAATTAAGCATTGTCCAGGGAGGAGACCTAAGTACTCCATGCACTGTAGAATCGGCACCTCCTAAAGGAGGCTGGATGATGTGATGACCTGCGGGAGAGCATCGGGAGCAGCTATGCATACTTTGAGAGGAAATCCCAGCTTCCCTGACCACCATGGAGGCGGTAGTCTAAGGGCATTCCAAGGCCTGTCCAATCGATTGACTAATCGACTGAAGGAGGGGGATAGACTGCTTTTGGAGGCCTGGAAAGCAAACCGTGACGGGGAAGCCAGATAGTCTTGCAAAGGTGGATGGATGCGGGGTCGTAGCTGTGGTGCCATCGAGCGAAGAACGCATGAGTTGTGCGTATCTTAATGGGACTCTGCTGCAGCACCTTGTCAACGGCAGCTGTGGGAGTGTCGAACTCCCCCTAGGTGTAGCCATGCCAAGAAAATGAATATTGGTGATTTTCCCGGGCTTTCCAATAAGGGCTGCCTAGAGAAAATCCCAAACTTGAACGCGTTGGGCGGCTTGCAAACCAATGAAGAGGCCACGCGGCAGGAGACTATCGATGCCAAGAGCTGGAGGCATAGTAATAGGAAACGGCCGTTTCCTATCCCGGAAACGTGAAAACCTTGTTTCCTGAGAGTGGTGGGCGGGAGGCTGAAGGAGGAGACAAAGAGCTCCCAAGGAGGGAGGGTGGACAGGGAGTGGGAGGAGGTCGGGTAGAAGAGGCAGGAGGTGGGATGCGTGCAAACTTGAGATGGAGAGAGGTGGGGGCAACGGGAGGAGGGGGGGGGGGGGGGGGGACACATAGGCAGGGGTTAGAACTTAGGCGCAAGTCTGCTGGCTTTGCATGTCGAAGCTTCATCTCACTTTGCATGTCGAAGCTCTTTAACTGTGATTAAGGCATGGGTTAATTTGCTGATTTGGGAAGAGATTATGGAAGAGAGATTGAGAGAAGTCTCTCTCTCTCTCTCTCTCTCTCTCTCTCTCTCTCTCTCATTTCTGTGTGAGCTTCTCTATCCTGCACCTAACCCAAATGTGCAGGTTTGTGTGTGTGTGTGTGTGTGTGAGTCCAACACCCAACAATTGGTATCAGAGCTGGGAGCTGGCCCTGGAATTCTGCCTGTGGAGAAGCAGCAACAAGCCTGCAAATTTCCGTCGACACACTGTGTTTTTTCCGTCGCTGGACTGCCTGGTTCCGTCCGCCGGACTTGGCCAACTGTGCCACCCAGAACCGGCGGCACTAGTGGGGAGCCCACCACCACCGCTCAGCCCACTGGCGGCTCCTCCCTCTCCAGCCAGCGGCCACAGCGCTGCCCGAAGCGCCTCCGCCCGTCAGCAATCCATTCCGGCCGCCCAGAGCCACGCCATCACGATTCCGTTCCGGCCGACCAGAGCCGCCGTCTTTCATTACGGTTACGTTCCGGCAGCGCCTCCCGTCCCAGGCTCCATTCCGGCCTGCAGAGCAAGTAGCCACCCCGCCGTCGCTTCTCACGGCTCCAGCCCCGGCCCCTGCTCCGTCGGTCCATACCGTCACTGCTACGCTACGGGCCCCTGCTCCGTCGGTCGCACGTGCCCCGGGCCTCGCCTACGGCCCCCGTCTCCAGCTCGGTGCTCGCCCTGCGCCTTCCACCGCCGCCTGGCCCGTCAGCTCTGCGCACCGCATACGAGAACCCCGTCTGCTCCTCAACGTCAACCCTGCTCTCCAGCTGGCGCAAATACGCGTGACCCATCATCTCAGTGCGCTCTAGCTCCAGCTCAATTTGGGGGATTTCTCAATTTCAGGACAAATTGAAAAAATTGAACATGTTGTTCGGTTTGGAATTTGGGGGTTTTCAAAATTGAGGTCAAAATCAACAGATTGAACCTCTTTTAGTTGCAAAAATTTGGGACTTTTGTGAAAATTGGCCAATTAAATGCACAGTGAAGCGTTTGAAGTGCATAAAAATTGGGGATTTTCAGATTGGAGCATGTAATTGGGCATTACAGCTGTGATTTGTCGCGTATGTATACACATTGTGTGTAATTGGACAATTTGGTGGAGGTTTACACTTGCTTTGATTTGCAGGCATACATTTGCACAGGACATTTGGTTGCCTGGCAATGCACATTGATGCTCGGTTTGCTTGCAGGTATATTTTGTTGACATGGCACAGAATGCTACAGATGTATTTCGTGTGCTCACCCAGGAGGACAAGCTGGATGGATCTAACTACTCCCTCTGGAGTTTCATGATCCATAATTTGCTGGTAGCCAAAGGGCTTTGGGGCATCGTGTGTGGTGATGACACATGCCCACTTACCATACAGCCAGCCACGCCTCAAAGGGGAGGTGCTCAAAGAGCTCCTGATGTAGAACCTACTCCCACACAAGAGCAGAAGAGATGGGACTCTAGAGATACACAGGCCATGTCATTGATAGCCCTTTCAGTGAAAAGGACTATTATTCCGCACATTCGTTCTTGTAAGACATCGAAGCTTGCATGGGACACATTGGAAGCAATGTATCAGGTACGCAACGAGGCAAGAGTTGCCTACTTGAAGAGGCAATTGGATCTTCTTTCTATGGATGAGGGTGACTCCATGGCAGATCATCTCACCAAAGTGAAAGATTTGCAGGAACAATTGCTCAACATTGATGAGGTTATCCCAGACAGACAGATGGTCACCAACACTCTTCATTCTTTACCACCTTCCTACTTGGGCTTTCACACCTCTCTCAACCTCTCAATGAGAGGAGGTGATCCCGTCACTTTTGAAGAGCTCATGGGTTTACTCTTGCAGGAAGAGCAAACAAGAGCAAACTTATCGAGCAACCGTGGTGGAGACAAGGCATTTACAGCCAAGGATAAGGGTATAGCAAAGAGCTTTAGGCATGGGGGACAACAGTCTAGCAAGGCTGGTCATGGACAGCATCTTCTGGTGGTGAAAAGTCTGACAAAGGGGATGCAAACAAGCCCAAAAAGAAGGGCAAATGTCACTACTGCCATAAGCCTGGACACTACATCAGTGAATGTAGGAAGCGGATTGCAAAAGAGAAAAGGAAAGAAGCAGGCAATGCAGTAGCAGACTCTTCTGATGACAAAGCACAGCAATCAGCTAATGTAATCCAAGAAGAGTACACTTTTTTGGTCACATGCACTAGTGGCACACCAAGTGCTTCAGACACTGATATGTCTTGCATTGCATCTGACTGATAGAATGCATCATGGTATTTTGATAGTGGTGCTTCGAGCCACATCACTTCATGCAAAGATGTATTTCAGCACTCGGTTTATGCTTCAAATGGCCGCACTGTATCATGTGCAGATCATACCACATATCCAGTAAAGGGAATTGGCAATGTCATACTTATTGCAGCCAATGGTGCCAATATTTGTATGAAAAATGTATTGTATGTTCTAGGGATAAAGAAAAATCTGCTCTCCGTCTCAGCCATAAACAACCAAGGTTTAAAGGTTGAATTTGAAGACAGGGAGTGTTTGGTAAAAGACCCATCAAAGGGTTATGAAATAGTCACTTCTGGAACACAATACAAAGGCTTGTATAAGCTGGACAGCTATGACAAGCGTACTTATGATGCAAATACAATGGCTGCCCACACTCCTGCTATGCACGATGCAGAGCTATGGCATGCTCGTTTTGGGCATGTAAATTTTCAGATTTTGATGCTTTTGCAGAAGCATCATATGGTTGATAATATGCCGCCTCTTGAGTCTCCACCAAGACATGTATGTGAGGGGTGTATTTTGGGAAAGATGCAACGAAAACCATTCCCCAAAGATGGAGCTGTTAGAGCTGAAAGTAAATTACAGCTCATACATAGTGATGTATGTGGTCCAATGCGGACACCATCCATAGGGGAGCATCTTTACTTTGTCACATTCATTGATGACTACTCCAGGTTTGCTTGGGCTTACCCCTTGAAAGCAAAAGCAGATGTGTTTACATGCTTTCGACACTTTGTAGCAATGGCTGAAAATATGTGTGGATGTAAAGTCCAAACACTCCGCTCAGATAGAGGTGGAGAATACATGTCAAATGCATTCAAGGATTATATGCTTCAAAAGGGCATCAAACACCAATGTACTGTGCCTTATACACCGCAGCAGAATGGTGTAGCTGAAAGGAAAAATAGATCTCTCATGGAGATGGCAAGATGCATGGTGAAAGCACAAAAGTTGCCTCACAAATTTTGGATGGAAGCTATAATGTGTGCAACTCATGTGTTGAACAGGTGTCCAACAAAAGCTTTGAAAACCATAACACCATTTGAGGCTTGGTATAACCAAAAGCCAACAGTGGATTATATGCGTACATTTGGGTGTTTGTCATATGCACATGTGCCAGAACAACTCCGAACAAAGCTAGATGACAAAGCAATTAAATGCATTTTTGTGGGCTACAGCAATGAGAGCAAAGGATACCGTCTTTATAATCCAACTACACGAAGGATTTTTGTCAGTAGAGATGTGGTATTTGCTGAAGATTCACAACAGCCCATGTACAGCTTGTATAAAAGCAATGATACACGCATACAGGACATGTTTGATGGACTTTTACCCATTGCAATTAGGGGGGGTTCAGATCAGCCAGCCCCAACACAAGAAAATCCTCATGTAGAACATGTGGAACAGCCAGCCATTCAGCCCCCTTCTATGGAAGAAGTGGAAGATCTTGTTAGGGAAGAGCAAATAGCCATAGACACAGCCAAGTCAGTGCCAAGATGGTTGCTGATGAAAACTTTGCAAGAAAGCAAACTTGCAGCTCCACTCACAGGTAGAACAAGAGCTAGTTCCAGCCATGCTTTGAATATACATCGTGGGGAGTCTGCATTAGCAATGGGTGGTCTCTTTGATTCAGAAGAGCCTTCTTCTTATGAAGAAGCACATGAGAATGAGCATTGGTTGCAAGCTATGCAAGCTGAAATTTCTTCTATCATGAAGAACAATACATGGGATCTTGTGGAATTGCCTAAAGGCAAGCATGTCATTGGAACAAAGTGGGTGTACAAAGTCAAAAGAAAGTCTGATGGTACTATTGACAGGTACAAAGCAAGACTTGTGGCTAAAGGCTACTCCCAGAAAAAGGGAATAGATCATGAAGAGACTTTTGCTCCTACTTCAAGAATGACCACAATAAGATCAGTGATTGCATTGGCTGCACATAAAGGATGGAAAGTGCATCAATTGGACATCAAAACTGCATTCTTAAATGGGGATTTACAGGAGGAAGTATATGTAAATCAGCCCATTGGTTTTGTAGTTCCTGGTGAGGAACATAAAGTCTGCAAGTTACACAAAGCATTGTATGGGTTAAAGCAAGCTCCAAGAGCTTGGTATGATAAGATACATGCTCATCTAACCAGCCAAGGTTATGAGAATAGTCCAGCTGAAAGCACATTGTATGTGAAGAGAGCCTTTTGAGGCCGGCATTTACAGCCAGGCAGTGGGATGCCTCATTTACTTGTGTAACACGAGGCCAGACACATCTTTTGGGATGTCTTTGTTGAGCAAATTCATGCACAGCCCAGGCACAAAGCATTGACAAGCAGTCAAACGCATTTTTCGTTATCGTAAGGGTACCCTGGATCTTGGTTTGTTCTATCCCAAGGGGGGGCAGCTTGCAGCTTTATGCATACAGTGATTCAGATTGGGCTGGTGATTATGATACCAGGCAATCCACCAGTGGGAATTGTTTTTTTCTTGGTAGTTCATGCATATCATGGTTGAGTAAAAAGCAACCCACTGTTGCTACATCTACTTGTGAGACTGAGTACAGGGCAGTCTTTACAGCTACAGTAGATTGTGTATGGTTGAGGAGACTATTGGCTGATCTTCGTGAGTGTCAGCAGACACCTACCACCATTCTCACAGATAGCCAAAGTGCTATGGCCGTGGCACGAAATCCAGTATTTCATGCACGTACCAAGCACATTGAGATTCATTATCACTATGTCAGAGAGAGGCTACATGCAGGGGAGATCAGTTTATCTTACTGCCCTACACAGGATAATGCTGCAGATCTATTCACAAAGGCTTTACCTCGAGAAAAGTTTGAAGCTTTCCGCAAAGCTTTGGGCTTACTCTCATACAGAGAGTGATCTGCTACCTTGTACAGGTTCACACTTCCACTACAGGGGGGATTTGTAGGCATATGCTCACTTATGGTAGTGCTATGTGTGAACAGGGCTTAACCAAGGGCACTTTTTTCCATGTGGTTTTTCCCCTTGGACATCAAGTGTGAAAGGACACTCTAACATATAATATTTTGTACTTCTATATTATATGGATGTGGCACACATGCAAGGGTTGACTTGCATTTTGTGGATACCACACTTGTGGCTCTCTCTCTCTCTCTCTCTCTCTCTCTCTCTCTCTCTCTCTCTCTCATTTCTGTGTGAGCTTCTCTATCCTGCACCTAACCCTAATGTGCAGGTTTGTGTGTGTGAGTGTGTGAGTCCAACACCCAACAGAACATCATTGTACTACTTGTTTGTCTCATAGGCCAATTTTGGCCTTTTGCAGACGTTAATATCTCTCTCTCTCTCTCTCTCTCTCTCTCTCTCTCTCTCTCTCTTTAGTATGGGCACTTGGGCTCGCCACCTCCACATGGTCTCAGATAGAGAGACCTCAGATTCTCATGCTCTCACGGATGATCCGCAGTAAACCCTGCGTCCCATATGACATTGTCCGAGCGGAGTTTGCTGCACCTCATATGCTAGTAGAGGCCCTCTTCCAGACGATATGCTTCATACAGAGGATCAGAGATATGCCATCAGATCGACTCTCACATAGAGCTTTTGAGGCGTCTAGGCAGCTCACAGAGAGTGGAGATAGGAGACTCACAGATGATACAGTGGCTCACTCAGCATGGTCTCAACATAGATCACCTACCACCTTTCCAGTATGATATACATGCACCACACGTCCAGCTCTCTCACAATGAGAGGAACAGAGTCCTTCGACAGGATTTATGGCAGCGATACACTCAGGAGACTTGGATTACACCCAACCAGCCTTTACCACCAAAGATGCTATACTACAGAGATCAGTTTATGCGTATCTCAGCAGATGGATTCATTCAGCGACCCATATATATGGATGTGTACATGCCTCACAATGCCCGAGTGGCGATTGGCAAGCTTAGAGTGTCATCACACCAGCTTGAGATTGAGGCAGGTAGGGCAGCATGGATCCCCAACGCAGACAGGATATGCAGACTATGCCAGGAGGAGGTTGAGAGTGAGGAGCATTATGTATGCAGATGCAGAGCATATAGTGACATTAGAGAGAGAGACACCACCATCTTCAGTGGACATCCCTCACTCCGCCAGATCATGGAATCCGCAGACCTGCGCAGATTTGGCCAGTTCTTGCTAGAGACACAGCGCCACAGAGAGGCACTACTACGGACTCATACCACACGGAGAGGTGGGTGACAGCTCCAGCTCACTGATTTCTTCAGAGATCTATCACCGTGTCTACCCGGACACAGGAGGGGGTTACACTTTAGCGTGCTGAGGACCTCCGAGCCAGATGGAGACTGAGAGCACCAGGCTACCAAACTCCCAGACTACATCAGAGGGAGATCACAGAGATACGGGCTCGACATCAGCACCATATCCAAGAGCGACTAGATCACTTACACTCACACCCGGAGATCATGCTCCGAGGGATTTTGGCCTCGCCATCGCCTATGTATCACATATTACACCCCCATTATGGTACTGGTTGGAGCTAGACAAATCTGCATTGCATTCTTGTATACCCTACGCATATAGGTTGGATACTAAGCCTCTAGCAGTCGTGCTCCATCCATCACACCCCCCTCCCACTAGCTCAGTACTTTCATAGTTTATTTCATGTTCATTTTGTCCTTCTTTTTTTTGGACATCTAGAGGACATTGACAGTTGTACATTGATCTGTCTCATAGGTCGAGTTCGGCCTCTAGTAGACGTTAATACAGCTTTCTTTCTTTCTTTCTCTTTAGTATGCATTCTCTCTCTTCTTAGAATCAACTTGCTACTTTTAGTAGCTCTCTTCCTCTCTCTAGAGTCTACCCCCAAAAAATGGGAGTTAACTTTCTCTTCCTCTCTCTACCCTTCTCACTCTACAGGTTCTTTTTCTCTAGACTATCTTTTATTTTATCCACTAATTTAATATCTCATCGCTCTTTATATTATAGGGAGGCCATCGTGAGAATGTAATATATATACCGTCATAAGGCCAGATGAATCTGAACTTACAAATAATTTTAAAAGAAAGAAGAGAATCACCAAAAACAAACAAAATTTTAAAAAGTAAAAATAAAAATAAAAAGCTTAATAGAGACACCCGAGAAAAAATAATAATAATAACTTGCAAAAATAGACAAATACATAATTAAATCACACACGCCCAACTACACACAAACAAATTCTTTATTGAACCACAACAAAAGAATTTCTAACAAACAAGCTAAATAAATTTTTAATAACTAATTAGCAAAAACAAACTTTAAATCACTAATTCACAAGAACAAAACAAGTAAAGACAAGAATACAAAAAGTGCAAACTTTACCTCAAAGATTGTCCAATCATGAAGTATAAGATCATCAACTTCATCATGCATAGCATGGACTAGGTGCTACGACATCCCTACTCACGTCATCAGCACCCCAGAGTAGGTGCAGGTTTACATATATATAAAATTATCCCAACCAAGAGGACACAATTTTTATACAGAGACCAACGAGCTGAGTTTCTATCACTTCTCCGGAGGTGAAGGGCACCTCAGCCATGATGAAGGCTAACACTTACAACTAGACTAGCAAAAACAAATCACTTCCCTATTAAAGCAATGATTAAGCAAGACTAGAAGCAATGATAAATAACAACTAAGAGCTAAAATGGTCCAAACAGAAAATGGGCTTTTAAGCTCCCCATTTCTCACCTTCCTCACCTTGTTTCTATTTATTATGTTCGCTTTGTATAGCGCTTATACGTTCATGACATCAGACACATGTTGTCATTTGATTTTGATTTATCATGTGTTTCTACTATGATGATCTATCTACTTGAATTGTCAAATTCCAATCATGGTGTATTTGGGTATGTCTAGACATTGTTTATGTTGTGAGTGCTAATTTTGAAATTCTTGCATAGGCTGAAATGCAGAATGTGATATGTGTTGATACATCACTCCTTGTCTAGCAAAGGATATTAGATAGACTTCGAGCTTTCTTGACCAATCACATGCACACACACACACACACACACATGATTTTAACAATTAAAAAGTACGGAACATTTTTTACATACTTTATCAATCGGCAACGTTCTATACCACGTACTAAACTCGTATCGTTTCATACGTTTGGAACTACCCTGTGGTGTTCTCTGGGTCGACCCAGTGTTGTTCCCACTAACGCAGTAGTTAAGTCTGTTGACTCACACACTCTCAAGCATAGGGGGTTTTACTACTATATTTTACATTGAAATTAACCCCTTGGAAGGCAAGATTACTATGGTGCCTATAGGTACAATGCAAGAAGAGGTAATCTTTGAAAGAGGATGGGTTGGGTTACAACCATTGCCAAATCCACTCGAAATCTCAAACCATCTCCCTGCGGCTCTCGGCGGGGCTGGTAACAGTCCTCCTTACTGAAGAAAAACCCTCTCGAAGTCCTCCATCCATACCAAGTACCATACACAGCCCAACACTACTGTCGACAACCCTTCCTAGTATAGCCCATAAAAGCCTCATCATTGACAACCTTCCTCGACAAAGAGCACCAACACATCACTTCACAGATAAGCACAGCCCCAAAACTACTTTTTTACTCACAAGAAAACCCATATTTTGGAAATAAAAAACTACCGTGTTGTTAACTTGTCCATGAACAAAATGCAATACCATACATAGTGAAAAGATCCAAACACAAACATATGAACATGGATGCAAAAAAGAGAGCAAGGACAGTGATCAAAACCTTGTCAAACAGCTTCAATTGTTCCATCTTTTGAGCACCTTCAAACTCTGTTAGTTGTTCGTTCGTACTTTTGAAACAGTCTAAGCTTTTCTTGTAAGCTTCTGAGCCAAATGACCCCATTTTTCTGGTTTCATCAATACCTTGGCTTCCATGTCTTGCATCAGCCCCTCGATCCTCATATGGGAAGCCATTAAGCTCAGCATTTGCTGAACATTTGCTGGCCAAAACCAACTATTTGCAAAAATCAGCACACACAACTATCATATGCTGCTGAAGACAGTCATGCCATCAGCAATAAGAAGTGCCAAAATCACAAGCAAGAAATCAACCTGAGTACCTCTAGACACTACCTGGCCAAAAAACCCATTTAAACAAGCTAAGCTACACTGCTGCAGACATCATGAATAGAGCAAAAAGTCGCATGCCTCAGACACTGATGGAACCAAAGGTACAGCACTTACTTAGATGTCCTTTGTTGGTTTGTTGCAGCATAGGCTTGGATGCATTCATCCAACAGAGCTTGGCTGGACCAAGATTTAGCACCATCACAGTTGTTACAACTTTTTAACATATTCGTAATCCTTACTTTACCTACTCCACTCATCAAAAAAGTGCAACAAATTCATATATCATGTCTTTGATTTGTACCTCTTTAAGAGGAAGGCCATTGCATGTGCACCAGCAGGTTGTTGAACCCATGTGCTATATTTCATGAAATCACCAATCCATCGTGAACAATGATCTAAAGCCATAGAAATAGACTCCAAACTTAATGATGGCAATTGTTCATTATGCCCATGAAACAGATTATCTGATGATGAAGCTGACACAGGATAGAAAGGCAGCCATTCCATCTCCTCACAGACAACCTGCAAGAACAGGCAATAAGTTACTGAGACATGGTGTTTATTCATCATCTGTAAGGGTGACAGGTCAAAGAGGAAACATATTCCTCCATACTAAGGGTGTTCACAAATCAGTCCCTGCCCATCAAATAGCACCGGTCGGGGCAGGGGCTTGGATGGGGACCGAGGAGATTCCCCCCACCACTCCGCCAAAAGTATGTACACACCCTGATATGGTAGCTCTTACGATAATGACTAGTGTGTTCAGAAACACCACAAACCCATCTACCTCAATGAAAAGCTGGTAGGTATTGAGTGATGCCAGCTGAGGATAAAATAAAACGCTGCCACCAATCAGGTACCTACAGTACAAATTGAGCTGTTGAGATAAGGAAAACACATGATTAAGCATCTAGCTTCATTGAATTCCTGATAAGAAAGCCTACTTACCTCAGTAAACCTACAATTCTCTCATCTGAATCATTAGACTTATTAACTGCCAGAAAGCTTTGAGTTCTTCTTCCCAAGGCAGCAAAAAACCCAAAAACTGCCAAGTCTCTTTCAAGTACCTGCTGACATCAATAATCTCTATGAATTAACAAACAAAATTACTTACTAGATATACCATTAAATCGTTGCTGAACACAGCTAGGATAGCCTGGAAAAGCAAAACGTTACCAAGTCTTGTAGCCATCTGTGAATTCTAAGGATCTGAGTAAGCAAACTAGACAATCTCATAGTCATCTATGACCTCAACATATACAGACTATGTTTGTGTCAACAAGGTCCTCAAGCGACTTGGGTGAGGGAAGGGGTAACCAAAGCAGGGGCCTTGCACACTTGACTATCGATGCAATTACACTTATTGATGGCCACGAGATTCCATACAAAACTGGAAAAAAGATACTTGCACAGGGACACCGCATTGGAGCCATAATGGACAAGGACCCGCACCCCCCCCCCCGGTTTTCTTCTTTTGGAACTTGTATATTACCAAGGAGTATTTAAACAGTACAAGCTTTGGGGCCCATTACTTGGCCAGATTATCCAAATACAACCATTGATACAACTAGTCATTTTATCACTTGCCCCAAACATCACAAATATACGTATAAACTTTCACCTTGGTGGAAACTTATCTTTCCCTCTTAAAGCCTTTCAAAGAAGATACAAAATAGAAAAATTCAGCTATGCAATCATAACTTCAGCACACAAAGGATTCACAAAGATCCTTCAGCAGGTACAGCTGAAGGTATGGACACTGCCAGTATACAATACAGACAGGAACCGTTACCTTCACTGAAAGTATGCCTGCAGGTACAAGTTTGGGCAGCCTAAGCACGCACACAGGGAACTTCAGCAGACAGCATCCACAGATACAAGGACAGCCTCAGGCAGCACACGGGTATCTGCAACAGAAATATGAGATATCACAATAGGTATACGGGTGGCCCAGCTGATTGTACAACACCAAGTGCAGTTGGAGTAGCTTCTGGCCTGTACAAAAGATAACATCAGCAACAGCAGCCCCTCATGCACATTCAGGGGGTACTGAATGACAGCAACGCAATGTACGACAGCAGTACGGACTGTTTGAGCAGCAGCCATCAATCAACGAAGAGGTGCCCAGGCTAAGTGAAGAGGAGAGATCTAGCATAGATGGTTTACAGGGCCTCCTTTAATGTTATGAACATTAGGCTAAGGTTTGGCAAAATATAACAAGTATTGTAACATGGGTGCTTGCGGAAGTGTGTTTGTTATGAATTGATTGATTGAAATTAGCACCTAATCAGAGACTTAAACCCATCCACAAACTGCTTCTTCTTCATGCTCAATACACACTAGGGAGAGATGATATAATCTACCATGTATTATGAACATAAAGTCTTAGCTGATACCCATGTCACATGCACGGTAGCTGTGTGTGTCTTCTTTCAGCCCTAAGCAACTGAATAGGAACCTTGATGCAAATCACCCACCAAAACAAAGAGGAGAGAGAGAGAGAGAGCTGTATTTCACTATATTATATAGTACATAGAGCTTTACAAAATCTGTGGCTTTTGGCCTTTCAAAAGAGGTAGCCTAAAGGCCCCTAAAGACTGGACTCTCGACCTGCCCTCAACTCAGGGTCAGATGACTACAATGATCTATGGCCTTGCCTCTATAAGCCCAAGTTGCTGGTTGGTCTGCCCTTCAGAATGTCGGGCTGCTCACGACGGGTGAACCTGCATTAAATGAGGTGCCTTTGACACGTGTGAGCATCTGTTGCTTGCCGACAAGGTCCTGGCTTGTCCCAAGGCTGCAACTGTCCTAAACCTACTATTTATATCAAGGATTAGCTTGGAAAACAGCCATGTCCATGTATGCACAAACCCAAGGGGAATGGCAACCCTTTGAGTCGGATGCCACTTGGGGCATACCAAGAAAGGCTTTCAGGAAAACAGTTCCAAGGGATGATGATCATCCCAGGGGTGGAGTGAGAATGCAAGACTCGATACTCAGGAAAAGAAGACCAAAGAAAGTGTTCAAGGACAGGGTGAGAAGGCAAGGGGACAAAGTGGAACAGATGCACAGATCTTCATTAGATTTGGAGTGGAGTCACAAACACGGCAAGTCATCCACAGTCAACAGTTGGAATCCCGTCATCAAGTTTAGCAGAAGGGGATGTCATGTGCATGCACATGGACATGCTCATCCCAGGGCTAAATCCCTGAAGGGCAACAGTAAAACAAGTGAACCAAGGCATGAGCAGGGCACAAGGGATCCCAAGAAAAGCATCCCAAGGGTGCAGGATCTAGCCGATAGGGTAACGAAGGGACTGTGGGAAAACCCAAAAGGCCGTTGGCCAGCATTCATGGAGGGATATCTGTGTCCGCTGCAGCAAATGGGGGTTTTGTCCAGGGACCTGGCTGACAGCAGGTCAGCCAGCCCACTAGTGCTTTCAAGGCCTATAAATAGGCATTGCTAGGCTCCTTGATATTCATCCAGTCCTTCATTGGCTGAGTCATTAGACTAGGCATAGATTAGGTGTTTTTCCACCTTTTGAGGGGCAGCCAAAGGCTTGCCAAGATGTACACCTTTTTGTACTATATGAATATACTGAAACTCAGCTATCTCTCTCTCTCTCTTCTCTCCATCTCTTGCTTGCATTTTGCATCAGCTTGTTCCACGATGGTGTTTAGGGCTGAAAGAAGACTCCCTGCGCTTCCGCATGTGACACACAAGACATGGAAGGAAGTTCCCACGAGGTTGGTTGGTGGTGTTCCACAAGACCCAAGGGGATGTTAGAAGTCATCTCCTGTCTATTTGTATACACCAGGGCCTCTGTTGTGGGTGTGCCCGCCCGTATATCATTTTTCCACACTCCCCGTATTTTTTCCCTATTTTTCCCATTTTTTTCTAGTGGCTGGAGGGCTGCCAGGTGATGCCAGGAGCACTCTGAAGCTGGCCGACTGCATCTGTATCAGTCGTGGGCTGTAGGAGTGCTGGCCGACTTGATTTGCTCAGGCGTAGGCATCTGGAGCTGGCCGACTGCTATTTTCAGCAGTCGTGGGTTTTTATTCAGTCGTGGGCACTTTCTAGAGCTGGCCGACTGCCCTCATGGGATTGTATATATTGCCCCTCATCCTCCTCCACTTTCTCATTCAGTATTTCCGGGATCTTGTGTATAGAGAAGAGTTTACACACATCTCTCTGTGTTTCTTGTGTTGATTATTTTCTGCAGTCTACTTGCTCTTGTCTACCCAAGTTTGGATATCATTTCCGCTGCATATTCTGACATGGTATCAGAGCCCTAGGCTCTAGGAGATCTTGGGCGTTTTTTTGAGCAAGAGGGGGAGCAACAGGTTGCTGATCGGTGGACTGTTTCGGGCTGAACGGGAAGTAAAGGTGCAAGAGGAAGGCGGGCAAAGGGGCTGGACAGCCACTTGCATATTTTCTGATTTTCAGATTTTTCCCACCCACCCACCCTTTCAGGTTACTCTCCGAGATGGCTGATTTACTCGAGATGGCTGAGAAGCACGTGAAGATTCCGACTCTCCCCACGTTCCCAGTGGATCGTCAGCTGGACGGGTCCAATTATGGCATCTGGAAGGTCATGATGGAGTCAGTTTTGGAGTCATATGATCTTGCTGATTTTATTATCAAAGGGGTGCCAAGGCCGGAAGCTGAGGAAGGGGAGTTATTATCGACGAGGAAGGACCGAGAGGCACAGGCACAAATGTGGGACCGTGTCAACGCCAGGGTCCAGTCGTTTATATTCCTCAATTGCACACCACAGGTGATCAACCATGTGAAGCACATGACGCTGGCGAGAGGCATATGGGAGCACTTGGCTTCTTTGTACAACAGGGTGTCACCCATGAAGCGGATATCCTTGGAAGTGCAGATGCGGGTTATGAACCCTGCAAAGTCTTCGACGATGCGGGAACACATTAACAAGCTGCAGGCCCTTCAGCAGGAAGTCCTTCAAGCTGGGAAAGAGATATCATCTGAAGATATGGCCATCACGTTACTTTTCCACTTGCCTGGCAAGTATTCTGCTTTCTATTCCTCATTGATCACTAGTGGCAGGCTCAGCACCATTACTTGGGAGGAGCTTGTGCCAATGGTCCTGGACCAGGAGCAACGTTTCACGAACCCTCCTCACGGCGGAGGTTCGGAGGCCTTAACTGGCCAACGGTCGAAAGGCCGTAATACCAACAAGGGCAAAGGGAAGGCTTCTCCAGATAAGTCTTCCGAGAAGAAGCCTGATCCAGAACGAGAGAAGCTGAAGGCCGAAAGATCGTGTAATGATTGTGGCGAGAAAGGCCACTACTGGAGGAAGTGCCCCAAGCGGACAGGGAAGAGTGCTGATTCCTCAACCTCAGTTGCGAAGACTCCGGCATTTGTGCACTTGGAGATGGTGGACTCCGATGCTTCATCATCTTCGAGCGAGGAGGCAGTTGGCTTCACCGCAAAGGATACCCGGGAATGGATTCTTGACAGCGGTGCTTCCAGGCACATGACTCCATCCCGTGACTTCTTCCTGGATCTGAAACGGCAGTCAGGCCGTATCTTTATTGGCGATAACTCCACTATTCCGATTCATAGTGAGGGCCGGATGGAGATTATTCCCGACGGCAAGGGGGGCAAGCATGCTTCCCATGTTCTTTATGTCCCTGCTCTGGGCTTTCATCTTTTGTCAGTGCATGAGGTATGCAAGACTGGCTTTCGGGTGAAATTTGAGGAGCATTCAGTTGCTCTAAGGGACCGTGAGACAGGCAAAGTTGTTTGGGAAGGCGGTGTGGAGAACGGCATCTACAAGCTCTCTGCACTCTCCTCACTGACAGGCTCTCAGGTCGGAGATTTGTGGCACTTTCGTTTTGGCCACTTAAATGTGGATGCTTTGCGGCGCGCCTTCCGGGACCATATGGTGGTTGGCTTGCCGGATGTTGGTAGTAGGCAAGGACGCTGCAGTTCTTGCATACGTGGTAAGCAGCACAGGGAATCCTTTCCGAAGCAGGCTTCCAGGCGGGCTTCGAAACCTTTGGAGTTGATTCACACTGACTTGTGTGGACCACAGCAGATACCATCCTTGGGAGGATCTCTCTACTTCATGCTGCTTGTTGATGATTGTACCAGATTCACGTGGGTCTACTTTTTTTCACAGAAGGACCAGGCTTTTGCTCGGTTCAAGGATTGGCACGTGATGGTGGAGAAAGAGTCTGGATTTCAGGTCAAGACTCTCAGGGCTGACAATGGAGGTGAATTCTCCTCGACTGTATTTTTCCGGTTTTGTGCAGATCATGGCATCAAGAGGGAATTGGCCAATACCGGATCGCCTTCGGAGAATGGAGTTGTTGAACGTAAGAACAGGACTGTGGTGGAGATGGTGAGGACCATGCTGGAGCATCGTGATCTTCCTCGTCCACTTTGGGGTGAGGCTGTGGCAACAGCTGTCCATACCATTAACCGCTCTCCGACGACTTCTGTACCCCATATGACTCCATTTGAGGCATATTTTGGCTGGAAACCCGATGTCTCGCACTTCTGTGTCTTTGGGAGTGACGCGTATGTACATATTCCGAAGAAGCAGAGGGGGAAGCTTGACTCCAAGTCCTGCAAGCTGGTATTTGTGGGGTATAACTCTCTTTCCAAGGGATACAGGTTGTATGATCCAGAGAGGAACGAGATTGTTGTCAGCCGGGATGTGGTCTTTGACGAGCATGTTCCAGCATCCACTGTCATGGAGCCGCCACTTCTTGGAGATCCAGAGTTTGATGATGATTCCCAGTCTTCTACTCCAATTGATCCACCTCAGTCATCACAGGAGGTTGAGCCCGCAGCTGGAGTTGAGCCCCCGCGACCACAGGAGGCTCCACGATCTGTTCGAGTACCTAGGTGGTTGTTAGACACCCTTCGGGAGTCAGGTGTCACGGAGCTACCCTCCGAGTGGACCACAGAGGACGGCCCTCGAAGATCACATCGAGTCCGAGATAAAAGCAACACAGCGGAGCTTCTTCAGGTGAACTATGCTCTTTTTTTTTTTTTCCGAGAAAAGATCCTTTCATTAGTTATGTAAAAAAACGCCCGTAGGGCTACAAAAGAGATCTCTCCTGCTCCTAACAGAGAGAAGAGCAGTGAATACATCATGGCAGCCCGGGAGACTCTCCCTAGGTGCTGCAAAATACAAGCATCAGTCTAAAGGACTGAGCGGCTAAATCATACAATGGGGGGGGGAAGAGCCAAACAGGTGGCCTGTAGTGCCAACGGGGGGATCCCGTGTGTAGGGTGTAGAACGGGCCGCAGCGCCAAGTGGTATGAAAGGCCTGGCGCCGTAAAATCGCCTCATCCGAGTCTCCCCGGATGCGGTCGTACTGTCCTCGCAGGGTGTGGATCAACTCCTGCCAAATCCCCCGAACAGTCTCTGCTGGTGGCTCTAATCTCCCCTCAAAGGCCGTGAAGCACCGGGCCCTCCAGGTGAACCAGATGGTGAGGCTGCTGAGGAGCTCCCATCGTAAATCCCTCTCCTGTGTCCAGCTGTCGGACGAGAAATCCGGTGCCGGAACCAGGCGAGGCTGGCCCCTAATAAATCTGATGGCCTGACTGCCCTGCTCCATCTCATAGCCCATAGCAGGCCCTGACGAAGTCGACCAAGCAGCGGCACCCCACGTAAACATACCCTCTGGAGAGAGGGGGGCTAGAATACGCAGCATCCGCAGCCAAATCTGCTGTGCCTGAGGGCAGTCCCAAAGGCAATGTCTCTGTGTCTCCATAGGGTGGCCGCATCGGACGCAGGCCGCCGGAAGACCGCTATAAACAAGCCAAGTGCCAACTGCTGAGCCCCTGTGGGCGACCAGCCACTGAAAAGCCGAGATCCTGCGGGCCTGTCGACTAGCCCAGAGTCGAGCCCAGAAATCCTCCAGGAACTCCTGTGATAGTCCCTGCAATCGCCAATGCCCCGCTGCCGCTAGAGAAACCGTCCTCCTCGCCGTCAAAATATGCCGTCCCAGCCGAACAGTATACTGGAAAAATGTGATCTCTGTGGCCTCAAGGGATGCATAAGGATCATGCCACTCGTACTCTCCGGGGTCCCACTGTAGCCGGGCCAAGGGGCGCGCTGCATATGCCCATATACGCCAATCCGGGAGTACGTCAGCAGGGTCGGGGTCGATATGCCACTTCCGAGAAGCGGCAGCCACTACCCGAATCCTCTGAAAGGTGCACTCTGCAACCAGAGGCGACTCCACCTCCACTCTCTGGAGTCGGCCCTCATCCTGAATCTCATAATAGAGGCATCTGCCATCCTCAGTGCTAGCTCTGACAGCAATCAGGATCTCCAACTGTGTGAAGGCACCCATCCACCGTGGGGCCACTGGCTCGAGAGGTGTGAACCACTCCTCTGAAAGTGCCTCCTGAATATCATCCCTCATAATCAACCCCCCTCTGAAGTGACTCAGCCTCTCCACCTGGGTCTCCTCTGGTAGACTGCAGAAAGCCTGCCAGTCTCCAAAACTACGAGCTGGGCCTGCCGCTAAAGGTCCCCAGGCTAGACGAGGCCGAGAACCCAGCATATGACCCTGCTCTGTACGAACCGCTGGGCTCCAGATGAGCGGCTGCCTGGCCCGCTCCTCAACACAAGACGGAGGCCGCTGAGAGAGCCCCGGTCTCAGCAGCTCCCAAGCTCTCAGGATACTCAAAGCAAATCTGTCCTCCCATCCTCTACTGAGGCCTGTCCTCCTCATCTCTATGAATATCCAGCGAATCTCCGGTGCCCAAGTACCCCCTGCAGGAGGCGCCCGGGCCTGCAATCGCTGCAAGAGGAGCTCTTTCCAAGGCTCAGCACCTGGAAGCAACCCCCGAACAATAAGCTTCCCCAATAAGGCTCTACTCTGATCGACTGGATCTATAATGCCCAAACCGCCCTGAGCCAGCGGGAGTGTAATAACTGCCCATGCAACCTTTGCCCGAGCTGGCTGACCGTCCCGCCCAGACCACAGAAAGTTCCTGATCAGCCTCTGTACCTGGCTGATGCAAGAGCTCGAAAAAATCCAGCAAGACGTAATGTACCACATGGTCGCTAACAGCACCTGATTTGCCACCACCACCCTCCCAGCCAAGGATAGTCGAGCTGTACTCCAATACAATAGCTTCTTCCGAATGCTCAGAAGAAGCGGGGCAATCTGCTGCTCAGGTGACAAATCTAGGCCAATCTGGCATCCCAAATACCGCACTGCTGTGCCGGGAGGAATCCATCTAAAACCGGGGTCCGGACTCCATGCCGGAGTGGGAGCACTACTGATCCAAAAGGCCACTGTCTTGCGCCAATTGATCAATGCTCCCGAAGCTGCACTAAAAACCTGGAGCGACTGCTCTGCCCGAATAAGATTGGCCTCTTGGCCATGCAAAAATAAGCCCGTGTCGTCTGCAAACTCAGCATCAAGCAAATCCTCCCCCCGGACTGGGAGCTGAAGTCCTCTCAAACCAACCTCCTCTGCCGTCAAATACATACTCATAGCCTCCGCAAAGAAGAGAAAAAGGAAAGGGGCGAGAGGACACCCCTGACGGACTGATCTGGTCAGCTCAAAACTCGGCCCCCGACCTCCTGCAATCAGCACCTGGCTGCGAGCTGTGGAATACAAAGCTGCCACCCCTCTGATCCATCCTGGCTCAAAGCCCAGGCGTAGCATAGTGCCCTCTAAGAATCCCCAATCAACTCTATCGTATGCCTTCTCAAAATCGAGAAGCATCACGACCAAGTCCTCGCCAAGAAACCTAGCTCGGGCCGTCGCCTCCCAGAAAGTAAAGATGTTGTCAAGGATACTGCGCTCCTTGACAAATCCTGTCTGAGTAGCATGAATCAACTCCCCCAGGAAGGGCTGGATCCTCAAACTCAAGGCCTTTGCCAAGACCTTGTATACAGTATTGAGGATCGTAATAGGCCTCCAATGCCGAATATCATCCGATACTCCCTCCCCCTTGGGGATAAGATAGATCAAGCCCTCTGAAAAGCTCTGCGGCATCACCCCAGTGTCCAAAACATGCTGAAAGCCCCTGCGGAGGCCTGGCCCCAAAAGGTCCCAATAGCGCATAAAAAAGGCCGGCGTCAGTCCGTCCTCCCCTGGGCAACTATGTCGCGGCAGGACCCTCAAGGCCTCGGCAAGCTCAGTCTCTGACAGAGGCGCACCTAAAACTGTGCGCATATGGTCTGTGACCCTCCTCTGCACATGGGCCCACACAGTCTGTCTGCATACATCTCGATCCTCAGTGGCTGGCTCCGCTGAAAGCAAGTCACGATAAAAGGCAGTGGCAATGGCTCTGATCTCCCCGAGCTCAGTAGCTATCGATCCATCCGGTCTACCAAGCTGGCGAACCCCTGCTCGCGCATGACGGGGTCCAGTGATCTCAAAAAACTCCCCAGTCACTCTATCACCAAGCTGCGTCCACTGAGAGGCCTGACGACGATAATAAAACTCATGTCTCTGCTCCTCTGCCTCTCTAACCTCCTGGCGGGCCTGGCTCAGCTGGGACGCCACCCACTCACATGCAGGCTGCTGCTCCTGAAGGCGCTGTAGCGAAGCAAGGCTGCGTCTCAGCCGTTGCTCCCGCTCGCGAATCTCTCCCAGTCGTGTCAAAGCTGCAGCGTGTAGAAAAGAGCTAAGATCAATGAGTCCCTGGGCACACTGGCCCGCTGCATCCTGGTCAGAGCACTGACTATCATGCCAGATCCTCTCAATGTCCTCAGCGAGACTGGGGTCTGCAAGCACCCTCTCTGGGATCCTCAACTGCAAGCTGGGCTCCCGTGTCCCCTCCTCCAAAGTCAGTATAACTGGCGCATGATCTGAAAATGAGGTGCCAGCGAGAATGCCGACGGAGCCCCCTCGCTCCCCCAACCAATCGCCCACATAAAAGCGATCAATCCGAGAGAGATTAGTCCCTCCCTGCCGGCGATCCGACCGAGAGAAACTAAGACTGTCCTGAGGCCGGGAGAAAGCCCCATGCTGCCATGCATCAGTGATCCTCAGTGTCATACAAAACCGGTCCCAAGCTGCAAGCTCCGTGCCGTGCACTGTAACATGACTGCCTCCCACCCTATCTGCCGGGTCCTCAAGCATGTTGAAGTCTCCCCCAACACACCAATGTGCTGCCTCTGGCAATGCATCTGTAACCTGAGTCCAGAACTCTGCTCTGGCACTAGCATGATTGGGCGCATAGATGTTGAGCACACCCAATAGCTCATCATGCATCCTCAGAATGACATACTGTGCTCTACCAGGCACAATGATCCCTCGGTCCACAATGGCCTGCCGCCATGCATCTGCAATAACCATGCATACTCCTCCCTGTCCACCCAACGGACCAAACCCTGCAGACCAGAAAGTGTCCCATCTACCAGGCATCACCGAACCATATCTCCGGATCCTGCTCTCACCCAAGTGGTGCTCCTGCATCATCAGAATGTCAATGCTGCCACCAACCAGACATCTCTGTAGCTCCTGCCTCAAGCAGCCTCGATAGCGTATAAAGTGTGCTCCGCCAAGGCCCTGTACATTCCATGAGATGATCCTCATGGATGTCCTACTGAGGTGGATGCTGTCTCAGCCGTGCGGCGGGCCTTCGCAAGCGGCTTGGATGGAGAGTAGTCCCCATCCGAACGGCTGCGAGTCTGCCCACCCGGTGTACTGCGAGAATCCCGGATCAGGCGCCAGTGGCTATGACCCATGGCGACTGCCTCCTGCTCTGACATAGTAACCTCGTGAATGCTCACATATCCTGGGTCGCGCGCCAAATCTGCAACTATGCGCACGACCAAATGCCGAATCCCGGATGTATCCACACCCCCGGGATCCAAGACAAAATGAGCCAACTCCCAAAGTCGGCCTAGCACATCTGTAACCTCCAAATCGCTCATGTGATGTGAAAACTCAACTGCCTGAGTCTTCAACGTGCTGAGAGCGAGCTCTAGAGTCCACTCCCGGTCACAAGGTCCACATAGAGGGAACGAGAAGGCCACTGCTGAGTCTAGTGCCTCCTCCCCGCGGGCCGGAGGTATCACTACATGCACTCGGATGGGTGCTGGCTCATGGGGGCCCTCTGCTCCAAAAAGCCGTGTGAAGGTATAATCAAACGCCGCCGAGCGCTGTCGAATGCCGAGGCGACTCAGCCGACTACGAATAGATGAAATCCGTGAGGCCCTAATCGGCATAGGTCTCCTCTGTGATGCTCGAGCGAGGTCAGTGCTCAGCGCCCTCCGGACTGCAGGTGAGCGCCAGGTAGCTGCCAGGACCTCCCGGGAAGGCGAGGCGGGCGGAGGGGGAGGAGGGGGAGGCGAGGGAGGAGGAGAGGGAGCCGCTGCCGAGACCGGAGCGGGGGCGGGAGGAGGCGATGGTGGAAGCGAGGCGGTGGGAGGGGATGGGTGTGGGGGAGGTGAAGGAGGGGGAGCTGGCATCTCCTGGTCCTCGGTCGCTGCAGGGGTCTCCTCCTGAAGGGGAGCAAATCTGTTCCTCACGGGAACCCAGTGAGGCTGAGACTGTGGCTGCTGTTGCAGCGGTACCTGGGCGTGCTGCTGTGGCTGTCTCCCTCGACGGCGCCCCTGTCCAGGCTGCCACTCCGAGGTCTCTGTGGCCTGAGCAGGTGTCCCTGAGGCAGCCTGCCGAGCCGAATCTGTGGGCGGGCCTTCCGTGGCCTGCTGCTGTGGTGAGGGCCGAGGTCTCCTGCGAGGGCAGGCCTTGGCCAAATGACCGACCTGCCTGCAAATGAAGCACTGGTTCGGGAGCCCCGAGAACTCCACTCTCTGATCTATCCACCCCCCCCCTATCCTAGGTAGCTGAATGACCTTAGGAAGGGAGGAGATGTCAGATACTAACACTCTGACCGAAGGTAGCCCAGCTGCTCTGGCCACCACTGAAGCTGCTGAGGGGCCCGTCTCAAGAACCGAGCCCACCAATGCTCCGAGCCTGGAGAGGAGCGGAAGATACTCCCGGCGGAGACCAGGGAAACAAACTGTAATATGGAAGAGGCGCTCTCCCTGCTCCGCCGCAGCTGGGTCAAATCCATGCTGCCAAGGCCTGAAGAAAGCCCGAGCACCCCTGATATCCAGAGGACTCATGGCAAGGACCTTGGCAACGCTCTGGGCGGCCTCGAACTCGATCTGATAATGTCCCCGGCCCAAGAGCTGTACATCAAGGATCTTGCCCACATCTGCAAGAAGGCGAGCCTGAAGTAGATCCCTGATCTCCCCTCTGCTGGGGCGAGTGCCGACTATACGGCAGATGGTGGAGTGAGCCTGAAGGCGTTCCACCTCTGCGGTGAGGCTCGCTTCCTCTTCCGGCGAAAGAGAAAGCCTGATGGGGAGGACCTCGGTGGCGGGCGAGGGGGCTGCGGAAGAGTCCCTCTGAGACGAGGCGGGAGGAGTCTCCATCAGAGTCTGAAGCTCAAGCGAAGGCGAGGCGAAAGCGGAAAACCTGCAAGAAGCGGGCTGCACACCAAGAGGCGGAAGGACGGAAGACGAAGAGGGAAAAAAAACAAGAACCCCCAAGGGGTGAAAAGCAGGGAAGGGGGGGGCGGCGAAAAGAGGAGAGGCCCAGAGGGGGGGGGGCGGCGACAACGCGAGGAGGAGGGAGGCGGGGCGCTGCTGAATGGAGGCGGCGAGAGCAGGCGAAGAGGCGGGGGGGCGACCAGGCGGCAGCGGGGGGGGGGGGGGGGGGGAGGACAACAGGCGGCAGCGGGGGGGGGGGGGATGGCGAACAGGCGGCAGCGGGGGGGAACAGGCGGCGGCGGGGGGGTGATGGCGAACAGGCGGCAGCGGGGGGGGGGGAGGCGAAGTGGCGAAGAGGGGGGCGCAGCGGCAAGGAAGGAGGGGGGGCGGCGCAGCAGCGAGGAAGGAGAGGGGGGGCGCAGCGGCGAGCAGAGGGAAGCAAGCGGGGGGCGGAAGGAAAACAGGCGCGAGGAGGGGGGGGGAGCGAGGGTGCGCAGAGCAGGGTGAGGCGGGGAGCTTCAGCGAGCCAGGATGGATTACCAACAATGAAACATCTTCAAAAATCAGGTGAACTATGCTCTTATGTCTCGTATCATGCGGGATAAAGAGCCCACTTCCGTAAAGGAAGCCCTTTCACAGGATACTTGGAGGGAAGCCATGCAGGTGGAACTTGACGCCATCGAGAAGAACAATACTTGGGAGTTGGTACCGAGGCCGTCGAAGCGGTCAGTCATTGGTGTCAAATGGGTCTTTAAGACCAAGTACGCGGCTGATGGGTCGGTGGACAAACACAAAGCCAGGCTCGTGGCTAAGGGTTATGCTCAGCCGCCAGGCATCGACTACGAGGATACCTTTGCACCGACAGCGCGGATGACCACGATTCGGACCGTTCTAGCCCTTGCTTCTTCTCAGAGGTGGCCCGTGTACCAGATGGATGTAAAATCGGCGTTCCTTAATGGTGACCTGCAGGAGGAGGTGTACGTTGAGCAGCCTCCAGGCTTTATTGTTCCAGGATCGGAAGGGATGGTTTACAGGTTACGTAAGGCCTTGTATGGTCTTAAGCAGGCTCCCAAGGCTTGGAATCAGAAGATTGATTCCTTCTTCATTCGGACTGGATTTCAGAGATCGGTTGCAGAACCGAACCTGTATCTCTTTCGGGAACGCGGCATGGTCACACTTATCATCCTTTATGTGGATGATCTCATTCTCACCGGCAGTCATGTGGAGCACATTGGAGTGACGAAGGCTGCCTTGTCAAAGGAGTTTGAGATGACCGACTTAGGCTTACTCCACTTCTTCTTGGGATTGGAGATCTGGCAGACCCAGAGGGGGTTTTTCGTCTCTCAGCAGCGGTATGTTCATGAGTTGCTTGAGGCCTTTGGGATGGAGAACTGCAAGCCTATTACTTCACCGATGGACCAGAACACAAAGTTAACCGTTACAGATCCTTGTGAGCTAGTTGATGCCTCGCAGTACCGGAAGTTGGTTGGTTCATTGATCTGGTTGCTGAACACCAGATTGGACTTGAGCTTCTCCGTGGGGCTGTTGAGCTCTTTTATGCAGACGCCATTGAAGACTCGTTGGGACGCAGGATTGCGGATCTTGCGGTATCTGCAGAGTACGAAGGATCTGGGACTCTTTTACACAGGAGGGAATGGAGTCAAGCTCCAAGGTTGGAGTGACTCAGATTGGGGAGGAGATCCAGACACGAGGAGGTCTACTTCAGGATACACTTTTACCCTCGGCTCAGGAGCGGTTTCTTGGAGCAGCAAGAAGCAGCCAACTATTGCCCTTTCTTCGACAGAGGCAGAGTATCGGGCTGCTTGTGGTGCTGCTTGTGAGGTTGTATGGCTGCGGAGGCTGCTAGGCGAGATGGGGTTTCCACAGAGGGAGCCCACAGTCATCCAGTGTGATAACCAGAGTTGTATAGCTATTGCTCGGAATCTTCCGGTTTTCCATGCCCGGACCAAGCATATAGAGATACAGTATCACTTTGTTCGTGAGAAGATTTTGGCAGGTGACATCTTAATACTTTATTGTTCCACGGAGGACAATGCGGCGGACCTCTTCACGAAGTCTCTACCTCAGGCTACGCTCAGGCGGCACTCCAGCTCCCTGGGGTTGGTTTCACAGCCAGGAGCTGAGAGGGGGTGTTAGAAGTCATCTCCTGTCTATTTGTATACACCAGGGCCTCTGTTGTGGGTGTGCCCGTCCGTATATCATTTTTCCACACTCCCCATATTTTTTCCCTATTTTTCCCATTTTTTTCTAGTGGCTGGAGGGCTGCCAGGTGATGCCAGGAGCACTCTGAAGCTGGCCGACTGCATCTGTATCAGTCGTGGGCTGTAGGAGTGTTGGCCGACTTGATTTGCTCAGGCGTAGGCATCTGGAGCTGGCCGACTGCTATTTTCAGCAGTCGTGGGTTTTTATTCAGTCGTGGGCACTTTCTAGAGCTGGCCGACTGCCCTCATGGGATTGTATATATTGCCCCTCATCCTCCTCCACTTTCTCATTCAGTATTTCCGGGATCTTGTGTATAGAGAAGAGTTTACACACATCTCTCTGTGTTTCTTGTGCTGATTATTTTCTGCAGTCTACTTGCTCTTGTCTACCCAAGTTTGGATATCATTTCCGCTGCATATTCTGACAGGGGAATGGTAGCCCTGTGAGTAAGATGCCACTAAGGGCATACCACGAAAGGCTTTCAGGAAAACAATTCCAAGGGATGATGATCATCCAAGGGTGGAGTGAGGATGCCAGACTCAATACTCATGAAAAGAAGACCAACAACGAAAGTGTTCAGGGACAAGGGAAGAAAGCAAGGAGACAAAGTGGAATAGATGGACGATCTTCATTAGATTTGGAGTGGAGTCAGAGACAGGGCAAGGTTTTCAATGAAAAAGTTGCCAGGAAGGGAAGGATGACAAGCTGGGGAGTCCATGTGGAAACAAAGGGGATGATGACAGTCATCCAGGGTCAGCAGTTGGAATCCCGTCATCAAGTTTAACAGAAGGGGATGTCATGTGCATGCACATGGACATGCTCATCACAGGGCTAAATCCCTAGAGGGCAACAGAAAAACAACCAGGGCATGAGCAGGGCACAAGGGATCCCAAGAAAAGCATCCGGAGGGTTCACGATCTGGCCAACAGGGTAATGAAGGGACTTCTGGACTAGCCGGCGCAAAAATTACATTTACGTGTTTTTGTTGCTAGCCGACACCAAGTCGGCCAACATATGTGGGGTCCCAAGGCCCTATAAAAGGGCTCATCCCAGATCTTGTAGATCATTCAATTCCTTTTGGGATTGAGTCATAGACTAGGTGTTACTACCTTTTTATGGGGTTTGCCAAGATTGTACCCTTTTTGTACATTATGAAAATATTGAAAACTTAGCTATCTCTCTCTCTTCTCTCCATCTTATGTTTGCGTTTTGCATCAAGTTGTTCTTGAAAGGTGTTTAGGGCTGAAAGAAGACAGAGCTTCCAAAAATGTGACATTGGTATCAGGGCTTCAACTAAACACTGATGGTGTCCCAAATGAAGGTCCACAGTCCAAGAAGAGGAACACAAGACATGGAAGGAAGTTACCACGAGGTTGGTTGGTGGTGTTCCACAAGACCTAAGGGGAATGGCAGCCCCGAAAAGGCTTTTAGGAAAACGGTTCCAAGGGATGATGATCTTCCAAGGAGTCGAGTGAGGATGCTCGACTCGATACTCGGGAAAAGAAGACCAAAGAAAGTGCTTAGGGACAGGCAATGAAGGGCTGGGGGACAAAGTGGAACAAATGCAGAGATCTTCACCAGATTTGGAGTGGAATTGGAGACAGGGCAAGCTTTTCTATGAAAAGGTTGTCAGGAAGGGAAGGATGACAAGTTGGAGAGTCCATGTGGAGACAGAGGGGATGATGACAGTCATCCAGGGTCAGAAGTTGAAATCCTGTCATCAAGTTTAGCAAAAGGGGATGCCAGAAAACCAAAAAAAATTTTCGCTTGTGTGGTTGGTTTCTAGAATTTGGAGGACCACCCCTTTCGGTGTGACTCATGTCCCTTGAAGGACAGATGGTTTTTAGCCTCTGGAAGCCTCCGAAAAGTCTCCCACACGCATAGTGGATAGTTTTGTTGCAATCCAGAAAGAACGTGACTATTCTCGCTAAAATCGGTCTTGTCAAGTGGGAATAGCCTCCGTTGGACACCCACACGCGTAATAGCACAACTTAAATATCACAATTTGTATGGA
Organism: Cibotium barometz; assembly: GCF_041138505.1. Classification (NCBI taxonomy): domain Eukaryota; kingdom Viridiplantae; phylum Streptophyta; class Polypodiopsida; order Cyatheales; family Cibotiaceae; genus Cibotium; species Cibotium barometz. The sequence goes on from NC_141058.1 coordinate 15,677,078, forward strand.
CAACTTAATAACAACTGAAAACTAAAATGAAATGAAATGTTGATCAGTTGTTAATAAGTTGTCCATACAAATTGTGATATTTAAGTTGTGCTATTACGCGTGTGGGTGTCCAACGGAGTCTATTTCCACTTGACGGGATCGGTTTCATTGGTACTGTTGGGGTAAAGGCATAATGCCCACCCTTATAGTGTGTACAAGCCCATAAGTTATAGTACATAGTACACTTAGTACTTTTAATGTACTAAGTGCACTATGTGTACTAGTGCAATATACATGTGTGATAGGGGAGTCACACACTCACACTTGGTGAGTTGACTTATCCCCACAACTCTCTCTCTCTCTCTCTCCCTGTTCTCTCTGTGTATGTCTCCCACACATGAACTCTAACCCTAATTCTAATCTCTCCCATTCAACTGGTATCAGAGCCGGTGCCCTTTGAATCTCTCTGCTGCATAGCTTTCGTTTCACACAGTGGAGGTGCTGAAGACGGCGGAGGCAGTGGAGGTGCTGAAGCTGATGAGCGCAACCTACCTGGTGGGGCTGTGCCAGGCTGTCGATCTGTGCCATTTGGAAGATAATTTGCAGTCGGCGGTCAAGCAGGTGGTGTCTCAGGCTGCCAAAAAGACCTTAACCACGAGCGGAAACGGCGTAAGCTGCAGGCGTGTTAATCGCTGGCGAGCACAATCCGCGTAAGTAGGCGAAGGCGTAATCACTAGCGTTGGGCGTAGACTGGCTGCTGGGCGTGAGCGAGCGCAGCGAAGGCGTAAAACCATTCATTCGTAGTGAAGTCGTCGGCTGGCTACTAGGCGGATAGGCAAAGGCGAACGTGCATCTATTCGTGCCCAGCCAGCAGCGCAGGCTGGCTACTAGGCGAAGGCGAGCAAGCGAGCGAGGAGTAGCTGTTGTGCGTGTACCAGCGAAGCTCTCCTCAGGCAAATTCGTTCGCTCCACGTATGTTGGGCAGCCAACGAATTGTACGCTGTGCCAGCGCCTTGCACCTTCTGGCCTCACTTTCTACAACAGTAACAGCAGCAGCAGCCCTGCAAGAGCTTCTTGGGCTCCGTTGTTTTCAAAAGCTTGATGTTGGGTGCTGGAGCTTCTCTGCCTTCTGTCTCTGCAAGGTCTAAGGTTTCCGAGGCTGAACAGAGCATCAGATTTCTGTCAGCAGCACCAAATTCAGCACACCCCCCTTTCCTGCAACAAAAAATCAGAAATTACAAGGTATTCTGCTTCAATTTTTTTTGGGATTTGCAATTGAGCAAGTACAATCATCAATTGAGCAGGTAGTACATGTGCCGAATTGCTCAATTTTGAGCAAAATTGGCAAAATTGGGTGACATTGGTCACAGTCAGGATCAATTTGCAGGAAATTGGATGTCGAAATTTGGGGCTTTTGATGTAATTGTGCAATTAAGCATTCATACATGCTGTATGATGTGAGAAATCGCACATTCGGGCAAAATTGCAACAAATTGCAGTGCAAATCAAGGGGCTTTTGTGCCAATTAAGTTGATTTGCATGCAGGCAATCGCATTTAATGCTTTGGGCAATGTGTTGATGCCTGACAAGCACTCAATGTGCCTGTAAATCAAGGGGGTTTCATGTATTTGATGTATATGTGGCCAGGGGGAAGCATCGTGAACACTCTGGATGCCTTCATGTGCGTCAATGTACCATGTATGATCAGCAATTGATCTTAAATCAAGGGGCTTTTCAAGATCGTATGCTTGTTGAGCTTGGCAAAACAGCAGGCAAGACATTTATGCCTTGAATCCTCAGAAATCAGCTTGGAGTCAAGGGGCTTTTGCCCAATTTCTGTTCGGGGCTGTTGTATGCAGTGTTCAGGACTGTAAAAGTCTGATTTTCATTCATTTGGACAGCCAGGAGAGCATTTATTGCTACTGTACCTGCTGGTACAGCTTTGGCACAGCTTTGTGCAAGTTTTGGCATGGCTGTACACTGATTTGAGTGAGGAAAAGGTTCAATTTCAGCTGTTGTACTTGCCGGTACAGGTTTGGTACATCACAGGTGAGCACTTAGTACTGCTGTACAGTATTTTGGAAGGGCAATAGAGCACATTTAAGGTGCTGTCCTAAATCTGCAGCAACCAGATTTTGGTGATTTCATCACATAAAGTGGGAGAAAAGTTGCATTTTTGCTTCCGCAGTGGGAGATAAAGCTTGGGAGAACAACTGTGAGCACTTTGTGTGCTTTTGGTGCAGTGTTTGCACATTTTGCAGGGAGTCAGGCATTGACACGTTGCATATTGCTATGGCAACCACAGGTGAGAGCTCTTCATTGCTTCACATCAAGAAGCTTGAAGGCTCACATAACTATGATATTTGGCAAACCCAGTGCTATAATGTGTTGCTCAGAAGAAGCAGCACAAGCCTATCAAAGAAAGGGGTGTAATGCCCCCTTCTCTTACTGCTGAAGAGTGGGAAGATATGGATGAGCTGGCAAGATCTACTATCATGTTGTCTGTGTTAGACTCTTTACTTTTCAGCATTCGTGAAGAGAAGACAGCTTGGGGAATGTGGCAGAGATTGCAGGACTTGTATGCCCAGCAAAGTGCCTCAAGCAAAGTGTATTGGTTGAAGAAACTCATAGGTCTTCAGATGAAGGAAGGGGCGTCTATGGCAGCCCATCTAAATGAGTTTAATGGTATTGTCAGCCAAGTTATAAATCAAAAGTTGGCAATGGACGATGAGTTCAAAGCCACTTTTCTCTTATGCACTTTGCCAGAGAGTTGGGACACATTCAGGACAGCCACTAGCAATTCGAATGCTATGCTGTCATATGCAGATGTTGAGGGTACTCTTCTTCAAGAAGAGATGAACAGGAAAAACAACTCTGTTGGAAAGTCCAATGCAATGAATGCACGTGGGAGATCCCAGCAAAGGGGTAAAAGCCAAGAACGGGGAAGGAGCAAGTCCCACTCCAAAAAGGACTTGGAATGCCATTATTGTGGCAAGAAGGGACACATCAAAAAGCAATGCTACAAATGAAAAAATGATCAAAAGGAAAAGGGAAAAGGCAAAGACAAAGACAAAGATGAAGCCAAAGATGTAAAGCCAAAGGGCAAAAGTGGAGTCAAGATTGAAGAAATCAATGTGTCACATGCAGGTGACAGTGAGGATGAGGTCCTATTCACGTCTTCACTTGATGCCCATTCACTTCTTACAGGAGATGGTCATGGTATGCACTCATGGATCATTGATTCAGGTGCCTCCTTTCATGTCACAGGTTGCAGAGACTTGTTTGTCAGGTATACTGCTGGCAATGAAGGAGTAGTTTATTTGGGTGATAACCATGCATGCAAGATTCTTGGTAGAGGTGATGTGAGGCTTGTATTTTCAGATGGCTCATAGCTTATGCTCCATGATGTCAGGCATGTGCCTGAGATCAAGAAGAACCTGCTTTCTACTGGACAGCTTGATGATGCTGATTATGTTACCACATTTGGTCGTGGAAAGTGGAAAATTAGTAAGGGCTCACTGGTTGTTGCCAGAGGCTCTAAGGTGGACACTCTTTACTTCATGCATGCTGGTGTTTGTCACCATGCTAATGTAAATGCAACCGAGCTGTCGGAAATCTCTATGTGGCATAGCCGGTTGGGACACATGAGTGTCAAGGGAATGGAGCAATTGTCTCGTTTGGGTTACTTGCCTTCTCTAAAGTTTTCAAGTTTTCAGTTTTGTGAGCATTGTATATATGGTAGGCAACTACAGTGCCCCCACAAGAAAGCTCTTGGACAGAAAGATGCTCAGTTAGAGCTTGTGCATACAGATGTATGTGAGATGCCTCAGCTTTCTTTGGGAGGGGCAAAATACTTTGTGTCTTTTATTGACGATGCCACACGCAAGGTGTGGGTTTATCCTCTTCGTCTGAAGAGTGATACATTCTCAGTGTTTGAGAAGTTTGTTGCTCTTGTTGAGAATCAAACTGGTAAAACACTGAAGGCTTTGCGTTCCGACAATAGTGGACAGTATATGTCCAAACAGTTTCAGGACTTTTGTGATGCTAAAGGCATCAAGAGGGAGCTCTCTAGTCCTTATGATCCTCCACAAAATGGGACAGCAGAGAGGATGAACAGGACCATTCAGGAGAAGGTCCGTTCTATGTTGTCACATGCTGCGTTACCTCATGGTTTTTGGGCTGAAGCTGTTATGAGAGCCGTTCATCTTATAAACAGGTCACCTAACACGAGGCTTGGTGGGAAAGTGCCAGAAGAAGTATGGACAGGGAAGCCTCCGTCATACAAGCACTTGAGAGTGTTTGGTTGCGTTGCGTACGTGCACATACGCAGGGAAATGCGCACCAAACTTGATCCTAAGTCTCACAAATGCATATTCCTAGGATATGGTGACAGAGGTGAAATGGGGTATAGACTTTGGGATCCCGTGAATAGAAAGATTATACGCAGCAATGATGTCATTTTTGATGAAACATGCATGTATAAGGAGCCTGCAAGGCAACAAGAGCCTGGCAGAGTCATCTTTGATGATGATGGACATCATGGACAACAACAAAGGGCTGTAAATCAGCCATTACAGCAGCAAAACCAGCCCTTAAATGGTGCTGAAAATGGTCCAAATGGACAGCCAGAGATGGCAGAAGATATCCCTATGGATATACCACAGTTAGAGGAGATACCGGGCATGATATTTCAGCCTTATGGCATGGAACAGGAGCCACCAATGGGTGATATGCAGGCTGGACAGCAACCTGCAAATGATGGTCATTGGGTACAGAGGTCCACTAGACCCTCCAGAGCCCCTGACAGGTTTGTTCCAGGGGTTGACTACTTGATGCTTACTGACTGTGGGGAGCCCTCATGTTATAAGGAGGCTTTACAGAGGGCAGACAAGGCTCTTTGGGAGCGTGCCATGAAGTCAGAGATGGATTCTCTGCACAAAAATGGAACATGGAAGTTGGTGCATTTGCCTGCATGCAAGAAGGTTTTGCCATGCAAGAAGGTTTTGCCATGCAAGTGGGTTTACAGGCTCAAAGTTGCACCAGATGCAAAGCCAGGTTAGTGGCTAAGGGCTTCAAGCAGGAATATGGTGTGGACTTTGATGAGATCTTCTCTCCAGTGGTCAAAATGACCACACTTAGAGCTGTGTTAGCTTTGGTTGCACATGATGATCTGGACTTGATTCGGATGGATGTGAAGACTGCTTTTCTTCACGGTGATCTCCATGAGGAGATATATATGCAGCAGCCAGAGGGTTATGCAGTGAGTGGAAAGGAGAAGCTTGTATGCAAGCTGAAAAAGAGTCTTTATGGGCTCAAACAGGCACCAAGGGAATGGTATCATAAATTTGATACATTCATGAAATCTCAGAAATTCAGGAGAAGTGACATAGATCACTGCTTGTACACCAAGAAAGCTTTGGATGGCAGTCTATTGATCATATGTGAAACTCAGTGCTATGGACAGCCCACAGTCAGATAGTGGCAGGGCTGATATGGCCAAAATTCCATATGCTTCAGCTTGTGGCAGTCTCATGTATGCCATGGTTGCTACTAGGCCGGACATTGCATTTGCAGTGGGAGTGGTTTCTAGATACATGGCCAACCCTGGCAAGAAGCATTGGGAAGCAGTGAAAGGTGTCATGAGATACCTGAAGGGCACACAGGATATGTGCATTTGTTTTGGCAAACAGGATGCATTAGTGCATGGTTACACGGATTCGGATTATGCCGGTCATCCAGATAACCGGAAGTCTACTACCGGTTATGTGTTTACATTCACAGGAGGTGCTGTGTCATGGATATCCAGGATGCAAAAATGCACAGCCTTATCTACTACAGAGGCCGAGTATATTGCAGCCACAGAAGCTTGCAAGGAGGCATTATGGCTATCTCGGTTAGTGGTTGATTTGGGTTATACAGGGGATGTTCCATTGTTGCATTGTGACAGTCAGAGTGCCATCCAGTTGGCAAAGAATCCTGCCTTTCATGCAAAGACGAAGCATGTGGATGTGAAGTATCACTTCATCAGAGAGGTGATAGAGAACAAGCAAATTCAGCTTGTTAAGATTCATACGGATGACAACCCGGCTGATCTGTTGACAAAGAGTTTGCCTCCGGAGCGGTTTGCTCATTGCAGACACTTGATGGGCATTGGATGAGGCCAGTTTCAGCCTTGATATGGCCTTGTATATTATCATGTACATGCAGATTTTTTCTTTTCCTTTACTTAAGGGCACTTTGCCTTTAAGTGGGAGGTTGTTGGGGTAAAGGCATAATGCCCACCCTTATAGTGTGTACAAGCCCATAAGTTATAGTACATAGTACACTTAGTACTTTTAATGTACTAAGTGCACTATGTGTACTAGTGCAATATACATGTGTGATAGGGGAGTCACACACTCACACTTGGTGAGTTGACTTATCCCCACAACTCTCTCTCTCTCTCTCTCCCTGTTCTCTCTGTGTATGTCTCCCACACATGAACTCTAACCCTAATTCTAATCTCTCCCATTCAGGTACCAGAGCGCGGTTATTTCCCTCTTCTTAGTGGGGAAGTCATGCAAGAAGAAGAGCCTGATGCAATGAGGGCTGAATTGGAGCATATGAGAAAGCTTTTGCAGGCACAATAGCAACAGCTGAAATTTTTGCATGAAGATCCCCATGTGCAAAGTGCCATTGACGCAAGGAAAGCTGATGCAATGGTAGACGTGACTTTTGAGTCCATGGCACGGGAAGTAGGCAAGAAGCCAAGGGAGTTGGCACTTTCCTACCTCCTCCGCAAAGGTGACATCAAAGAGGGGGAAGAAGGAGAGCTGAAATTCAGAAATCCACCTCGCTTGAAACATGGAGATCCCACATCCCAAAGGTTGAGGTCTTTTATGCAAAGGGAAGAGGTGACAGTCACCTCTCGTCATGCATCTTCTCCCCAAGGCACAAAGGGTGACAGGTATATGTATGCTAGTGCTCATAGAGGGCATGATGATCACATGTATTCTAGGCATGTATCCCATGGAGGGGGTGACAGGTCTGCCACTAGAAGAGCCTTGCCTACTAAGTTGTCTCATGGAGAGACATTGCCTTATGCAAGAACGTCACATGCATCTGATTCTCAGGTTCGTGGAGCACATGCCACCGTGCTTCATAAAACTTCCATGATGGCCCATGGAGCCCATGCAGGTAGGGCTACCCCATTGGAAAAGGGGAAAAGAAAAAGAGAGGACCATGAGCCTCATGCCAGAAAGCTCAAGGAATTTAAAGCAAGTAACAAGTCCGTTAAGTTTGATGTTTTTCATGGAGAGCATGATGCTTCCAACGTGTTAGCATTTGTGACACAGTTTGACATTGCTTTTAGCGATGAGGACTTCACTTAGAAGTCTAAAGTACGCCATGCTAGCATGTTCTTGAAGGGGACCGCTGCTCATTGGTGGATCACTGAAAAGATCACCAAAGACCCCATTTGCACCTGGAAAGAGTTTAAGGACAGATTTTATGCTCAGTTCTTACCACCTAATGCGGAGCAAACTCTCACCCAAAAGTGGGATAGACTTGAGCAAAGAGATAATGAAAGTGTACAACAGTATGTCAATAAGTTTTGGAAAGTATTGCTTGAAGTAACTCCTTTTATGCAAATCACTGAGGATGAAAGAAAGAGGAAGTTTCGCTCCGGATTGCAACCAGCTTATCATTCGGGCATTGAATTGCACCCAAAACATACTTTGCAACAGCTTATAGCCTCTGCTCTTGCTACGGAGCAATTGGTGCTCAAAATTAAGCAAGATCAAGGGGGTTCAAAGGGCAAAGATAAGGCTGTCCCAAATCTGCAAAAAGGTGGACAGCCACCCAAAAAGAGCTTCCGGGAGATGCAGAAGGGAGGTAAAGATGAAAATATATCATCCATGGATAGTGTGCTCAAGAAGAACAGGTTTGGCTTGACTCCTGAGCAAAGGGAGCAATATGCGAAATCAGGGAAATGTTTTGCATGTGGAAGCAAAGAGCATATGTTTCGGCAATGCCCCAAACGTAAGCAAGATGCAAGAGGACAAGCAGTCTAAGCCTAATGTGCATGCAGTTCCCGATATGCAGGATAGTGTTGATCATACTGGCAAAGAGGGAGATTCCATCCCTATTGTATCACACATCATATTAATAAAGCAATAAAGAAGAATTTGGTAGCAGATGCATTGTCCAGGAGGCCATATGTGGCTGCAATTTCAGTAGCCTCACATGGGGAATTGACTACTATGCGTGATTTGGATGCTGATTTTTGTCATATTTGGGCTGATTTGATGGCTGGTCACTCACATGCCTCTTATGTGATCAAAGAGGGTTATCTTATGAAGGATAACTGCCTATGTGTGGTAAAAGATTTGCGTCCAAAGGTTATGGAGGAATGTCACGCTCCACCTTATGCTGGTCATAGAAGTATCATGCCCACTACACGTATGATTGAGAGAGACTTCTTTTGGCCAAGCATGCGTAAAGACATTCAGGCATATGTACGTGCATGTATTACTTGCCAAAAGGTGAAATTTGACAAGCAAAAACCTCCAGGTTTGCTTCAGCCATTGCCTATTCCCTTGCAACCTTGGGAAAGTCTTACTATGGATTTTATTATGGACTTGCCTAGATCCCAGTATGGGAATGATGCTATTTGGACCATTGTGGACAGGTTTAGCAAGCAAGCTCATTTCTTGCCCGTCAAGAAAACCATTAAAGTTGATCATATGGTAAAGCTTTTTCTTGCTAATATTTTCAAACATCATGGTATGCCTAAATCCATTGTTGGGAATAGAGATCCCAAGACTACGAGCCTCGTCTGGAGGGCTTTATTTGATAACATGGGCACTAAACTTGAGTTTTCATAGCTTATCATCCCCTAACAGATGGCCAAAGTGAAGCTGCAAATTCAGCCGTGTTGGATTTGTTGAAGTGTTATGTGGCAGATCAAAAGACTGCATGGGAGAAGTATCTTCCATTTGTTGAGTTTGCCTACAACAATACGATCCATGCCTCCACGGGAAAGGCCCCGTTTGAGATTACTTATGGCAGAGTCGTCTTGCCACCCATCCTTCGTACAAAGGATGAGATTTTTGCAGCTGATAAGTATGTTCGTGACTTGGATGTAGCCTTTGCTCAGGTACGGACAGCCATTGCAAGGTCACAAGATAAGCATAAAAAAATGGCTGCTGACAAGCATAGAAGGGACATGCAAGTCAAAGAAGGTGATTGGGTTTTGCTGAAATTTGAGAAGGCTAGGCTTCGGAAGAGGCCAGGACGAGAAGGATCATATCCTAAGCTTTCTCCTCGCTATTATGGACCCTTCAAGGTGATTCAAAAGATCAATGAAGTGTCATACAGGCTTGCTTTACCTAGTCATTGGAAGATTCACAATGCATTTCATGTGAGTCTTTTCCGGAAATATGTCGGGCCAGATCCTGACGAGCCTGTCACACAGAAGATCCGCCAGAGATTGATGAGCTTGAGGAGATCCTCCAGCCAGAACAGATTGTCTTTCACAAGGAGCGAAAGCTACCTGCAGGAAAGCTTTCCAAGAGATACCTGTTGGGGTAAAGGCGTTATGCCCACCCTTATAGTGTGTACAAGCCCATAAGTTATAGTACATAGTACACTTAGTACATTAAAAGTACTAAGTGCACTATGTGTACTAGTGCAATATACATGTGTGATAGGGGAGTCACACACTCATGCTTTTATGAGTTGACTTATCCCCACAACTCTCTCTCTCTCTCTCTCCCTTGCTTCTCTGTGTATGTCTCCCACACATGAACTCTTAACCTAACCCTAATTGCCGGTACAGGTTTGGTACATCATTGGTGAGCACTTGGTACTGCTGTACAGTACTTTGGAAGGGCAAAAGAGCACATTTAAGGTGCTGTCCAAAATCTGCAGCAACCAGATTTTGGTGTTTTCATCACAAAAAGTGGGAGAAAAGTTGCATTCTTGCTTCCGCAGTGGGAGATAAAGCTTGGGAGAACATTTGTGAGCACTTTGTGTGCTTTGGGTGCAGTGTTTGCACATCTTGGGTGCAGTGTTTGCACATTTGCAGGGAGTCAGGCATTTACAGGTTGCATTTTGCTATGGCAACCACAGGTGAGAGCTCTTCATTGCTTCACATCAAGAAGCTTGAAGGCTCGCATAATTATGATTTTGGCAAACCCAGTGCTACAATGTGTTGCTCCAGAAAAAGCAGCACAAGCCTATCAAAGAAAGGGGTGTGATGCCCGCTTCTCTTACAGCTGAAGAGTGGGAAGATATGGATGAGCTGGCAAGATCTACTATCATGTTGTCTGTGTCAGACTCATTACTTTTCAGCATTCGTGAAGAGAAGACAGCTTGGGAAATGTGGCAGAGATTGCAGGACTTGTATGCCCAACAAAGTGCCTCAAGCAAAGTGTATTGGTTGAAGAAACTCATAGGCCTTCAGATGAAGGAAGGGGCGTCTATGACAGCCCATTTAAATGAGTTTAATGGTATTGTCAGCCAGGTCATCAATCAAAAGTTGGCAATGGACGATGAGTTCAAAGCCACTTTTCTATTATGCACTTTGCCAGAGAGTTGGGACACATTCAGGACAGCCACTAGCAATTCGCATGCTATGCTGTCATATGCAGATGTTGAGGGTGCTCTTCTTCAAGAAGAGATGAACAGGAAAAACAACTCTGTTGGAAAGTCCAATGCAATGAATGCACGTGGGAGATCCCAGCAAAGGGGTAAAAGCCAAGAAAGGGGAAGGAGCAAGTCTCGCTCCAAAAAGGATTTGGAATGCCATTATTGTGGCAAGAAGGGACACATCAAAAAACAATGCTACAAATGGAAAAATGATCAAAAAGAAAAGGGAAAAGGCAAAGACAAAGAGAAAGATGAAGCCAAAGATGTAAAGCCGAAGGGCAAAAGTGGAGTCAAGATCGAAGAAATCAATGTGTCACATGCAGGTGGCAGTGAGGATGAGGTCCTCTTTACGTCTTCACTTGATGCCCATTCACTTCTTACAGGTGGTCATGGTATGCACTCATGGATCATTGATTCAGGTGCCTGCTTTCATGTCACAGGTTGCAGAGACTTGTTTGTCAGGTACACTGCTGGCAATGAAGGAGTGGTTTATTTGGGTGATAACCATGCATGCAAGATTCTTGGCAGAGGTGATGTAAGGCTTGTATTTTCAGATGGCTCACAGCTTATGCTCCATGATGTCAGGCATGTGCCTGAGATCAAGAAGAATCTGCTTTCTACTGGACAGCTTGATGATGCTGATTATGTTACCACATTTGGTAGTGGAAAGTGGAAGATTAGTAAGGGCTCACTGGTTGTTGCCAGAGGCTCTAAGGTGGACACTCTTTATTTTATGCATGCAGGTGTTTGTCACCATGCTAATGTAAATGCAACCGAGCTTCCGGAAATTTCTATGTGGCATAGCCGGTTGGGACACATGAGTGTCAAGGGAATGGAGCAATTGTCTCGTTTGGGTTACTTGCCTTCTCTAAAGTTTTCAAGTTTTCAGTTTTGTGAGCATTGTATATATGGTAGGCAATTACAGTGCCCCCACAAGAAAGCTCTTGGACAGAAAGATGCTCAGTTAGAGCTTGTGCATACAGATGTATGTGAGATGCCTCAGCTTTCTTTGGGAGGGGCAAAATACTTTGTGTCTTTTATTGATGATGCCACACGCAAGGTGTGGGTTTATCCTCTTCGTTTGAAGAGTGATACATTCTCAGTGTTTGAGAAGTTTGTTGCTCTTGTTGAGAATCAAACTGGCAAAACACTGAAGGCTTTGCGTTCCGACAATGGTGGAGAGTATATGTCCAAACAGTTTCAGGACTTTTGTGATGCTAAAGGCATCAAGAGGGAGCTCTCTACTCCTTATGATCCTCCACAAAACGGGACAGCAGAGAGGATGAACAGGACCATTCAGGAGAAGGTCCGTTCTATGTTGTCACATGCTGCATTACCTCATGGTTTTTGGGCTGAAGCTGTTATGACAGCCGTTCACCTTATAAATAGGTCACCTAACACGAGGCTTGGTGGGAAAGTGCCAGAGGAAGTATGGACAGGGAAGCCTCCGTCATACAAGCACTTGAGAGTGTTTGGTTGCGTTGCGTACGTGCACATACGCAGGGAAATGCGCACCAAACTTGATCCTAAGTCTCATAAATGCATATTCCTAGGATATGGTGACAGAGGTGAAATGGGGTATAGACTTTGGGATCCCATGAATAGAAAGATCATACGCAGCAATGATGTCATTTTTGATGAAACATGCATGTATAAAGAGCCTGCAAGGCAACAGGAGCCTGGCAGAGTCATCTTTGATGATGATGGACATCATGGACAACAACAAAGGGCTGTAAATCAGCCATTACAGCAGGAAAACCAGCCCTTAAATGGTGCTGAAAATGGTCCAAATGGACAGCCAGATATGGCAGAAGATATCCCTATGGATATACCACAGTTAGAGGAGATACCGGGCATGATTTTTCAGCCTTATGGCATGGAACAGGAGCCACCGATGGGTGATATGCAGGCTGGACAGCAACCTGCAAATGATGGTCATTGGGTACGGAGGTCCACTAGACCCTCCAGAGTCCCTGACAGGTTTGTTCCAGGGGTTGACTACTTGATGCTCACTGACTGTGGGGAGCCCTCATGTTATAAAGAGGCTTTACAGAGGGCAGACAAGGCTCTATGGGAGCGTGCTATGAAGTCAGAGATGGATTCTCTGCATAAAAATGGAACATGGAAGTTGGTGTCTTTGCCTGCAGGCAAAAAGGTTTTGCCATGCAAGTGGGTATACAGGCTCAAAGTTGCATCAGATGCAAAGCCAAGATACAAAGCCAGGTTAGTGGCTAAGGGCTTTAAGCAGGAATATGGTGTGGACTTTGATGAGATCTTCTCTCCAGTGGTCAAAATGACCACACTTAGAGCTGTGTTGGCTTTGGTTGCGCATGATGATCTGGACTTGATTCAGATGGATGTGAAGACTGCTTTTCTTCACGGTGATCTCCATGAGGAGATATATATGCAGCAGCCAGAGGGTTATGCAGTAAGTGGAAAGGAGAAGCTTGTATGCAAGCTGAAAAAGAGTCTTTATGGGCTCAAACAGGCACCAAGGGAATGGTATCACAAATTTGATACATTCATGAAATCCCAGAAATTCAGGAGAAGTGACATAGATCACTGCTTATACACCAAGAAAGCTTTGGATGGCAGTCTATTGATTCTCATTTTGTATGTTGATGATATGTTGATTGCCGGGAAATCTCGTAAAGAGATGGATGCTTTGAAGCAGAGGCTGCATCAAACCTTTGATATGAAGGATTTGGGTGATGCTAATCACATCTTGGGTATGCGGATACTTCGGGACAGAAATCAGCATGTGTTGTATTTGTCTCAGAAGGAATACATTGGCAAAGTCTTGCAGAGGTTCAATATGGACGGGGGGAAGAAAGCTAGTACTCCTTTGCCTCCATATGTGAAACTCAGTGCTATGGACAGCCCACAGTCAGATAGAGACAGGGCTGATATGGCCAAGATTCCGTATGCTTCAGCTTGTGGCAGTCTCATGTATGCCATGGTTGCTACTAGGCCGGACATTGCATTTGCAGTGGGAGTGGTTTCTAGATACATGGCCAACCCTGGCAAGAAGCATTGGGAAGCAGTGAAAGGTGTCATGAGATACCTGAAGGGCACACAGGATTTGTGCATTTGCTTTGGCAAACAGGATGCATTAGTGCATGGTTACACGGATTCGGATTATGCCGGTCATCCAGATAACCGGAAGTCTACTACCGGTTATGTATTTACATTCACAGGAGGTGCTGTGTCATGGATATCCAGGATGCAGAAGTGCACAGCCTTATCTACTACAGAGGCCGAGTATATTGCAGCCACAGAGGCTTGCAAGGAGGCATTATGGCTATCTCGGTTAGTGGTTGATTTGGGTTATACAGGGGATATTCCATTGTTGCATTGTGACAGTCAGAGTGCCATTCAGTTGGCAAAGAACCCTGTTTTTCATGCAAAGACGAAGCATGTGGATGTGAAGTATCACTTCATCAGAGAGGTGATAGAGAACAAGCAAATTCAGCTTGTTAAGATTCACACGGATGACAACCCGGCTGATCTGTTGACAAAGAGTTTGCCTCCGGAGCGCTTTGCTCATTGCAGACACTTGATGGGCATTGGATGAGGCCATTTTCAGCCTTGATATGGCCTTGTATATTATCATGTACATGCTGATTTTTTCTTTTCCTTCATTTAAGGGCACTTTGCCTTTAAGTGGGAGGTTGTTGGGGTAAAGGCGTTATGCCCACCCTTATAGTGTGTACAAGCCCATAAGTTATAGTACATAGTACACTTAGTACATTAAAAGTACTAAGTGCACTATGTGTACTAGTGCAATATACATGTGTGATAGGGGAGTCACACACTCATGCTTTTATGAGTTGACTTATCCCCACAACTCTCTCTCTCTCTCTCTCCCTTGCTTCTCTGTGTATGTCTCCCACACATGAACTCTTAACCTAACCCTAATTGCTGTTTCTCCCCATCAATACCTTGTGAAGTTCAAGAATTATTTGCCCATTGATGCAAAATGGGTACACGAGGATTATTTTGTTGATTACCCACAGCTGTTGCAAGCATATCTTGAGGCTTTTCAGTTGAGGACAACTCTTTAGAAGCCCGGGGGGATGTCACCAATTGGCCGACCATTTGGTCCATCTCCAAATTTGTCTCTCGTTCACTTGAGGCCAGGCTGGTGTCTCATGTGAAGGGGCCAGTATTTTTGCATAACATGGACGGGAGCCAGACTGGTGCCACCCGTGTATGACCTGGACTATGTTCTATCCATGGGATTGTCACGCCATGGAAGAGCCAGTATTTGTGCCGTGTCTTGCCTATGGGACTGTCACTCCATAGGAAGACCGGGATTTATGTTTTCTGTCGTGCCATCATTGTGCCCGGCAGATGTTTAGTACTTGTTCCATGAACGGGAGATATGTCCATGATACTGTTTGCACATGCATCCATGATACTGTTTGCACATGCATTCATGTTTTGCATGTTTGGAACTGTTTTCGCATGACTTGTATTCTTGTGTTTGCCTGTTTGACGTGCCACTTACTAAGCGTGCTCTGTCTTCTGACGAGTTTTGTTGCGTGTGAACAGGTGGTAAGTGTATTGCACTTGTTTATTTTATAACATTCTTTTTAACCTTTGTTTTTATAAGGTTGCAAGTTCACACTCATCAATGAGTGGACACCCTCCCCAAATTTTACTTAGTGTCCTTGGTAGAGTGGGCACCCACGTTTGAGTCATGGAGGGTAAAGGGAACCCCTTATGTGTGGGGGTGGGTGCATGGCCACCTACCCACCCCCCACCTTGGAACTGACCGCCTCCATGCAAGCTAGAGGGGCCAGCCAGCTGTTGGACGTGTGCCCTCTCCAACACCTACATATGGGCGACCACCTCATCAGCTTGGGGATACGACTGTGCAGGCAACCATCCCACCAGACTCCTCTCCACAGCAGGCGGCTGCGCCCTCTCCACACCAGTCGGCTGCGCCCAGGCGGCTGCGCCCTCTCCACAGGCGGCTGCGCCCACTCCACGGGCGACTGCGCCACTCTGCAGGCAGCTGCACCCAGACACAAGCGACTGCATCCATAATCCTATCCATTCTGCAGACGGCTGCACCCACACACAGGCAGTTGCGGCCGGACACCTCTCCACTTGCTGACGGCTGTGCGCTCAGATCTCCAGGCGGCTGCGCACTCTTCTCTCTTGCCAGTAGGCTGCTGTGCCTTGTGTCCTTCTCCAGCAGCTGCATTTAGGTGCCTCTAGTATTTGTCTTTTTTTTTTTTTTTTTGGAAAAACGATCCTTCTATTAGTTAATGAGAAAACGCCATATGGCTACAAAGCTCACCTCGCAAGGAGGGATAAAAAACACAATGAACACCTGAGCTCCCCCCCGTGGCTGGCCGCTCTCTGGGGGGGGCTACCTAGTAATACATGATGGAGGTGAGAAAAGCCAAACTGGCGGTCTATAGTGCCAAGTGACATCCTCGTCCCTCGCGGCGGTGAGGAAAGGACCAGGCTGCCAAGTGCGGAGGAAAGCCTTGCGGCGCCCTCTCATGCGATCCGAGTCGCCCTGGAGTTTCCCCCAGTGTCCTCTCAAGGTGTGAATGATGTCCACCCAGAGGGCCTGTATGACCTCCGCCGGTGGGGTCGCCTGGTGGTCAATGGCCTCCCTGCATCGGGCTCTCCATATGTGCCAAGCCGTCATGCTGCTGATCATCTCCCATCTCTGCCCGACCCCCTCCTGAGAGGCTGCCGAAGAGAAGTCTGGTGTCGGAACCACCGCCATCGCCCTGTCAGAGACCTGGATGGTCACACTGCCAGGGACGTCCTCATATCCAAGTGCAGGGCCGCTGTCCGTGGCCCAAGCCACCGCACCCCACGTCACCAACATCTCACCTGGTGAGCCTGCAAAAACCATCCTAGAGCGCGCTGCCAGACCTGCTGTGCCTGTGGGCAATCCCATAAGCAGTGCCGCTGTGACTCCTGTGCATGGCCGCACCGAGGGCAGGATGCTGGGTGTCTGCCAAAAGCTAGCCAAGCCCCCACAGCCAATCCTCTATGCGCTGTGAGCCAGAGAAAAAGCGTCACCTTCCGGGGCCGGAAACTGGCCCAAAGGCGCTGCCAGAAGTCCCTAAGAAAGGCAGGGGAGAGCCCCTGTCGCCACCAATGCTCGGCCGCTGCCGGGGTGCTCGCTATCCTGTGTCTCTGAATCCGCCGCCCCAACCTCGCTGTGTACTGAAAGAAGGGGATGGCAGGGCTGGTAGGGGCCGAGTAGGGATCTCGCCAAAACCACTCACCTGGATCCCACTGGAGGCGAATAAGAGGCCTGCTGTCCCACGCCCCTAATCTCCAAGAGCAGTCCTCCCCTATCGAGGCCGGTGAGGGGTCTACATACTACTGCCTCTGATGAAAGCCGACCACCCATACCCTCTGAAGAATACAACCCTGGAGCCCATCCAAATCCAGTCGTGTCCTCTGGAGCTGGCCACCCTCTCCCACCTCGAAAGTGAGTGGGGAGACGCTCTCCGCTGTGCCGCAGACCGCTAGAAGGATCTCATGCCGAGTAAAGACACCCATCCACTGTGGAGGTGGAGGGTCCTGTACTGGGGTCCGCCACTCCCGGGGGATGGCCGCCTCAATGTCCTGTCTCATCAACTCTCTGCCCCTCATCCCACTGAGCCTCCTCTCTTGAACCTCTGGAGGCAACTGCTGAAAACATATCCAGTCGTCTAGGGACTGGGCCGGGGGCCGCCGGAGCTCAACGGGCCCCACGACACCTGAGACCGCGAGCCAACCATATGGCCACTGGGAAGTCGAATCAAGGGGTTCCAGATCAATGGCTGCCGCAAGCGCTCCTCATCGGTGCCCGGGGGAGTCTGGAAAAGGGACGGCCTCAGATGCGCTCAGGCCCTCAGAAGGCTGGCTGCAAAACGCTCCTCGAAGCCAAGGCCCACTCCTCTGGATCGCTGCTCCGTAAAGATCCACCTGATGCTGGGGGTCCAGGGGCCGCTAAGAGAAGGAGTGCGGCTGAGCATCCTGCAAACAAGAAACTCCTTCCACGGCTCAGCGCCTGGCAGGAGACCACGAACTACCAACTTGCCAAGCAAAGCACGACTTTGGCAAATAGGATCTACAATGCCCAGGCCGCCTCTCTCCCTCGGCTGAGTGATCACAGCCCATGCCACCTTGGCCCTGGCGGGTCGCCCGTCGCCTCCGGACCAAAGAAAGTTCCTGATGAGCCTCTGCACCTGGCCAATGCACGCCCGAGAGAAGGCCCAGCAAGAAGTGATGTACCACATGGTAGCGAGCAGAACCTGGTTGGCCACAACTACTCGGCCAGCCAGAGATAAACGAGCGGTACTCCAGTACAGAAGCTTCTTCCGAATACTCGGAAGAAGGGGGGCTATCTGCTGCTCCGGAGATATATCAATGCCCACATAGCATCCCAAATAACGCACTGTAGTGCCGGGGGGCAGCCACTGAAAACCATCAACTGGCCTCCAAGTCGGGGGGGGCATAGAACTGACCCACAGCCCACACGACTTGTGCCAGTTGATCAAAGCGCCCGAAGCTCTACAAAACCTGTCCATGGCTGAGGCGAAGCGGCGGAGGTTCTCCTCACCTCCCTGAAGATAGACAGCAGTGTCATCCGCAAACTCCGAGTCTAGGAGCTCCTCCGAGGTGCGGATGGGAAGCTGGAGGCCCCTCAAACCTGTATCCTGTGCCGTCAAGAAGGTGCTCATGGCCTCCGCCACAAAAAGAAAAAGAAAGGGCGCCAAGGGGCACCCCTGCCGCACCGAGCGCGAGAGCTGGAACCTCTCTCCGCACACGCCCTGTATCAGCACCTGGCTATGAGCCGAAGTGTAGAGTGCAGAGACCCCACGAATCCACTGAGGGGGGAAGCCCATCCTCTCCATAGTGCCTTCCAGGAAGGCCCAGTCCACCCGATCATATGCCTTCTCAAAGTCGAGAAGGAGCACCGCCAGATCCTCCTGTCGAAATTTAGCCAAAGCCGTAGCCTCCCAGAAAGAGAAAATGTTATCCAGAATGCTCCTATCCTGGATGAAGCCTGTCTGCGTGGAGTGGATGATGTCCGGAAGCTGAGGCTGAAGCCGCCTGCTGATCGCCTTAGCTAGGACCTTGTAGGCCGTGCCTAGCAGGGTGATCGGTCTCCACTGTCTAATCTCCAGTCTATCTCCTCCCTCTTTGGGGATCAAGTGGATCAACCCCTCTGCCATGCTGTCCGGCATGACTCCCGTCTCCATAATCTCCTGGAGTGCCAATCTGAAGCCCCTATGAAGGAGGCCCCAGTATCTCTGGAAGAAAGCCACTGAGAGACCGTCCTCTCCTGGGCATTTGCCCCGAGGTAATGCCTGCAGAGCCTCCTCCAGTTCCGTATCCGAGAAAGGGGAGAGAAGGGAGTGCTGCAAATGGACCGGCACAACCGGTCTCGTGAAGCTCCAGACCGCCTCCCTAGCCTCTCTCACCCTGTCGTCTGCTGGCTCAGCAGAGAGAAGATCCCTGTAAAAATCTGTGGCTATCGCCCGAACCCTGGGGGGGATCCACCACAACCTGGCCATCAGCCTGGCGAAGCCACCTGAGACCCTCTCGTCTGAATCGAGGCCCATTCGCCTCAAAGAAATCCCGAGTCACTCTGTCTCCAGCCTGAGTCCAAAAAGAAGCCCGAGCATGGAATCGAAACTCCACCCGCCTCTCCTCGATGGATCTGATCTCAGTGCGGGCTGTCTCCATCTGCTCTGAGATCCAGGGGCTCAGAGGATCTCTCTCCTGGAGTCTCTGAAGGGACGCTAGACTCCTCCGTAGGCTCCTCTCCTGCTCTCTGAAGGCCTCCAGACGGTCCAAGGCAGCCAGTCTGAGCATCCGACTGATCTCCTGCAAGCCACTGGCAAGATCACTGGCTGCCGATCCTCTCCTGAACTGCAGCTCCTGCCAGACCTGCTCAACTCTGATCGCGATCTCTGGCTCCTCTATGAGGCAATCTGAAATCCGGACGCTCTGGCCCCGCTCTCCTCTCGTAGGGTCCTCAATCTGGAGAAGCACTGGGAAGTGGTCTGAAAACGAGGAGCCTGCAAGTATGCCCACGGTGCCACCTCTATCACAAGCCCACTCATCAATGTAGAACCTATCGATGCGAGAAAGGTTAACTCCTGTGGCCCGTATATCCGAGCGCGAGAAAGAGAGACTCCCCTGCAACCTGCCAAACTCCGGGAGAGTCCACAGATCCTGGCCTCTCACCTGTAGCACAAGCTCCTCCCAGGCAGCGAGCTCTGGCCCATGAATGGTCTCCTGGCTGCCCCCCAGCCTGTCCTCTGCATCCTCCAGCATGTTGCAATCCCCTCCTAGGCACTAGTGGTCTGCCAAGGGGAGGGACTGCCTAATGGTGCTCCAGAACTCAGCTCTCCCGGATGCCCCGTTAGGGGCGTAGAAGTTGAGGAAGCCAATGCGATCTTCCCCAACCCGAAGGATGATCCACTGCGCGCGACCCTGAACCAAGGTGCCAGAGTCCACAACCTCGGAAAGAAGCTGCTCGCTGACTAAAATGCATACTCTGCCCTGATTCCCCTGGGGGCCATATGCCGGGGACCAAAAAGTGTGACTCCTGCCTGGCAAGATCTTCCCGCAGGTGCGGGTACGCCCGGCAGAAAGGTGGTGCTCCTGCATGAAGAGGATATCTATGGGTCCTCCAACGAGAGCCCTCTGGATCTCCTGGCGAAGTCTGCCCCGACCAATGTAGCAGCGATGTCCACCGAGACCCTGGATGTTCCATGAGAGGATCCTCATGGATGAGCTGTGGCAAGTGAAGCAGCCACCACTGGCTCACCCCTCTCAGCCGGTCCGGATGATCTGCCCTCCACTCTGTGAGTCTTGGGCGCCGGCTTGGAGGGAGAGTAGTCACTGTCTGTCCGGGTGCGGAGTCTCTCCAGAAAGAGGGTGACCTGAGTCTGTGTCCAGCTCCACTCCGCCTTCGCCCTGTCCAGAGCATAGGCGTGAGACCACTCCTCTGCATATAAATATCAAAAGGTAGGCTGCACCCTCGGGGCGGCATGGAGGAGAATCAATAGCACCGCCTCAACTGATGTGTGGACCGGATCCACCCGCCAATCTCCTATACCAAACAGGCTCATGCGGGCTGAGTGTAGTCGGGTCTGCAATAAGTCCGTGAGCCCCAAGTCACTGAAGTGGTGAGAAAACTCCAGTATCTGGTCACGCAGAACTTCCTCTAC
This sequence comes from Cibotium barometz, assembly GCF_041138505.1. NCBI lineage: Eukaryota > Viridiplantae > Streptophyta > Polypodiopsida > Cyatheales > Cibotiaceae > Cibotium > Cibotium barometz. The sequence continues at coordinate 15,697,894 of NC_141058.1, forward strand.
AGAGTTGCAATCCCATGCTGTGTCTGGGGCAACGCTGAGAGGAAAGGAGAAGGCCACCATGCTGCTCACCACTGAAGGAGAACGAGAGGGATGGCACACCACGCAAACTCGCAAGGGCGCGACCAGTGTCTCGAATGGGCCAGCATCCAGCTGGAAGCACCTGAAAAAACTGTAATCCACTGGTAGCCCCATCACTCGTGGGGGCCCCCCAGGGGAGGCTGGAGAGAACTCTGTGGCGGGCGAAGCTAGGATCGCCATCTCCACCGGCCCGGAGAGGCGGTGAAACAGCCGCTGGACTGAACTCTGGCCTACCCCGCTGCGCTGCCCCGGGGCAGTGGGTGGTCTGGCGAAATATCCTGGAGAGGCCGAAGGGGGGATGGGGGCTCGCGGCGAGGAGGGGGGAGAGCGAGTGGAGGATGGAAAGGCATCTGCCAGAGGATAGGAGTCGGGGGGGCCGCAGGGGGAGGAGGGAGGGGGGGGGCGGGGGGGGGAGAGGGGGGGGAGGAAAGAGTGCTCTCCGGGTGGGGGGGAGGGGAACCGGGGGTTGCAGAGAGCGGCCGGGGATCCTCAGGAAACTGCTCCAAGGAGGGGGCGGGGCCCCCCGGGGGGGGAGGCGGGAGTGGGGTCTCCACGTGAGAGGCTCCACCATCGGCCTCAACAACGGGCACTGAGTCTGAATCCTCGTCCATCGGGGTGGGACCTGCAGGCCGCCTATCCCTGACTGGAGCATAAATGCGGGTAGGTGCCTGTACGCCAGCCGGAGTCGCCTGTCCACCAGCCTGTCCGCCAGCCTGTGCTGCCTGCGGGCGTCTGCGACGGTCCCTGCGGGCCGGGCGTTTCCGCCGGCGAACCTCCTGCCAGCCGCCAGTCTCCTGGGTCTGCGCGGCGTTCTCCGCTGGAGCCTGCTCGTCCGATGGTGGTGCCTGCTGTGGCGAGCCAGGGATGTCCGGTCTCGGAGGTGGATGGCCACCTCTCGGGTCTCCTGCAGTGGGTCCAGAGGCCGCATAGCGTGAAGGATGAACCCCCTTGCGGGGGCATGCGCGTGCGAGATGGCCCATCTCTCGACATATGAAACACTGGCCGGGGAGGCCCGAATACTCCACGCGCTGTATCAGATGTCCTCCAGAAAGACAAGGGAGGAGGATCGTCTTCGGGAGGGACTCTGGTGACGGAACCACAACACGAATGGCCGGGAGTCCTGTTGCCCGAGCAACCACTGAGGCCGCGGTCTGTGGCACCTCCACCACTTGCCCGAAAGCCCTGCCTATGGACGGCAAGAGGGGCAAGTACTCCCTTCGGAGACCTGGAAAGCAGACGGTGATGGGGAATCCAGTCGCGCCTGCCAGTGGATCAGACGATGGGTCGAAACCGTGGGTCCATCGTGCCAAGAACGCCCGGGAGGAGCGTAGGGCAATGGGGCTCCGAGCCAGCACCCTCTGAGCTGCTGGAGGGGACTCAAACTCCACCTGGTAGTAGCCGCGGCCTAAAAAATCCACGCTGACGATTCTTGCAATCTCGCCAATGAGGCTACCCTGCAGCAGTAGGTCGCGTAGCTCTCTCCGCATTGGGCGGCTACCCACCACCTTGCAAACCAAGGAAGAGGCCTCCAAGGAAGAAACGGAGGACGCGAGAAGCTGCTGCTCTGCATCTGAGAAGTCTAATCGAAGACCTGTATCGGTCGGGGCTGACGGAGAGGCTGCCATGGAGTCCTCCTAAGGGAAAAGACCAGGTACTGGCTGAATCGAAGAGACGAACCCAAGAAAAAACCTCTCCACTACGCGGAAATCGCCGAAAGAAGGGGAACGGGGGGCAGAGGCGGGGAGAAGGGGAGAAGCAGGGACGGGGGGCAGAGAGGCCGACGACGCGAGGAGGGGGGGAAGAAAGGAAGGAGGCGGAAAACAGGGGGGGGAGGCGGAGGCAGGAGGGCGAGGGGGGGCTGCGCAGGGAAGGCGAAGGGGGGGGAAGAAGAGGGCGGCGCGGAAGAGGGAGGCGGGGGGCTGAGAAGGCTGGCGGTGCAGGCGGGGGACTGAGGGGGGCAGGCGGGAAGAAAGCGGGGGAGGGGAGGGGCTGCGGGGACAGGCGGGGGGCTGGGAAGGCTGGCGGCGACAGCGATGGGGGAGGCGCAGGGGGCAGCAGGCTACGCGCTATAATTTGCTGAACTCTAGTATTTGTCTTCCACTAGCGAGCTACAGGTAAGTGGATTGAGATTTAAGCAAAGGACTTTGATGTAAATCTGATAAGGGTTACTCTCTGCTGCTAACACCCGTTCGGTGCCGGGTAGTCCAAGCTTCTGGAGAACCACGGTCCATGGGTGCCGAGATCGGGAGAGCCAGGTGTTAGTACATGAGCGCCTGTTTGTGTGTGGTCCTACCGCAGACAGCTTATGATATTCGGTCGCTTGTAGGCATAAGGTAGGCATATTTCACCCACATCAACAAGTTCTCTAACCTCTCGGTGGATCTTACGGATCTCCTTAAGGGTGTCAAGACTAGAAGGCAGCGGGCTGCAGATCCGAATGACTCCACGAGCTTTAGAGGCATTAAGGTGGCCTTGTCAGAGGCCACCTTATCTAGCACTGGCCTCGTGGGATGAGCCATTCCAGGTAATACTGATGCGCAATTAGAGCTGTTTTACAACAGAATGGCCATCTAGTAGCTTACATGTCTTGTATGCTGCTACTCACAGAAAAGAATTACTCGGTCTATAAACGAGAACTCCTCGTCATGATTCAAGCCTTGAAACATTGGAAGCATTTCCTTTATGGGCGAGACTTTAAGTTTGAGGCTTGCACTAACCATCAAACATTGTGCTAGATTGAAACAATGCCAAGTGCACAGTGGAGTGAATGTCAACACCGCTGGAGCCAAATTTTCTAGTAATTTGGTGGCATGATCAAGTACCTTCCAGGAAAGGCCAATCCAATGGCTGATTCTTTGAGCAAGAACAATTCAGACCACTAGACTAGACCTTGTTGTTACGAGGCTAGATGATATGAAGCACACATACGCGGATTCCAAGGAATTCAGTACGCAGTGCGAACAAGCATCGGATGCCACAAGACCATGCCACTTTTGATACGGGATGGTTGGCTTTTCTACAAAGGCCGCCTTTGTGTCATGAAGTCGTTCACGGCAGCTCTTCTCCATGACGCCCATGATGCCATCACCAATGGTCACAGTGGCATCAATTCGACTTTGGAGAAGACAGAAAGGTAATACTATTAGCCAAAGAGGAGGTAGGAAGTTCACCTATGTGCAACACTGTCCTATTTGTCAGAAAGTGAAAGCCTCTCATGGGAAGAAAGCAGGGTTGCTTCATGTACGTCCAACGGGGCGTGCCATTGTTAGAATTTATGCATCTCAGTGTATTTTAGGTTGTCCCATATATTGGGTATTTTAGTCTCTTTTCTCCTATTTTAGGAGTCATGGAGCTGTCGGCCAGCTTCCACACTACACTATAAAAGGAGTCTCCCCACTGTGCACTTTCCCATCCATTCCTTGCACAAGTTCAACATTCTCTTGCTGGCTATTGCCATTGTAAAGCTTCAAGCTATTATAAAAGGTGATCTTGTCCACAAGCTCTCTCTACTCTCTCTCTAGTTTTGTTTATGCTTCCGCCTCTGCACTCTCCAACATGGTATCATTCGTTTAGGTTCAGGCTGCTCCGTCGGCCAGCTTCCACACTACACTATAAAAGGAGTCTCCCCACCCATCCATTCCTTGCACAAGTTCAACATTCTCTTGCTGGCTATTGCCATTGTAAAGCTTCAAGCTATTATAAAAGGTGATCTTGTCCACAAGCTCTCTCTACTCTCTCTCTAGTTTTGTTTATGCTTCTGCCTCTACATTCTCCAACATGGTATCATTCGCTTAGGTTCAGGCTGCTCCATCCTTCTACAAACTGCTCCCCGTCTTCTATTCTGCTGTGCATTTTGCTTCCATAGCTTCTTCGGCTGCAGATCAGCATATTCAGTTTCTGTGTTTTACTGCCTTGCTGTGTTTTCTGGTCCAGCCAGCCCTCTTGCTGCTGTCGGCCAGCCCTACAAGCTGTGTTTGGCTCTTAAGCAAGCGTTGGAGTTATTGGCTGCGTTTTCTGTTTTCAGCATCAGTTGTGGTGAGCTTCTTGTGTGTGGAGTTGCCAAACAAGTGGCTGTACATCTTCTTCTTCCTCCACAAGTCCCTACCCTTCTAGTAGGAGGTTCCCGGTGGTTTCTTGGATTGTTTTGCTGCTGTCCAGCGTCTATCTCTCTCAGGTTTAAGAGGGGGCTGATTGGTTCTGGAGCCTCGCTTCGTTGGAAAGCACTTGAGAGAAGTCTTTGAGAGCTCAGATTTGTGTTTCTTGTTGCTGTGGATATGGCTCCCCCCTGTACGAACAAGGATGACAAGTTGAAAGGACCCAACTATGCCCATTGGAAGCTTCAAATGCGGATCTCGTTCATCCACAAGGGTTTGTGGGATATTGTCCAGGGCACTGAGAGGAAGCCCAAGCGTCCTCAGAACTCTAGGAGGTGCACTCAAGATCAAGAGGATCAATTCGTTGCGGAATTACAAGACTCAGAGAATCGGGATTCGGAGGCGCATTCAGTGCTTGTGCGGATCATCATAGAGGATGGTCAAACCAGCCGTGCAAACTCTCACCAGTGCTCATCGGGTATGGTCTAAATTGGAGGATCTCTTTGCTCAAGATTCGTCGATGAGGGCAGTTACCTTGCAAGGGCAACTCTACGGTTTGTTACTCCCTAAAAGAAGTTCCATGAAGTCGTTTCTCATGAAGGCCAAAGTTGTTCATGACCAATTACTAGCTATGGGTGCTGCTTTGTCCTCTGCTCAACTAGTTGCATTTATCCTCACCAAGCTTCCCCTGGACTATGATGTGATTTCTCAATCTTTGCGGTACCAGGTCACATCCACTCACTTGGATTTTGATGATCTTAGCTCCCTACTATTGGAGGAAGAGTCCATCCTCGTCTCACAGGATAAGTTGAAGGTGTCAGTCAACAGTTCTAACCAGGCACTTTCCTCCATTCAGAAGAAAGGTCGGAGTCGCTCCTTCTCTTGCGGGAAAAGAGGACATCTGTCCAAGGATTGTTTGTCCAAGAAGAAGGACAAGACCAAGGGCAAGGCTTCATCTCAGAGAAAGGGCAAAGACAGGACACACGACAGTGATACAGATTCTAGTACCACTTCTAGGGCTCCCAGGGCGCTTCCGGCTCACGATGACCCAGATGGTGTACTTCTCTAGTACACATGTTATTCCCCCCCCCCCCCCCCCATGTGCTTCTAGCCAGAGGAGGCTTGTGGGCGAGAGAGGGGGCTGATTGCAGCTCCGCTTTCTGGTGCATGGGAACCGTGATTCGGAGTTCCAAGCATTAGACAGCTGGCAGGACATGGTTATCTTTGGTATAGCACAGATTATGGACTAGATGTGTTCCGAGTTCATTGTTCGAGGCTTTTGGGACGTGATGTGTTTTCCGTCCACTATTGGGGATTATAGGCGCGGTGTGTCCAACAACTCATCATCTATTCTTGGAGTTCACTACACACTTGTGTAGGAATTCGTAGCCAAGCAAAGTTCCTTGCTGTTCGTGGTGGCATTTTGTTTCGAGGAAATAGGTTGGCGGGTGCTCTCTTCGCGGTGATTCCAATATTCACGATGCTGGAGTCCTTTTCTACCCTCCTGCTTGTATTGGGCTGTTTCTTCTAGACTAAGCTTGCCCAATTGCAAACATAAGTTTGAAATTTTGTTGGCATACTGAAGAACTGGATGCGCATTTTGACGCGCCCCCCTAAACTCGTCTTCAAGTCGCTCATGCTAACGGGGCGGTAGAAACCACCACTTAAGATCTAGGACGAATTTGTCCTAGACATAAGCTTGCCATACCGAATCTGGTGTGGGCATGAGCCCACTGAGTCCACCATGGGAAGGCCTCGCCCTCTAAATTCCAACTAGCCAAGATCACTCTGTCAATATCATTCTTCTTACCAACGGCAAAATAAGCTTCGAATTGATGCAACCAAGAATGAAGTTCATCCTCTCAAGAGGATGACTCGAGGAAGAAAGATGACTCGAGGAAGAAGCAGGAATCGCTCGTTTAAAGCCGCAAGAAATCTTTCATGCTCAACGCGTCGTCCGGAGTCTTCTTGTGTGGCAGCACGGGATGTTGCCTCACGGTCTTCCATCAATCGAATCTCCAATGCTTGCATCTGCAACTCGAGTGGCGAACTTGACTGCGGTAGTAACCCTCCACAAGGGTTACCCAAAAGAGGATCTCCTTTCGGGTTTTGGGTTAGGGGGGGGGGTGGGGGGGGTAGACGAAGAAGAAGGAACTGGAGTACGGGTTCTTTTCTCCAAGGCCAAGATCTGCGCCTTTTGCTCTTCCAACTTAGTGTTCTAGTTTGCAAGTACTCGCATCATAGTCTAGAACATCTCATGAACACTCGTGTTTGCCGTTGCCTGGTGCTTCTTGTTCCGGATTTCTTTATTCTCTCTCTTTGTCAACGTTTGCCATAGTGGGAATAGTCACATTCTTTTCGGACCGCAACAAAACCATCCACTATGCGTGTGGGAGACTTTCCGGAGACTAAAAACCAACCGTCCTTGGTGTGGGAGACTCTCCGAAGGCTTCCGAACGCTTTCGAAGGCTTCCGTAGGCTAAAACCAATCATCCTTCAAGGGACAAGAGTCACACCGAAAGGGGTGGTCCTACAGAGTCTAGAAACCAACCACACAAGCGAGAAAAAAAATCTTGGTTTTCTAGCTTTAATCGTCACACTTGAAGAAGAAGGCTCTGATACCAATGTCACATGAACAAAAGCACTATGTCTTCTTTCAGCCCTAAACACCTTTCAGAAGCAACCTGATGCAAAACGCAAAGAGAAGAGAGAGATAATTGTATATTCAATACAGTACAAAAAGGTACAATCCTGGCAAGCCCTAGGCTGCCCCATAAAAGGTTGTCTTGACTTCAGAAAATTCTATGATTCAACTGCCTCAAGGAATGAATGATCTACAAGTTCTGGGCTAAGGCCTCTTTAGGACCTTGGGACCCCATATATGATTGGGGTCGACTAGCAACAAAAACACATAAATGTACTCTTTGCGCGCTGAGTCCGGAAGTCCTTTCATTACCCTGTCGACCAAATCCTTCACCCTCAAAATTCTTTTTTTGGGATCCCCTTTGCCCTACTCATGCCCTAGCTCATCTATTTTTTAGCTGCCCTTCAAGGATTTAGCCCTGGGATGAGCATGTCCATGTGCATGCACATGACAATCTCTCTCTCTCTCTTTTCTTGTTCATGCTTCTGCTTGTGCACTTCAACATGGTATCATCGCTCTAGGTTGTAACATGCATTGTGAAAGCATGTTCATGATTAACACTAAGCAAAGAAGATTAGTGCTAATCCCATGTTTAGCAAAAGACACATAAGAGAAGGAGAGATGGACCTAATCTACTGAATATTGCCAAAACATGCTTTTGTGGTGCCAGGTTGCAAGCTAGATTTTGATGACCTCAGCTTCCTTCTCTTGGAAGAAGAGTCCGTCCTCGTCTCACAAGTTAAGGTCAGGGTGTCTCTTAATGGTTAGGATCAAGCACTTGCTACAGTGCAGAAGAGTGTCACCATTTGGCCACCCAAATGGTTCACTCTTGCTTTCACACTATGTACATATTGGATTGGTGTCCATGGCTTATGGAATATGCCTATGCAGGTGATTGACACGTGTCATGCTGTATAGTTGGATATGATATTCCGCTGGGACTTGATGTTATCATGCCCGGAATATCTGGAGGACTTGGCTTTCCGCTGGGACTTGTGCCTTTGTGTACATGCCCGGAAACGCCTGGAGGACTTGGCTTTCCCGCTGGGACTTGTGCCTTTGTGTACATGCCCGGAAACGCCTGGAGGATTGGCTTTCCACTGGGTCTGGTATTGCGTATACTTGCCTGGAAACGCCTGGTCTTATATGGTTTCATGAACGGAAATTGCTCATGCCAATGCTGCATTGCATAGCATCTTTATGTGCTTGCCTGCAAATGAAATTGCATGCTGTTTTCATGCCTGCATGACCTATGTGTAGTTCCGGGCTAGGGGACGCCCGCCCGTGAACCGTGCGTGTGAAACCGTCTGCTGACATGGTTGTGTGGCATGTGAACAGGTGGTAAGTATTACCCAATCTAGGCTCAAATAGCCCTTAGGACTTAGCCAATATTTATAAGTGAGTGCGTTCCCACTTCATTAAAGTTTGGGCACCCAAAAGTCACTTATAAATTATGACCGCTTCCAAGTTCACACTCACTGAAGTCCCGAGGCGGACAAGACTCAACGTCCAGGACCTGATCCTCCCTTTTTACTCATAAATGGGCATCTCCCCATGTCCCTTCACCTGATTGGACCCCAATTCACTTACTTATTAAGAGAAATTCGTGTTTTCTCTTCATGAGGATTTTTGGAGGGTGAAAACTCTGTTTTTCCACCATTTCTCTCCATTTCCAAGCTCTCCATAGCCATACCCAACTTGCTAGGGTGTTTTCCAAGCTTCCAAGAGTGTTTCCAAGTGCTAATCACTCTCCTACTCACTCTCAATGACTGAAATTCAGCAAAACAGCTCTCATTTTTGCTGTAATTTCTGGTCTTTTTGCTGAAAACCCTAATTTCAGCCTTCCTTTCTCAAGTTGAACCATAGGGGAAGCTTTCCCAAGGTTCCCTTCATCCTCTTGAAGACTTTTGTCGCGAAGGATTGCGGCAAATCGAAGATATCAACACTTCTAAAGCTTCCAACGCGAAGGCTTCCGCTTGCAACAACTTCTATGAAGACTGGTAAGCTAATTGGACAATGTGTTGTCATTACTTACTCAGTAGAAGGGCAGGACTCCTTGTTTAGCCGCCCTGTGTAGTATTTCTCTTGTCCTATGTGCTCTTGAAGATGTTGCTACCTTGCTTGGTAGAACATAGAGCCAATGGTAGAGAATATGGGCACTGAAGTCGGGCCGGGCATCAAGGCAGCTCCTTGGTGATCTACATCGACATACCATTGTTTTCTAAATGCTGAATTTCATATGCATTGGCATGGAGGATTTGGCAATGGATGCCCGTGAAGCTATGTATTGAATTTCTCCAATAGTAATACAATTTACTCAAGGGAGGGGTCGGCCGTTCCGGCTCATTGTGTGCCTCTTGTCAATTCAGCAATTTACTTCTTGTATTTGAGCAAGTGTCCTTCAAATCTTAGTGTATTTAAGTGTATTGATTAGCATTGTGTTCAAACAAGTTACATTGGTATCAGAGCATACGGTTCTCTTTCACTTCTATCGTGAGAGACGATCACCGTGAACACTAGCTATCTCTACACTTAGAACATTATGGACAGCCATACAATGAATGTTGGAGATGCTAATTCAAGTGGCAGGGACAATGATCGCGTTTTCGCTCGCTGAAGCTCCCCCCCTGCGCTGCGCGCCTTCGCTCCCCCCCATCCTCGCGCTCCTTCTCTCCTTCCGCCCCCCGCTTGTCCCCCCTGCTCGCCGCTGCGCCCCCCCCCCTCCTTCTTCGCTGCTGGGCCGCCCCCCCTCCTTCCTCGCTGCTGCGCCTCCCCCCCCCCCCTCTTCGCCAGTTCGCCCCCCTCCCCTCTTCGCCATTTCGCCCTCCCTCCCCGCTGCCGCCTGTTCGCCTCCCTCCCCGCTGCCGCCATTTCGCCCCCCCCCCCGCCTCTTCGCTTCTTCACTCCCGCCGCCCTTCAGCAGCGCCCCGCCCCCTTCCTTCTCGCGTTGTCGCCGCCCCCCCTCCCCCCCCCCCCCCTGGGCCTCTCCTTTCCTTTTTTCGCCCCCCCTCTGTCGTGCTGCTTTTCTTCCCTTAGGGGTTCTTGTTTTTTTTTCCTCATCGTCTTTCGTCCTTCCGCCTCTTGGTGTGCAGCCCGCTTCTTGCAGGTTTTCCGCTTTCGCCTCGCCTTCGCTTGAGCTTCAGACTCTGATGGAGACTCCTCCCGCCTCGCCTCAGAGGGACTCTTCTGCAGCCCCCTCGCCCGCCCCCGAGGTCATCCCCATCAGGCTTTCTCTTTCGCCGGAAGAGGAAGCGAGCCTCACCGCAGAGGTGGAGCGCCTTCAGGCTCACTCCACCATCTGCCGTATAGTCGGCACTCGCCCCAGCAGAGGGGAGATCAGGGATCTTCTTCAGGCCCGCCTTCTTGCAGATGTGGGCAAGATCCTGGATGTACAGCTCTTGGGCCGGGGACATTATCAGATCGAGTTCGAGACCGCCCAGAGCGTTGCCAAGGTCCTTGCCATGAGTCCTCTGGATATCAGGGGTGCTCGGGCTTTCTTCAGGCCTTGGCAGCATGGATTTGACCCAGCAGCGGCGGAGCAGGGAGAGCGCCTCTTCCATATTACAGTTTGTTTCCCTGGTCTCCGCCGGGAGTATCTTCCGCTCCTTTCCAGGCTCGGAGCATTGGTGGGCTCGGTTCTTGAGACGGGCCCTTCAGCAGCTTCAGTGGTGGCCAGAGCAGCTGGGCTACCTTCGGTCAGAGTGTTGGTATCTGACATCTCCTCCCTTCCTAAGGTCATTCAGCTACCTAGGATAGGGGGGGGGTGGATAGATAAGAGAGTGGAGTTCTCGGGGCTCCCGAACCAGTGCTTCATTTGCAGGCAGGTCGGTCATTTGGCCAAGGCCTGCCCTCGCAGGAGACCTCGGCCCTCACCACAGCAGCAGGCCACGGATGGCCCGCCCACAGATTCGGCTCGGCAGGCAGCCTCAGGGACACCTGCTCAGGCCACAGAGACCTCGGAGTGGCAGCCTGGACAGGGGCGCCGTCGAGGGAGACAGCCACAGCAGCGCGCCCAGATACCGCTGCAGCAGCAGCCACAGTCTCAGCCTCACTGGGTTCCCGTGAGGAACAGATTTGCTCCCCTTCAGGAGGAGACCCCTGCAGCATCCGAGGACCAGGAGATGCCAGCTCCCCCTCCTTCACCTCCCCCACACCCACCCCCTCCCACCGCCTCGCGTCCACCATCGCCTCCTCCCGCCCCCGCTCCGGTCTCGGCAGCGGCTCCCTCTCCTCCTCCCTCGCCTCCCCCTCCTCCCCCTCCGCCCGCCTCGCCTTCCCGGGAGGTCCTGGCAGTTCCCTGGCGCTCACCTGCAGTCCGGAGGGCGCTGAGCACTGACCTCGCTCGAGCGTCACAGAGGAGACCTATGCCGATTAGGGCCTCACGGATTTCATCTATCCGCAGTCGGCTGAGTCGCCTCGGCATTCGTCAGCGCTCGGATGCGTTTGCTTATACCTTTACACGGCTTTTTGGAGCCGATGGCCCCCATGAGCCAGCACCCATCCGAGTGCATGTAGTGATACCTCCGGCCCGCGGGGAGGAGGCACTAGACTCAGCGGTGGCCTTCTCGTTCCCTCTATGTGGACCTTGTGACCAGGAGTGGACTCTAGAGCTCGCTCTCAGCACGTTGAAGACTCAGGCAGTTGAGTTTTCTCATCACATGAGCGATTTGGAGGTTACAGATGTGATAGGCCGACTTTGGGAGTTGGCTCATTTTTTCTTGGATCCCGGGAGTGTGGATACATCCGGGATTCGGCATTTGGTCGTGCGCATAGTTGCAGATTTGGCACGCGACCCAGGATATGTGAGTATACACGAGGTTACTATGTCAGAGCAGGAGGCAGTCGCCATGGGTCACAGCCACTGGCGCCTGATCCGGGATTCTTGCATTATACCGGGTGGGCAGACTCGCAGCCGTTCGGATGGGGACTACTCTCCATCCAAGCCGCTTGCGAAGGCTCGCCGCACGGCTGAGACAGCATCCACCTCAGTAGGACATCCATGAGGATCATCTCATGGAATGTACAGGGCCTTGGCGGAGCACACTTTATACGCTATAGAGGCTGCTTGAGGCAGGAGCTACAGAGATGCCTGGTTGGTGGCAGCATTGACATTCTGATGATGCAGGAGCACCACTTGGGTGAGAGCAGGATCCGGAGATATGGTTCGGTGATGCCTGGTAGATGGGACACTTTCTGGTCTGCAGGGTTTGGTCCTTTGGGTGGACAGGGAGGAGTATGCATGGTTATTGCAGATGCATGGCGGCAGGCCATTGTGGATCGAGGGATCATTGTGCCTGGTAGAGCACAGTATGTCATTCTGAGGATGCATGATGAGCTATTGGGTGTGCTCAACATCTATGCGCCCAATCATGCTAGTGCCAGAGCAGAGTTTTGGACTCAGGTTACAGATGCATTGCCAGAGGCCGCACATTGGTGTGTTGGGGGAGACTTCAACATGCTTGAGGACCCGGCAGATAGGGTGGGAGGCAGTCATGTTACAGTGCACGGCACGGAGCTTGCAGCTTGGGACCGGTTTTGCATGTCACTGAGGATCACTGATGCATGGCAGCATGGGGCTTTCTCCCGGTCTCAGGACAGTCTTAGTTTCTCTCGGTCGGATCGCCGGCAGGGAGGGACTAATCTATCTCGGATTGATCGCTTTTATGTGGGCGATTGGTTGGGGGAGCGAGGGGGCTCCGTCGGCATTCTTGCTGGCACCTCATTTTCAGATCATGCGCCAGTTATATTGACTTTGGAGGAGGGGACACGGGAGCCCAGCTTGCAGTTGAGGATCCCAGAGCGGGTACTTGCAGACCCCAGTCTCGCTGAGGACATTGAGAGGATCTGGCATGATAGTCAGAGCTCTGACCAGGATGCAGCGGGCCAGTGTGCCCAGGGACTCATTGATCTTAGCTCTTTTCTGCACGCTGCAGCTTTGACACGACTGGGAGAGATTCGAGAGCGGGAGCAACGGCTGAGACGCAGCCTTGCTTCGCTACAGCGCCTTCAGGAGCAGCAGCCAGCATGTGAGTGGGTGGCGTCCCAGCTGAGCCAGGCCCGCCAGGAGGTTAGAGAGGCAGAGGAGCAGAGACATGAGTTTTATTATCGTCGTCAGGCCTCTCAGTGGACGCAGCTTGGTGATAGAGTGACTGGGGAGTTTTTTGAGATCACTGGACCCCGTCATGCGCGAGCAGGGGTTCGCCAGCTTGGTAGACCGGATGGATCGATAGCTACTGAGCTCGGGGAGATCAGAGACATTGCCACTGCTTTTTATAGTGACTTGCTTTCAGCGGAGCCAGCCACTGAGGATCGAGATGTATGCAGACAGACTGTGTGGGCCCATGTGCAGAGGAGGGTCACAGACCATATGCGCACAGTTTTAGGTGCGCCTCTGTCAGAGACTGAGCTTGCCGAGGCCTTGAGGGTCCTGCCGCGACATAGTTGCCCAGGGGAGGACGGACTGACGCCGGCCTTTTTTATGCGCTATTGGGACCTTTTGGGGCCAGGCCTCCGCAGGGGCTTTCAGCATGTTTTGGACACTGGGGTGATGCCGCAGAGCTTTTCAGAGGGCTTGATCTATCTTATCTCCAAGGGGGAGGGAGTATCAGATGATATTCGGCATTGGAGGCCTATTACGATCCTCAATACTGTCTACAAGGTCTTGGCAAAGGCCTTGAGTTTGAGGATCCAGCCCTTCCTGGGGGAGTTGATTCATGCTACTCAGACAGGATTTGTCAAGGAGCGCAGTATCCTTGACAACATCTTTACTTTCTGGGAGGCGACGGCCCGAGCTAGGTTTCTTGGCGAGGACTTGGTCGTGATGCTTCTCGATTTTGAGAAGGCATACGATAGAGTTGATTGGGGATTCTTAGAGGGCACTATGCTACGCCTGGGCTTTGAGCCAGGATGGATCAGAGGGGTGGCAGCTTTGTATTCCACAGCTCGCAGCCAGGTGCTGATTGCAGGAGGTCGGGGGTCGAGTTTTGAGCTGACCAGATCAGTCCGTCAGGGGTGTCCTCTCGCCCCTTTCCTTTTTCTCTTCTTTGCGGAGGCCATGAGTATGTATTTGTCGGCAGAGGAGGTTGGTTTGAGAGGACTGCAGCTCCCAGTCCGGGGGGAGGATTTGCTTGATGCTGAGTTTGCAGACGACACGGGCTTATTTTTGCATGGCCAAGAGGCCAATCTTATTCGGGCAGAGCAGTCGCTCCAGGTTTTTAGTGCAGCTTCGGGAGCATTGATCAATTGGCGCAAGACAGTGGCCTTTTGGATCAGTAGTGCTCCCACTCCGGCATGGAGTCCGGACCCCGGTTTTAGATGGATTCCTCCCGGCACAGCAGTGCGGTATTTGGGATGCCAGATTGGCCTCGATTTGTCACCTGAGCAGCAGATTGCCCCGCTTCTTCTGAGCATTCGGAAGAAGCTATTGTATTGGAGTACAGCTCGACTATCCTTGGCTGGGAGGGTGGTGGTGGCAAATCAGGTGCTGTTAGCGACTATGTGGTACATTACGTCTTGCTGGATTTTCTCGAGCTCTTGCATCAGCCAGGTACAGAGGCTGATCAGGAACTTTCTGTGGTCTGGGCGGGACGGTCAGCCAGCTCGGGCAAAGGTTGCATGGGCAGTTATTACACTTCCGCTGGCTCAGGGCGGTTTGGGCATTATAGATCCAGTCGATCAGAGTAGAGCCTTATTGGGGAAGCTTATTGTTCAGGGGTTGCTTCCAGGCGCTGAGCCTTGGAAAGAGCTCCTCTTGCAGCGACTGCAGGCCCGGGTGCCTCCTGCAGGGGGTACTTGGGCACCAGAGATTCGCTGGATCTTCATAGAGATGAGGAGGACAGGCCTCAGTAGAGGATGGGAGGACAGATTTGCTTTGAGTATCCTGAGAGCTTGGGAGCTGCTGAGACCGGGGCTCTCTCAGCGGCCTCCTTCTTGTGTTGAGGAGCGGGCCAGGCAGCCGCTCATCTGGAGCCCAGCGGTTCGTACAGAGCAGGGTCATATGCTGGGTTCTCGGCCTCGTCTAGCCTGGGGACCTTTAGCGGCAGGCCCAGCTCGTAGTTTTGGAGACTGGCAGGCTTTCTGCAGTCTACCAGAGGAGACCCAGGTGGAGAGGCTGAGTCACTTCAGAGGGGGATTGATTATGAGGGATGATATTCAGGAGGCACTTTCAGAGGAGTGGTTCACACCGCTCGAGCCAGTGGCCCCACGGTGGATGGGAGCCTTTACACAGTTGGAGATCCTGATTGCTGTCAGAGCTAGCACTGAGGATGGCAGATGCCTCTATTATGAGATTCAGGATGAGGGCAGACTCCAGAGAGTGGAGGTGGAGTCACCTTTGGTTACAGAGTGCACCTTTCAGAGGATTCGGGTGGTGGCTGCCGCTTCTCGGAAGTGGCATATTGACCCCGACCCTGCTGACGTGCTCCCGGATTGGCGCATATGGGCATATGCAGCGCGCCCCTTGGCCCGGCTGCAGTGGGACCCCGGAGAGTACGAGTGGCATGATCCTTATGCATCCCTTGAGGCCACAGAGATCACATTTTTCCAGTATACTGTTAGGCTGGGACGGCATATCTTGACGGCGAGGAGGACGGTTTCTCCAGCGGCAGCGGGGCATTGGCGATTGCAGGGACTATCACAGGAGTTCCTGGAGGATTTCTGGGCTCGGCTCTGGGCTAGTCGACAGGCCCGGCCTGCGTCCGATGCGGCCACCCTATGGAGACACAGAGACATTGCCTTTGGGACTGCCCTCAGGCACAGCAGATTTGGCTGCGGATGCTGCGTATTCTGGCCCCCCTCTCTCCAGAGGGTACGTTTACGTGGGGTGCCGCTGCTTGGTCGACTTCGTCAGGGCCTGCTATGGGCTATGAGATGGAGCAGGGCAGTCAGGCCATCAGATTTATTAGGGGCCAGCCTCGCCTGGTTCCGGCACCGGATTTCTCGTCCGCCAGCTGGACACAGGAGAGGGATTTACGATGGGAGCTCCTCAGCAGCCTCACCATCTGGTTCACCTGGAGGGCCCGGTGCTTCACGGCCTTTGAGGGGAGATTGGAGCCACCAGCAGAGACTGTTCGGGGGATTTGGCAGGAGTTGATCCACACCCTGCGAGGACAGTACGACCGCATCCGGGGAGACTCGGATGAGGCGATCTTACGGCGCCAGGCCTTTCATACCACTTGGCGCTGCGGCCCGTTTTACACCCTACACACGGGATCCCCCCGTTGGCACTACAGGCCACCTGTTTGGCTCTTTCCCCCCCCCATTGTATGATTTAGCCGCTCAGTCCTTTTGACTGATGCTTGTATTTTGCAGCACCTAGGGAGAGTCTCCCGGGCTGCCATGATGTATTCACTGCTCTTCTCTATGTTAGGAGCAGGAGAGATCTCTTTTGTAGCCCTACGGGCGTTCTTTTTACATAACTAATGAAAGGATCTTTTCTCGGAAAAAAAAAAAGTGGCAGGGACAATGAAATGCATGCCTCCAATGCTTTACAGGATGAGCAAACTCATGTGGTGCACAATAGGGAACATGAATATGTGGGACAGCCGTCTCGTGGCAAAGAGAAGATGCAAGAAGAAGAGTCCATAGTCTTGAGAGCTGAACTTACTTGTATGCAGGCTCTTCTCCATGCACAACAAGAAGAATTGAATCTCTATCGCCGCGAGGATCCATTGGTACATGATCGTTTGAAGGCCAAGAAAGCTGAATCTTATATGGATCATGCAATGGCAATGATTGCTCAAGAGTTGCACATGCAACCGAGGGATGCAGCACGTGCATACTTGGCTCGTACCGAGGATGCCTATGCAGAAAAGGCAACCATCCCACATGTCTTGGAATCCCCACAAGTGCCCGAACAAGAAGTTATGTCTAAGAGGATGAATCTCGATGCTATGGGAGAGGAACAATCAGTGACTTCACGCCATGCAGGAATATCTCATGTAGCCCGTGAAGGATACAATGTTTATGGCAGTGGTCAAAATGTATATCAAATGCCATTGCCGGCTGAAAATGTACATGCACAACACATGCAACATGGGCTGCAATTTTCTGTTGGTGCAGGTATTCCGCGTATCTCTCATGCCACTCATGCCTTCGAGTGTGCTCGTGAGGGAGAAGCTATGGCTGAAAATGTATCAATGTATGTTGAGGGGCCAGCCATGCCTCATGCTTACAGGGCACATGTATCTATGCCTTATGCATCACCTTTTGGTCCAAAAATGATGCCAATTACAGGGACTGTCCCAATGGACAAACATGGGGGAAAACATGTTGAGATGCACACACATGCATCAAAGTCTCGTGACTTCAAAGCCGGAGACAAATCTGTGAAGTTTGACACATATCATGGAGAATATGATGCATCAAAGGCACTTGCTTTTATTGCCCAGTTTGATATTGCTTTCAGTGATGAGGATTTCACTCAGAAATCCATGATCCGGCATGTAAGCATGTTCATGAAAGGCACTGCTGCCCATTGGTGGCTCACGGAGAAGCTCTCACCGAATCCTGTTAGATCATGGAAAGAGTTCAAGGAGAGGTTCTATGCTCAATTCTTGCCTCCCAATGCATTGAATGAGATAACAATGAAGTGGGATTGGGTAAAGCAAAATGAGGGGGAATCGGTAAATGCATATGTACAAAAGTTTTGGAAAGTGCTTTTGGAGGTGTCTCCATTTATGCATGTCACCGAGGCGGAAAGGAAGAGAAGGTTTCAATCGGGATTGCAACCCGTGTACAAAGTGGGATTACAAATGTATCCTGGTCATACCTTACACCAATTAATCGCAGCCGCCACCGCCACCGCCACCGCCACCGAGCAATTGGAACTCAAATTGAGTCGATCCAATAAGGCTAAACCCTCATTTCAAGGCAAAGAGAGGGCTGTCCAAAACCTGCAAAATGATGGACAGCCACCTAAAAGGGACCAAAACCAAGCCAAATCAGGTCCAAAAGCTGAAAATAAGTTTGCTAACAAGCGCCCTTATAAGCCGGCAAACTTTGGTCTTAGTGCTGAGAAGAAGGAGCAATATATGCGTGAAGGCAAATGCTTTACTTGTGGCAGCACTGAGCACATGGCAAGAGCATGCCCAAATAAGAAGAACAAAGCTGAAAATGCTAATGTACCGAAGCCTAATGTGCATATGGTTCCGGATGTGCAGGGCAACACTTCACATGATAGCAAAGATAGGGTTGTATGTAAAGCTTGGGGACAGCTCAAAGATCAACCCGCTTTGTTCATGTTTGATGATTGTGCATCGGAGAATTTCATATCCACTCATATGGCAGCTGCTTTGGGTATTGAAGTGGAGGACATGGGCCCTCAAATTGAAGCAGGGGCTGCCTTTGTTGGTAGAGAAGTGCAGGTCATGCCTATTTTTGGCAAGTTGCGCATACACATTCAAGGCTATGTGGATCATGAGGATTTTCTTGTGGCGCCTTTGAATGGCTGTGATGTATTGCTTGGAAAGCCTTGGCATACACGTATTGATCCGTGCAAGGCTTACAAGACTAACAGGATCACCTTCATGCATAAAGGCCGAGAACATGTAATTGATGCTGGTGAAGAGGGTGATACCATCCCCTTGTATCTCATGTACAAATTAAGAAAGTAATGAAAAAGAGTGTTTTTGCGTACTTGATTTTTGTACGAGATCATGTTGAGAAAAATAATGTACATGTAAACACTCTTAGTAATGATAGGCTGAAATTTTTGCAAGAGCACAATGATTGTTTTGCTGATGAGTTACCAAATGAGTTACCACCTGTACGACCGGAAGATCATCGCATTGATCTTGTGCCGGGTAGCTCACCACCTAATAGGCCAGCCTATCGTGTAAGTGCATCCCAAAAAAGAGGAGATCATGAAGCAAGTGAATGAGCTTCTTGAGAAGGGTTTGGTTCAGCCAAGCTCTTCTCCATATTGTTCACCCGTCCTCTTGGTTCAAAAGAAGGATGGATCCTTTCGTATGTGTGTGGATTATAGAGCTTTGAATAAGCTTACCATCAAGAATCGGTTTCCGACTCCACGCATAGACGACATACTTGACAAGTTGGATGGATCGGCATGCTTTAGCCGAATTGATCTCAAGAGTGGATATCATCAAGTGCGTGTAGTGCCTCAGGATGTACACAAAACTGCTTTCAGGACAGCATTTGGGCTTTATGAGTATCTTGTTATGCCTTTTGGTCTTACAAATGCCCCGGCTACATTCAATAGAATGATGGATCGCATATTTCGTGGGTACAGGAAATTTACAGGTGTCTTCTTTGATGACATACTAGTCTTCTCGAAGACCGAAGAAGAGCATAAAGCTCATTTGGCTATTGTTTTTGAAGAGCTCCATAAGCATAAACTCTTCATAAATGCAAAGAAGAGTGAGTTCTTCTTGTCAGAGATACATTATCTTGGGCATATTGTGTCCAAAGATGGAGTGCGGATGGATCCTGCAAAGATTGATGCAATTCGGAATTGGCCCGAATTAAGTTCAGTGCATGAGATCCGTAGTTTTCTTGGATTATGCTCTTACTACCGCAGGTTCATTCGGCACTTTGCATGGATTGCTTCTCCTTTGCATGATTTGACAAAGAAGAAGGCCGTGTTCAAATGGACTAATGTAGAGAGAGATGCATTCCTCGCATTGAAAGATGCAACTACTCATGGTCCAGTGTTGATCGTTCCGGATTTGCAAAAGCCTTTTTGTGTGGAATGTGATGCATCTGGAAATTGCATAGGGGCTGTCCTTAATCAAGAGGGACATGCCGTGGCTTATGAGAGTCGTAGATTGCATGATGCAGAGCTATCTCTTGGCATTTATGAGAAAGAGCTCTTGGCTGTAATTCATGCACTTACTTTATGGAAACATTACCTTCTTGGGGCTGATTTCACTGTGAAGACAGATCACCAGAGTTTGAGATATTTTCTTACTCAAACTAAATTGTCAGAGAAGCATATGAGGATGGCCAATTTCCTCTCTATGTTTCATTTTCAGATCTTGCACACCCCGGGAAAGAAGAATGTAGTGGCCGATGCATTGTCACGAAAGCCGTATGTAGCAACTATCTCGGTTGCCTCTCATGGGGACTTGTCTACCATGCGTGATTTGTATCATACGGATGCTGATTTTGCCACTATTTGGGCTGATTTGATGGCTGGTCATGCACATGCCTCATATGTGATCAAAGAGGGTTATCTCATGAAAGATAATTGCCTATGTGTGGTGTCTGACATGAGGCAAAAGGTTTTGGATGAGTGCCATGCTCCTCCATATGCTGGTCATAGAGGCATAATGCCTACTACGCACATGATTGAGCGGTATTTCTTTTGGCCAGGTATGCGGAAGGACATAGAGGCACATGTACGTGCATGTATCACCTGTCAAAAGGTCAAATTTGATAGGCAAAAGGCACCAGGTTTGCTTCAGCCATTGCCTATTCCCACGCAGCCATGGGAAAGTATTACAATGGATTTCATTATGGACTTGCCACGTACCCAACAGGGTAATGATGCAATTTGGACAATTGTGGACAGGTTTAGCAAGCAAGCTCATTTCTTGCCGGTCAAAAAGACCATCAAAGCTGAGCATATGGTTAAAATATATCTTGCACAAGTGTTCAAACATCATGGAATGCCGAAGTCCATTGTGGGGGATAGAGATCCCAGGACTACAAGTCTCTTTTGGCGGGCCTTATTTGATAATATGGGTACCAAATTGGACTTCTCATCAGCTTATCACCCTCAAACGGATGGGCAAAGTGAGGCTGCAAATTCAGCCATGTTGGATCTCTTGAAATGTTATGTGGCGGATCAGAAGTCTTCTTGGGAGAAGTACTTACCGCTTGTGGAATTTGCATACAACAACACGGTGCATGCATCTACGAGAAAGTGCAGGTAGCCAAAGGAGGCTTGTGGGTGGGAGAGAGGGCTGTCAACAACTCCTAATATTGGTATATATTTAAAGTAAATAAATAAAAAAATAAAATCTAGTAGGCAAGATCAGCTTTGGTAGCTATGGATTGAATGCATTCATTGCTTGGTGTGGCCGAGATTATGGACTGGATGTGTTCCAAGTTCATTGTCTGAGGTTTTGGGACGTGATGTGTTTATAATCCGTTGTTGGGAGATTAGGGGCATGGTATGTCTGTCAGCTCATCATTCTTTACTTGGAGTTCACCACACACTGGTGTGGGAATTCGAAGCCAAGCAAATTTCTTTGATGTTCAAGGTAGCATTATAATTTGAGGAGATATGTTGGCAGGTGCATCTTTCATGGTGTATTCGATACTTGCAGTACTAGGGTGTCCATGGTTGCATCTTCATCAACTTTTCTTCTTTAGACATTTGCACACTGTGAGCTACACAGGGTGTGTTAAACTATGTGCATCTCATGTGTTGTGCGTCGTGAGGCTTCATGTAGGTCGTGGTGCTTTATGGCTACCCTATATAAAGGCCCCTCTCCCCTTTTGTTGTATCCATCCATTGCTCAGTGCATATTGCTAACGCTTATCTTCTGGCAAGTATTGCCCATCGTAAACCTCTTGCTAGTATCAAGGTGATCTTGGTTGCAATCTCTCTCTCTCTTTTCTTGTTCATGCTTCCGCCTGTGCACTTCAACAGCCACTGTACTCAAAAGCATAAGACAAGGCCGCATAACACAAAATGATATGATGTGCAGAAATCGTACCTCAATGCTATCATATGATGTCAACTTTGTCCTGATGTGCTCCCTAACTATTGATCCTCGAAGAAGTTGTTGCACAAGGTCCACCCAAAATGCTCCCTCTTCCCCTCCTATCTCGCCACTGTTTTGGTACCTAACAGCTCGCGGGCCAAAGTAGCCAAGAAACTGATTTCGAAGGCCCACACCTGATGTGAAGTTGTAAACTTGATCAATGGGTAGAAAATCCACTAGCATATCCATCAACCGACCTATCTCATCTGCCAAGGTAGAGAAAAAGAGAGGGCATGAAAGCTTGGCGGCTCCAAGCTTCACTATTGCAGCCGCACTGCTGATTGCCAAGGTTATGAGACTCACATCACTTGCTTTACTAGGGCATACAGATGCACCCTCCCAACCTCTGCTAAACAACATGACATGCTATGAGGAAGAGAAAATTGTGTTAGGACCAGAAAACAGAAAACTGTTGAAGTCTGAATGCTTAGGCTGTGAATCTAAATTTAAGGTACTAATAGCTACTTTCATACATACACTGAAGTAACTGTTGTAAATCTTGAATCACTCTCTAGCAAGTCAACAAAACTTGCCACTGCAAGAGGATGTTGCTGAGACCAGAACCACTTCTCTGCATTAGACTTCCTGGCTGAAAATTGTTGGTTTATAGATTCCTGGAGTGGTGTAAGCTGCCGGGAAATGCTGCAAAGGACAGGAGAGAACCATAGCTTGATCAGTAAGCACACATTATTTCCCACTTCAAGGCTGTTATGTGATTCTGTTGCAGCTAGAAAGCTACCCTATGAATGTCCTAGACCCAGAAAGAAAATATGAGCTGATAGAAAGGATAAACTGTAAGAGCCCTACTCATAGTGCAAGCTCAAAATCATCCATAGTATCACACTCCCAAACTTAATGGATAATACTTGTTCAAAAATGCAGATAAACATATTTGGGCTTCATAAGCATGTATTACTACCTTCTCTGTACAAAAACATGAGTATCTCTATCCCCACCATCACCTCGCGATGCTATTTCAAGAACAGCTTGTAGCAAGGCATGGACTGCAGCCTGCAACAATACTGATCAAAGGTAAAAAGAGAGTACTTAAACATAGCATTTATGATTTAAGTGGTAATGAATCTTGAACTTGCCTGGTAAGCCAGGGGCTTGATCCAGGAGACCTGATCGACACCTAGCCACGACTTCGCAAACCAGCCATGCTTCGTTAGTGACCCATGCTGTTCCATGGCTAGTTGGAATTTTCTTGCTGCTTCGTGTAGGGCTTGAGCATAATCAATTCCGGTCTCACTGAACTGAAGGGATGCATTGAGTTTGGAACGTTTTTCTTCCAGGTCAGTGTCTGAGCTTGCATAAGGGTCTGTGTTGCTGTTGGCAGAGAGCCCACCACCATCATTCAAGCCAGCGAAGGGCAGGAACCTCTTCCCAGGTCTCCATGGTCGATAATCCTTTCTGCAAAAGACCCAGTAGAACTGGTGCAAAACCAACCCACCTGGGCGGACACTGCCTCTGTTCTTTGACAGTTTGGAAAATTGCTTGGGCGGACAGATTGTCAAGGATAAGCGTCTGAAACGGCGGTCTGAAGCGCTGCAAAACAGGACCACGATTGCGTTATAATCGACCCATTTCTCAGAACGGGCTTGTCATGGCCCATCTGCAACTCGAGAACCCGCTGTAGATGGGTGACTAACCTGCGCCTCAAATCGGCCCCGCTGGACAGGGTGAGCTCGCAGGGCCGAGCTGTGAGCATCCTGTGAAGGAATTTTCTTTTCTATAAGTTTGCTTTACCTGGGCGAGAGACAGAAAGAGTCTTCCACCACCACCGAAGCTCGATTGTGGTTCTTCTCGTAAAGAAGATTATCCAGACGTATAGTAATGCTGTTTGCCTCGCCTTCCACCCTTCGTCGGAGCACCTGGACACCTTCAAAGCCACTCACTCTATCCTAATAAATAACATTACTTATGTGTCGTGGGCTGAGCCGTCTAGAGAAAACTAAGAACAAAAGATTGAAAAATAGGGCACCCCAATTGGCTTTGCAATT
Source organism: Cibotium barometz (assembly GCF_041138505.1). Classification (NCBI taxonomy): domain Eukaryota; kingdom Viridiplantae; phylum Streptophyta; class Polypodiopsida; order Cyatheales; family Cibotiaceae; genus Cibotium; species Cibotium barometz. Next base: position 15,721,442 of record NC_141058.1, read on the forward strand.
AATTACCAATCTTAATGGCACCAAAATGTTTTTTGCATTTCCATTAAATATATTGTGTGAGATTTTCCAGAATAAGAGTGTTTTTCTAAGATTCCATTTTCTTATGGCTTGAAAATGTCAATGAAATGATGACCCTCCATATGCTTGCTATTTGCATGCATTCACCCCTCCATGTCCTCTCCATTTAAGGCAATGAAATGACGACCCCCCATATGCTTTCTATTTCCATGCATTCACCTATACCCTTTCTATTTCAAGTCTCACAATTCTCTATAAAAGGCCATAAACGGCTCATTTGACAAGTAAAGGGAGGGAGAGAGAGAGAAGGAGGAGAGGGAGGGGGTGGCCGTGGGGAAACTCATGCCTAAGGACTGTATTAATTAAATGCCACGTCAGTATTAACTACTACGACTTCACATGTCTCGAGCCACCAAGAAATTGGAACTCGAAGCAAGCAAGTCGGAAACATGATGGTGAATGAGCTCAGTAATGCCACATTAGACAAATTGAAAGTCAAAGAGGGAAGAGAAACATCTAGGCATGGACATAATCACCTTTACCCCCACAATTGGTGTGGTGCTCTATGTGCAAATTAAATCACACCACCACCGAGTGTCCACGGTTAAGAGAAAGGCCATTACTCTATTGTGCTCACTGTGTAAAAATAGGAAATCATGACACTTCAATGTGTAGATATCCAAGGTTTCAAAATGTTGCACAGCAACAGCACTTAGAGCCTCATTAGCTTTACCGGGCGCCACCTGTACAAATCACCGCTACTGCGGACAACCCAACTCTTCCTACTTACCTAGGGGGATGTTCCGGGTACAAGACGCTTCACCTTTGCCGCCACTAGTTCTACCACCATAGGCTAAGATCAATCAAGTATTAATCGAAGAGCCATCATAAGATGTTGACATGGTGCGGGGAGTACTACGAGAAAACGGCTGAGGTTACGCTGGAATATTACGTCCTACAAAATAACACGCCAGTACCTGTGTTTCAAACCATGGTACAATGGAAGGGCAAGGACATGAACTCAAATCTGAGAAGAGGACCAATACAATGCTTTGGCTGCGTAGGGCTGACATCGAGTCGCCGAGTGCCCAAACAAGAATATGGGTCGTATACATCAACCACAACAAGTGGCGGCTTCGCCCAATGACATGCAAGTGCTCACTTGTACTAAATGTGAAATTGATCATTTGATCAAGGATTGCCCATACCGAGCAAGTGGCTCTACTTCTACTGCCAATCAGGCCACCATCCGGACCATTAGTGTACAATCTCGGAAGATCACACTGCTCAATGTCCTAACAAGAGCTCAAGCTCAACTAGGAGACAAGGGAAGAAATCGAGCGGATGCGACTATTTCCAGAACTGGCCGCAGGAGAAGAGTGAAAACAATAGGTAAGGGTCACAATCCAAGACGGATCTAAAGAAGATACAATTGATACCGATCCACCTAATCGAAGGAAGAGTGGTGTCAAGGGATCAATCATAGAGGATCAGACCAGGAAAACCAAAGAGAGCAACCAACAACTCCTAAGGGGGTTAGTGAATACCCCAATGCTGTGTGACGAGGAAATAAGAAAGCTCGAAGATGCCAAGGCCTTAGTCAAAGAGTGGCAACGCCTTCATGAAGCCAGGCTGAGGGTCAACCGGGTAAGGGATACAGTTTATCCACGAAACAAGCCAACCCGGGATAGGGAATTGGACGTGCCAACCCCAATTCTATAAGGAACACAAGAGGAGTCCCAAGAAAACACACTGTCCAGAATGTTTGAGGAAAATGGGTTGGGGGAGTCCATCCATTCCTTCCCTATGGAAGAATACAAGACACATACATGGGAAGAACCCTCTATCTCTCAAAAGACACATACATGGGGAATACAAGACACATACATGGGAAGAACCCTCTATCTCTCAAAAGAACCCAGAGACATAAGAAGTCTCGCGGCTGTACTATCCACACCTATCCAAATGCCATTAGGGCAACTGTTACGCAATTCACCAACCCTATGGATAGACGTAAAAGAATGGGTAGAGGGTGGACTAAAGCCATCCAATACTATAAATGAGACTCTACCACCTCTGGCAGAAAGAACCTTGAGGCATACAAGGAAAACCCGAGTCATTAAGATACCAGTTAACCAACTAGGACGCTACTACGAAAGCGACGACACAAATGCTACCATTCAAATTCATCATAATGGGTACTAGGCACTGGCTATCCTGGATGGTGGGGTGGGCATTAGCATCATTACAAAACGTTGTTGGTAAAACTGGGGGAAACCCGATCTAAAAAAAGGAGAATTGATCATTAAAATGGCTGACGGAACATCTTCGAGGCCATTGGGCTTCTGGAGAATGTTAAATTCAGACTTTTTACATTTCGCTATCATCATACATTCATGGTCATGGACTTCCTACGCCAACCTAATACATATGACATAATGTTGGGGAGACCCCTCATGAGGGAATCCAAATTGGTACATGATTGGGCCTTGGATCATGTGTATGTACGTAGGGATTCGCAAATCTTAAAGATTGATCTGAGAACATGGAAAGCACACCCCATGGAGGGGCAGTTGTTTGGTAATGATTCGGTCCACAAAATGGAACGAACCACCTCTATATAGATATGCCAACCCTCGGAGGGAGATCCCAAGGATGAAGAGGAAATGAAAATGTATGCGTCACTCCCTCCTCCGGACTTCAGTGAAAACTGGATGCATGTGTTAGCCACCATTGATGTGATGCAGCCCAGGGAAACCCAGTATTTGGAATCTATAACCGTCCCCACAACCTCTATCTGCATGGTTAATTAGCAGATCATTGATGATGAGGAATCAGGAGAGGAGACATCAAGTATATAAGGTACTATAGCACGAAGCCGTACCGATGCTCAGCGCCTCAGACGGTGGCAAAAACAGAAACGGTATATAGCCCGACGAAATGCCCTATTATGAAGAAAACCCACAGATGCCCAGTGGCTAAGGTACCTTGAGGCCACCAAGGTACACAATGAGTTTTCAAAGGATTGGGGCGAGGAGTTGAGGAAGATATCATTGGAGGGAAGGCACAAAGAGAAAATCGTCCTTCAAGAGCCAGAAACACCCAAGCTTACAAAAGCTGGGTGCCAAAAACGCAATAAAGCCCTAGCAGAGGTAGAACGTGAGGCTAAAAAGATCATGGCTAAAGCCAAAAGTGACAATGAGGACAAACCAAACTTGCTTTGAGTACCCGACCACTTCAAAACCTACACTATTGAACGGCCGACTGACAGCTTACAAGGGTGAAAGAGGATGGGCTATCCACATCATACGATGGCCCGGCAAAAGTCAAGGAGGTGGATATTGCAGGACCATGGGAAGAAGCTCGGCCCGTATACATTGCTAAAGATTTGACTTCAGTTGAAGGTTGAAGAAGATGAACTCATTTCTCTCTTCAAGGAATTTAAGGATTGTTTCGCCTAGAATTACAAGGAGATGAAGGGGGTACCGTCTGAGATGGTACAACATACGATTCTAATCATGGAAGGTTCGAGACCAACCAGGTAGAAACTATACCAGATGAATCCTAAGTATGTGGCAATTCTAAAGGAGGAAATTGACAAGCTCATTGCTACTACAAATTTCATCTATGAAATCGAACATACGAATTAGTTGTCACCAATCGTGATAGTGCCAAAAAAGAATGGAAAGCTTAGGGTATGTGTTGATCTTAAAAAGATTAATGCAGCCACTAGGAAAGACCATTATCCGTTGCCTTATACAGAACACATTTTGGAAAGAGTGGCTGGGAGAGAAGCTTACAGCTTCTTGGATGGATTCTCCGGCTACAATCAGGTATCCATAGCACCAGAGGACCAACACAAGACAGCTTTCAACACAATGTGGGGAACATTTGCATACAAAGTTATGCCATTCGGCCTCACAAACACCCCAGCAACCTTTCAACACGATTGATGTGCACATCCTTCAAGGACTACTTACAAAAGTGGTTGGAGGTATTCATTGACGATCTATGTGCACACTCTCGATGGGTAGACCATCTGGCCTGCTTGAGGAAAGTGTTCGAGCGGTGTCGATTATATCGTATATCACTGAACCCCTTGAAGTGTCAGTTTTGGGTCAAGCATGGTATGATATTGGGACACATTGTCTCAAAGAATGGTATATCCACGGATGATAGCAAGGTCAAGCTGATATTGGAGCTGCCACCACGGCCTACCAACTTGCAAAGGTTTATGGGTCATATGGGGTACTATCGTCGCTTCATAATTTTTTATGCAGAAATAGCCAGACCCTTGTATAAGCTCCTCATTGTCTTTGAGTAGACTGAGGAGTGTCAGGAAGCATATGATCGACTGAAGCAAGCGTTGGCAAGTGCGCCAATTCTATGACCCCCAAATTAGGATCTCATATTTCACGTGCATATGATGCATCAAATTTTTCTATTGGTTGCGTCCTAGCCCAGCCTAGTGAGTTCAAATTGGACTATCCAATTTGCTTCGCCAGTCAGCTGAATGATGCAGAGGTGAATTACACCACCATAGAGAGAGAAGGATTGGCCATGGTTTACGCCATCAAGAAATATCGACATTACCTTTTGGCCAACAAATTTGTATTTTTCGTGGACCATCAAGCCTTACTATACCTAGTAAATAAACCTTGCACCACGTGGATAATCACATGATGGTTACTATTATTGTTGGAATTCGACTTTACAGTCACGGCGGCGGTAAGGAAGGGAACACGTGTGTTGGCCAACCACATGTCAAGAATTCCAAACAGGGAACCAGTAACTAGTGTTGATGACCTTCCTGATGCTTATTTATTTAAGTTGGACATGGTACCTGAATGGAGTGAAGAAATCTTAGAGTATTTAGCTTATGGTTTTCTGCAAGAATTACCTTTGAACAAAGATAAAATGCGGCGGCGGCTTATCAAGCTGGCTGCACCTTATCAACTGATTGTGGGAGAACTATATAAGCTAGGAAAAGATAATGTGCTCAGATGATGCGTTAGAGAGGATGAGTTCGTCACCATATTGGAAGAAGCTCATTCGGGGATAGCAGGTGGGCATTTTGCTGGAGAAATCACAACTCGAAAAGTGCTTCAAGCAGGACTATGGTGGCCTACTTTATTCAAGCAGGACTATGGTGGCCTACGTCATTCGGGGATAGCAGGTGGGCATTTTGCTGGAGAAATCACAACTCGAAAAGTGCTTCAAGAAGGACTATGGTGGCCTACGTTATTCAAGCAGGACTATGGTGGCCTACGTTATTCAGAGACGCCATAGAATTTGTTAAAAGATGCGAAGAATGTCAACGTTTCACTATTCCACAACAAAAGGACAAGATGTTTCTCACCCTTATTATTTTAAGACAACCATTTGAGAAATGGGAGATAGATTTTGTGGGACCGATTAGTTCAGCGGCACATCCATCCTAAGCCCGATATGTGATCGTGGCCACGGACTATTTCACGAAATGGCCAGAAGCTAAAGCCTCAAAGAGAGCTGATGTGCGAACAACTGCAAAATTTTTATATAAGCAAATCACCTAAAGGTTAGGCTGCCCATTAGAATTGGTGAGTGATCGCGGCTCACATTTTATCAATGAGGTGTTATCATTTACTTGCGGGATTCTTAGTGATCCATCGAAAATCATCACCTTATTATCCACAGGCCAATGGTCAAGCAGAGAGTACAAACAAGATTTTGTGTACTATCTTGACGAAAACCTTGGAGGTAAGTCGAAGAGGCTGGGAACATAAGCTGATAGCAGCCATATGGGCCTTTCGAACATCATATAAGGTAGCTACGGGTTACACTCCCTTCCGTCTAGCTTATGGTGTGGAAGCAGTTATGCTTATATATGGAATACCTAGTTCCAAAGTTAAGGATTGCCGTATAAGAGCATCTAACGGAGAATGCATTAGCTGAAAGGCTAATTGACTTAGAGAAGCTTGATGGGACCAGACTGATAACATTGCATGGACTTATGGTTGAAAAATTACGTAGGCAACATTGGGTCGACAAAAACCTTAAGCAAAAAGAACTTGAAACAGGGGACCTTGTCCTCATGTATGGTGTCGGTAACGCTAGGAAAAAGAAACTTAAATACCAAGGCTTGGGACCATTTCGAGTATCAAAAATCACATCTCAGGGGTATGTTCGAATTGAGACAATTGACGTCATCCAAATGGAGGGTTATGTCAATGGAAGTAAATTAAAAAAATACTTTGGACCACTGACCCAAGAGATTCTCTTGCAAGAACATCTCTTGAAACAACAGAAATAGCTTGCAAAAGAAAAGATACAGCAAGCACAAGGCTAGAGAGATCAAAGCCAAACAATTACTGCACAAAAGACTGATACATGTCAACATGGCTTCTGTGACCCTTTTAGATGAAGGAGAACTAAACATTGAGCCAGCACAACTCAAGGTGGGACTTACTACAGTTAAAGGCCAGGCAATAAGCATTGCATTAATAGATACGGGGTCAAGTCATAACTTGATCTCATATGAAACTTGGGTAGCATTAGGTAAACCACACCTTGAATCCACAAATGTGCAAGTTCGTAGCATTCACTTGATAGCCACAAAAGCCGAGGGATTTTTAAAATGTTAGCATTTCCATCAAAAACAATTCCTTGGTCAGGAAGGTGTACAAATACTCCCTTGCACTATTGACACAGAACTCTGCATGCAGTACGTGAAGACCTACGACAAGGGGACCAAAAGAGGGAGAATCACCAAGGCAGACGACACTACAGAATAACTCCTCATCACAAAGGACCTAATAAGAGAAGCTTTGCAACTTCCAGCCACAATCAAGGCCCACTAACACAACATTGACAAGATGCTTTGAAGGCCATGATGAAAAAGGCTTCATATAATTTGAATGCAAAGTACGAGAATATCCAAGATGAGGCTACATAGAAGGCTTGTAGGGCCATGTCTCTGATGATGCAAATAAAGCTAGTAGACAGATATAACAGAGTTGGTCTCAACAGAATAGCAAAAGTACATGAAGAGAAAGAAGAAGATTGGGCATTCTATCTACATAAGGAGATGGAGAACTATTTGAAGGCCCACCAATCTAAAATATCTAACCCATACCTTCTCACACAGGTTCTTAATCATGTAGCCAAAAGACCTCTCAAGGAGCCTGAACTGGAGGAACATATACAGTTGGCACTGCTACCAGACCAGCCCACGTTAATAGCTGAAGATGTACACGAAGGGTAAGCCATCTTGATGGAGACCAAGGATATAATAAAGCAGATGAAGAAATATCGCACGAAGAGAATAGATAAAAAGATGAGGGGGGTGCTCACCGATGTTGCTGCTGAGTCACAAAGACTAGAGGAAGAAGTGGCTATAGAAATCCGTACTTACCAAGAGGCACTGAAAGAAAATATTCTTAGTCATACCACACAGGAACCCCATCAACAAATCACTCCACCAACAAGCCCCGCCCAACTTATATTTACATACTTATCTCCTCTCAAAGACTCAAGTCTAGCAAACACACCAATAGAGACAGCTCCAGAACCAACAACGCTCATACAAGCTGAGAAAAGACGAGATGAAGAGACTGTCGTAGCCCAAGTACAGGAACCAAAGGAACCCCTGGAAGCAAGTAAAAGACAAAGAACTCCAGATCCATCAAATCCAAGCAAGATGAGAAGATTGGAAGATGAAGAAAGACTACCCTAGCTGGCCTCCCTGCAGAACATCGATTATTAACAATTTTTGCAAGAGACCGTAGAAGGACTTGAACGAGCTACTCAACTAACCACATACTAGACTGGAGACAGAATCAAGCACCAATGCAATTTGGGAGCAGGAACAAAAAGTTTGGCGATGCCACCTCCTAACAACACATATGCTCCACGACCATAACATTGCACTTTGGAAGCAAGTCAAAGATACATCAGCACAAGTTCAAAAGTTAAAGGCAAACTTGGAAGCAGTTAAGACAACCCACAAAGAGGTCATTATGAAGAGTTTGAAATCTACATAAGAGCAAGAGAAAAGGGACAATGCACTAGAGAATAATAACCTTGTATTAATCCAAACAATAGTACAAAAGATTAAAGAGAATGCTGATCTCAATGCCAAATTGGAACAAGCAAAAGAACAACTCCAGAAAGAAGTCAAGTACACAAAAGAACTCACGACACTCCATGCACGATGACTTCCAAGCCAATGCCAGGGCCAAGGAAGAAGCATTGCAACACCAAATCATGCAACTAACAGCACAGCTCAAAGCAGAGGAGGAGAGGACAAACCATCTACAACAAGAAAGGAAACAGACCAACAAGGCTCATGCAGAGAAGATCAGAGCTCTCAATGAAACAATAAGTGCAAGCTAGGCAGAAGCACATAGAAATGAGTTGGCACGCAAGGAAAATGTGACACAGCTTTACGAAATAACTCAAAGACACTGAGAGGTTGGCAGCCCAAAGACTCCAACTGATTACCGACGCTCAGGCAAGGGAAGTAATCGCTCGGCGAGCCTTAGAAGATGCAACACGAAGATTTGAAGAACTGGATGCTGCAAGGATGGTCAAAGAGATAAAAATTTCAAACCTCATTAGCAACACAGACTCCCCTACAAGAATTGGAGCGTCAGCTCGTAATCTAAGAAAGAAGTCAATGGTCCGGAAGCCAATGATGATCTTTGTCTACTCCTTGAGCGTGCCTCCGAGTTGGGATAGTTGCTAGTAACTCCTCGAGGCCTCCTCAAACTCTTTCTTTGTTTTTGTCTACACTAACCATCTCTCTACTTTAATATGACATAAATCTGAAGATATAGGCCTAAGAGAACTAACATTAATCAAACAAAATACGGAAAGAGACGCTCATCCTACCATAATCATGGGAATTTTGAGGGGTGACTTAGTATTAACTAATCTCCAAGACATCTTTTTCTATCCCCTACATCCTATTGTGCTAAACCTTCGTAGTTGGTGTCGCGTTCTCCAAAACTCAGAAATTCTGGACAACAGTGTTGAAAAATTAGACATGTTTATCCTAGATGACATTCCAAAGACGCCCGCCACCTACGAAGTCGTAGCACATAGTTACCAATGGGTCATAAGTCACGGTTGGCTAGAGGTATATAACACTCACCAACATCTAAACCTATGTGAGTCCACTCTCTATCATCCTTTTGGCATTCTAAAACTCTACACTAATACTTACAAGCATTTAGAAGTCATGCTGACAACTGTACAATACAATTTTGATGCTACCCATATAGAGTATCCCACTATAAACAAAGAAGAAATTCCAGACTTACAGGAATTTATTAAGTCTCATAAGCCTAGTCACCCATCGCCTAGCATAGGATAGGGTCAAGAAGAATCTTCTTCTTCATTTTCAAAAATCTGCTTACCCTGTCTACTCTAATGTTGCTAGTAAGCTACTTAACCCATATCCTAACATGCAATCTACTAACACATCTCAGGTTGAATGCATTTTCTCATCTTTTTATCCTCCCGAGATAGATTTTCCCACTAACACTCTCGCCCCCGCGAGGAGGTACTCGCACCTACCCATCTCCAACAAGGCACTCTCAAGTGGTAAGATACACCATCCTGTAAGATAATCTTAAACCATTTACTGATGAGACCATCTTGGATTCTTTGTCAACTGCTGTAGAGTACGAGGGGCTCATATGAGCAGGTAATCCTCTTTTTTGAAGCCCAAATTAATGTTCAAGGTACTCATGCAGATTATTCCCTTTGAGCCCACACGCTGGATCATGCCAGAAGCATATTCAGAAGTCACTCCAACGAAATAGCATAATGTACCATACCCTCTCCATGCCCCACGACTTGACTTAGAAGAACTTCTTCCATTGCCGGGAGAGGACACCTTATGGACGAATGTGGCCAAGCACACAAAGCTGGCCAATCCTCAGTTAGCTGATTTGCTGGAGATAAAGATAGTAACATTTATGATCAGCTATTGTTTCCACAGGTGGCAGAAAGCAAACCCCGTGCACACAAGAGGTGGCTATGCCACAATAGTCACTACTAAAGAGAACCCCTGCCTGGAAGATTTTGGAATTCAACCCAACTGGAGAAAAGAGTACTTGGAAATTCCAAAATACAACCAAGTGTACATGAGCGCGCCATCAACATTGCGGGTCGATCCATTATACATGCCAATTAAAAGAAGATAGACACCGCTGGAGTTTCAAGAAGCCAAAAGGCATGACTCCATGTGTGCTACAACTTCCCCATCTTTATACCAGCAACATTTACCCACATTCAGGAACAAAGACAACAGATACTGACATGGATGAGGGCATGGCGCAACATTCCCAACCCCGCTATTGTAGCCAGCATCAGATTTTTGAAATTAGTGGTGGTGCTCATAGACCAACCAAAGGAACCTTATGATGGCTATGAGGCAGAACACCTGAGGTTCGACATGAACCAAGCATGGTGGATACCGGATTCTGGAGACCACATTCCACTTTCCGACGTACACTCAAGAAGCTCCAATCCATGAGAAACTTCTATTGACATGAGTTTGGTGACCAGGTCTTCAGCCCTCGGTAGTAACAGGTTCTGCGGACAGAACCTACATTAGAAAGGGGGGGATGTTAATCCCATTTTGGATTAACAAAACATGATCCTCAATTGAGGACATTAATAAGTGTCATGAAATGGCACTATAAAAGTTGTACATTATGAGATATTGGCCACCCAAGGCTTAGTAAGTGGGTTTTGGGCGCCCAAGTGTGAATAAGGGCCAAATGTATATAAGGCATTTTCTGCGGGGACATAACCTACATTAGAAAGGGGGGGATGTTAATCCCATTTTGGATTAACAAACATGATCCTCAATTGAAGACATTAATAAGTGTCATGAAACGGCACTATAAAAGTTGTACATTATGAGATATTGGCCACCCAAGGCTTAGTAAGTGAGTTTTGGGCGCCCAAGTATGTATAAATGCCTTATATACATTTGGGCTTAGTAAGTGAGTTTTGGGCGCCCAAGTGTGAATAAGGGCCAAATGTATATAAGGCATTTTCTCATAATGAAAAGACACAATCCCCTATGTGCTATAGAGAGCTCTTCCTTATGTCTTGACAGAGATTGAAGGAGTGAGAGCATTCTAGCATTGTGTCTCTTTCATGCTTGTGTGAGAGAGTGAGATAGAGAGAGAGTGATTGCCTTATGTGAAGGTGTAAGCGACTCTGCGGTGACAACGTGGAGGTGGAGCTTAACAAGTGAGCTTGGAGGCCTCAAGGGACTCAAGTTCGAAGCATTGGTAAGTACCCTATGACAGTTGTGATCTATTGCTCATACTTTAGGTGAATGTGTAGAGTTCACTCTTGGAGGTGTGGTAGCCCATAATAGTCCTCCAACTAACCCAGTAGGAGACATGAATACTCTCCAAACCCTTCAAACTGATAATATAGCTGACTCTTCCAATTGTCCTCCTAGGTCTGTCTTGACCTCCAACAACTTTGGTATTCACTCCTAAGTCTTCAACTGACCTTAGCTGACCAAAATCACTCCCAGCTAACACAAACTGATCAGTTGCTAACTGAAATTCCAAATTAGACACTAGCTACTGATCCCAAGTCAGAATTATTTCTGAACCAATCAAAAATATGTTTGCCAAGCTTCCCCAAGGTTCCTCTAGCTCAGCTATCGTCATCATAAACTTGCTTCAGAACCCTACAAAACCTGCCCCCAACACACCCATGTTGACTCCCTTCTAACTCAGCTTTGACCTATCTGCTTTAGCTGACTCAGTTCTAGTCAATACTCAACACTCCAATGTCCACTGACACCTCCAATCCCTCAACTACTTCAAATCCCACCAAGACTCAACTCCACACACTCTAAGCTAACAGTAGAGCTGGCACCTTCCTGACCTAAAAACAACCCTCAAGTGATCTAAACCACCAATGAGCTTACGGCCTATTAGACTAACTTTCCACAAGTCTCTAATTGTCAGCCCAGACTTCACAAGTGTCAAAGAAGACAAAATCTATAATTCAACAACATCAACTGATTAATCCAGACACACATCTAACTCCAGCTAACTCTGTCAGACCCTTCTGACTCTAAATTAAAGCTTTCTGACCCAGACCTGAACTACCAGACCTTAGAACCTTACTCACATATATATTTCCTCAACAATATCAAACCAGACAACAAGAGTAGAGCAAAATCAACTCATCCATCCAAAAAAACATAAGGAACCTCTTGTATATAGATGATAATTCAGCTTGTCTCAACAACCCTGAGACGTGGGGATTAAGCAAAAAAGAGAGAAAGCATCAAGGAAACAAGGGAATCCCCCACAAGATGAACCCAACACAACTCTTCAAGCTTCTTCTTCGAATTCCACAAGAGATAGCAACAAAGAAATCTGCAGTCACTCTTGTAGGCCTTCACCCTCAAACACAGTAAAGATCAATTGAGCAAAGCCTTAGGCTAGTCCAAGCTCTAACAGAGTTGCTATTCACAGAGATCCTAGGGCACCAACCTCCTATAAGATCCTCTATCACTCTAGCACCCTCTACTATGGCTAGACCCAAGCTTTCCCAATCAAATCCCGTATTATCTTCTCAAAAACACCATATACCAGCAGCTTCCACAAAGCTCCAACACAGAACCCCCTTGGCTCTCTCATGCACTTCTCAACTATGCTATCACCCAATGCTCCTATCGCTCTTCTTCTCAATTTTCTTCCCTATGCTGCTCGCAACAGTGCACTTGTCTCTTTACCAAACCATCACCACCCAATTCCATGCATCTTCTCCTCGATTTCGTCAACTACCCCAGACTCTAGCTATCCATGCAGTAGTTCCACCTTCACTTCACAACTGATAACATCAGTTCACTTATTGTTTTGCAAGTGGCCATGCAACATCCCTAATTCTCTAAGGTTCTACACACACACAACGATTTATTTTCAGTTTCGAGGTTGGTGTGAACACATCTATTGGGCACAATGATCTTGACCCAAAAAACCCATCATAGTTTGCCCGACTCCCTCTGGTTAGAGCATTCACGCTGCTCAACCACAGCATATTGGTCCACCAAAACAATCCTCAAAGAAAAGTACATCTAGGTCCCAAGAAAAATCTCTAACATTGGAACATTTGCATCAGTAGGCAGACTTGTATCCATTCCTTCTGAATCCATAATTCTACACTAATATGTCTTGAGCTTGTAGCCCCATTGACACTTTTTGAATGCAATTGATCATCCAAGTCAACTAGGTAATAAGTACGATTCTCATATATACGTACCACCTTGCATGGACCCTCCCATTTAATCTGGAACTTGGTCTGGAAGGTGTTGTCTAGTCTATTGTTGTACCTGAGCAACAGATCTTTTTCTTTGATACCTTTGTCTTTGACAGTCTTATTGAAATGCTCAGCTCTCTGATTGCTTAACTAGATATAGTGGTCCAAGGCTTCCTCTCTAGCTAACTACAACTCTTGAAGGTCAAACAACCTCTCTTCATACTCATCTAAGCCCCGTTCTTGATGCTTCAGAAGAAAGTATAAATTGGGAATTTCAACCTCAATAGGCATCATGGCCTCTTTCCCATAAACAAGATGGTAAGGTGAAAACTCAGAAGTAGTTGATCTGACAGGTCTCCTGTAAGCCCACAGAGTTGAGGAAACATGCAAATCCCAATGCTTTGGATGTTCTTCCAGACACATAGTGCACAACTCTCCATTGAAACTTTCTACTAGCCCATTATGTTGAGGATAGTAAGGAGTAGAGTACCTATGTGTAATATGTAATTTTTGCATGAGCTCTTGTACAACCTCTCCTCTGAATCCAGGCCCCTGGCTCACAGCTCCAAAGGTATGCCAAATTTGGCACATATGTCTTCAAATACAAATTTGGCCACCTCTTTAGCAGTTATATTCTTCACACATCTAGCTCTAGCCCATCTTGTCAAATAGTCTACTCCAGTCAATATGTAGGTCTTACCCCTAGCAGAAGTGGACAGAGGACCAATTGTATCCAATCCCCACTTTTCAAAAGCTCCATAGGATACAATACTCGTCGTTAACTCATATTGCAAAACCCTTCTGCCTTGTTTCTGACAAGGCTCATAGCTCATGCACCAATGATATACATCTCTTCTCAAACTAGGCCAAGAATACCCAACTGTTAAATTTTTCATCAGTGTCAACTTCAGGGCAAAATGTCCTCCCACAGACACCTTCATGGGAGGCAGGAGGCCAAAATGGCAAATATCTCCTCCCTACTGGGAACTCTCCTCAAAATCAGATCCTTGCTTTTCATATATAGATGATCATTCAGAATGAGGTACTACAAAGCTTTCCCTCTTGGATAGATTTGAAGGTGCATGACTTGTGTGTAAAAAATCTTAAATTTCTTGTAAGTTCTGTCTTCCAATATAGTTGGTGTAAGGTTCCTCCTCAGCTCCTAAAAGATGTATAAGCTCTCCTGTCAGTCCCCTGTAATCATCCCCTATTTCAGAATGCAAGAAAACATTGTTTTCTCTTGTTTTTGGCCTAGAGAGAGAAAATGTTTTAGAGAGAGATAATACAAAATTGAGATATTTTTAGATACAAAGTTTCTCCTAATATCTAAGATGAATTCCCCTAAAACAGAAGTTCAAAAAGAATTTTCTAATGTGCATTATAAATTAATTGAATATGTGTATTAAAGACCTTAGCCTAAGGGTCCACATTTTCAGAAATTTTTTACTAAGGTCCAAATAAGGTTCTAAAGGGCAAATGGGATTAATCTAAGTGTTGGGATGACAAAAATGCAAAGAATAAAAGAAAATACCCCAAAAATGAGTAAATTCTCACATAAGATGAAGAGTTGACCAAGTACTGGGTTTATTAGTTAAAAATTAAGGTTTATTAGTAAAAAAATCAATTTTTGACACCTCAATAAGGAGGGAGAGGCCTCATGAAGTAGGCACATTTTTTTCATCATTACCTTGCATTTTTAATTCAAAAAAATTGGGATATTTTATCTCTCCTCTCTCCTCCTTTAAACTGGATCAAAAAGTGAGCCAAACTGGTCCAAAACTTGTAGAAAATGGATCAAATTGAAGCTGGTCCAAACTGGTCCAAAACTTGTAGAAAATGGATCAAATTGAAGCTGGAAGCCTCTAGATCCCAATTGGACTTGGTTAGTGGCCTCCCTCACCTATAAATAGACCCTCATTCCTTTGTATTTTCATCTTTGAGTAATTACATGCAGTATTATCTTCATTTTAGCATAATTCTATTATCCCTCTATTTTGTCTCTACTTTTGGAAGCTTTGGAGCTTCACAATTCTCCATCCTCTCTTGGAGATTACCCTCCCCAACTTGGTGTCCAAAGCTTACTTTGTGGGCTTCACTTCTTTCTTTAAAGAATCAAGCCAAAATCAAAGGTAAGTCTTAATCCAATGGTTTTTCTATCTTTCTCAATGGTTATCTCCTTCCCAACCCCTCTAATGCTTGGGAAGTTTTCAATTCAATGGTTTTTTCTTGAAATCAAGCTTTCTAATGGTTCATAATGTTTAAATGGTTTAATACTAATCTTTATGATAGTGTTTTTATTAGTAAATCTCTCTTTTTGGAAAGATTAATCATCTTTATGGTTAGATCCTTGTTAGAAGGATGGTTCTTAATGATAAACTCAGTATCTTAAACAAAACTCTAGGCTTGACAAGTTAAAGAAAAAGATTAGGTATTTTTATGATTTTAATCTAGTTAAAAATGATGATTAGCCTCTTGTCTAGGGCTTCACAAGCTTGATTAAAACAATTTGAGGTGTCTTTTGGGATCATCCTCTCCATTAAACTTATGTGTGAGCTTCACAATCTGTGCAGCCTTTCTAGAGATACTTTGTTCATTATCTCTCATGATAGTAGATGCTATACTCTCAGCTATTGCTCTCCCCAATGCTTGTGAAAAAGTAGTGCAGTTTTCTAGAGCAATTGTGGTACCATAGGTGTAACATGTGGTATAAAAGGTGCTGCCTCTATGGGCATAGCGGGATCTCAGTAGAGTAACATGAGTGTTATAAGTGGAGGGTCGTATAGAAGCTCCAATGGGTGCTACTTAAATACGGGCTAATGGTGCCAATGGGTGCTGCGCTAATGGTGCCAATGGTCTAGTTATTTTGCGAAGACATCCCCCTTGCTCTTAAGTGCATTTGTGGCAATTGATAAAGCGGAGGGAGATGTAGCAAATGGAGGGTATGCCTTAATAGGTGATATGGAGGTGTTAAGGAGGCCTAGAGCAATGAATGTGGGTGACTGTGGTTGCACAGTTGTGACCGAGGGCATGAGACTAATAGGTAACATTGTGGAGTTGGCCATGGCGTTGTACTTAGCACCACAGGGTTTAGAATGGTGGTTTATTTCACCCTCCAATGGCAACATAAAGACTTTCAAAACATAAAGAGAGTATATGGATCCTAACAAGGAAGGGGGGGTGGGGGAACTTGGTCAAACATCAGGCAGTGTAGTGGAGTTTGATATTTTTAGCAACTGGCTAAATTTCAATAAATATTATTTTTAATAGCATGATTGAGTTTAGACTGAGCATACAAGCTCCGAGTAGTTGAAGTTACAGTTACCAAAGCTCACTCTAGAGGGTGCTATCAACATACTATTTTTAGTTGTAGTGTCTTTGGAGCTTAAAACAGAAGATATGATTCCAACAAAGAAGAAAGGGGGGATATTTTACTCTTCCAACAAATTAATTTCATGTCCCAATTTGCATCATTGTGCATAAAATGGCTAGCATAAGAGCCAAAAATCCACTAGCCTTGTTGGACTAAAGACATAGTCCTTTTCTTGCACATCACTTGCATAATAATCAAAAAATGCCATAAAAAGTTTTTGCGCCCAGAGTTGCCAAATGGTTTTTCGACCATTGGCATAGTCTTGTTTTTGTATAAGCATGTAGAGAGTCGCATGCCAGTCTAGGTATTGGCATAAGTGTATGAAGTCGCCTAAGATCTTCTGGTAAAAGGCATAGCCTTTATTTTGAGTCTTTCATAGCATATCCTTAAAAAATAAAAAAATAAAGATAAAAGAAAAGCTAAAACAAAAAGAGCTTCTACACACACACACACACACACACACACACACACACACACACCATGACAAATCTAATAAGCTAGAGGCCTCGACATCAAAATCCATCCAAGTACATAACTAGAAGGGGGGACTTTGGTGGTGGAAACACTGGACCAAGGTATGACCTATCACCTAGATAACCCTATTATATGCTTTTCTTGCACAGCATGTTGTTCTTGCATGTGAAGCATATAGTTGTTTTTGCTTGCATTAGGCACTCTTTTATTGTTTCTACCCATGCATATGCATTGCACTTGATAAATGCAACCTCGTGAGTAAAAGCCAACTCCCACAATAACAACACCCAAGCAACATGCATCATATATGGCTGCATTCATGGTTCATGAAGCACTTTATCCACACTATGGGACATCTTCAAGTCTCCAGATTCTTTTACATCAACACATGACCCAATCTCTCCACCTTGATCTTCATTACATAGGTATGAGGATGAACCTACATTAGGTAGGGGGAGATGTTAACTAGGTAGATGACTCCAGCTTGTTGAGATATTGAGCTCAACTAGTGCTGCAACATTGATGACCCACCTGGGTGACAGCTTCTACACTTGTTCCATTGACATAGTTGGTGAGATTATGGTTGATATGCTACTAGTAGTAGATGACAGGCTATGTGATAGCTTCTGTACTTATGCCATCGACATAGGTGGTGAGATTATGATTGATATGCTACCAGTATATGACAAACTGTATGACCACATTTGGATTACTAGAGTATGGCATAGTTATAGTGTTAGCTCATTCGAGTGGTCTTAGAAAAGAATACAATCAGTTTCAGACCTCCATTGGAGTTTGAGAGAACTTTCTTAACTTTAAGGAATTAATTACTCTCCTCATCCATGAGGAGATGAATATTGGGGGAGTTTCCTCTTTGGGAAATAAAAATGAGTAGGTCTTCTATTTAGTAGATTTAGGTAAAGGCAGAGGGACATCATCATCAAGAGGCTGAGATGGAGGCCGATGTAAACCAATAAAATGTGCCAAATTTTGCACAAATTTGGAGGCTACCATTCCTCCTCCAGTTAGCTTTAAACATCTATGTCATGAGCACTTTGGAAAGAACCTTTGCCTTGGAATAAGCACCTCATATGAATGAAGAAGTTTGCATCTTGAACACTCCACAATCTTCAAACTCCACCATGGGACCATGGTACTCGTCCCAACACACTCTTCTTCAAACTCCACCATGGGACCACCTCAATTAGTACCCGTCCCAACACACTCTTCTTCAAACTCCACCATGGGACCACCTCAATTAGTACCCGTCCCAACACACTCTTCTTCTCACAAACTCCATCAACTCCTCCAACATTATCTTCTTGCAACAACACTTTAAAAATAAAGCATTCATTTTGAAAAATTAAGGTAAAAAGACTCCTCCATACCTACAAGATCACCCCAACTTGGGAAACAACATTATCTTCTTGCACCAACACTTTAAAAATCAAGCATTCAAAATTCAGGCAAAAGGACTCCTCAAAATACCTACAAGATCACCCCTAACTTGGGGAAAGGACAGCAGTGTGAACCACCATCTTGAAGCTCTCAATCCATAGATTTAAACCATGGTAAAAAACCCCACAAAACATCAAACTTTAAAGCACAACCTCACCATATATCAAACATGAAGCCCTCCACCGTGGTACATGTGTGTGTGGATCCCAACCTAAAAAAGGAAAGAGGATTTATTAATGTAGAAAAGAAAACCTAAAACTAATATGGCTTCTTACATTGTGTGGACATGGAATTCTTGGCTAAAAAACGAGGACCGAGAAGAAAGGAATTCTTGAGCTCCCAAGTGCAAAGAAAAGCCTGAATTACATAGCTACGAAATGCTCTGCATGTGAACATCTCCCTATGGAAGATCATTTACACTTGCTTGCTTTAAACCTTTAATGATTAAGGTTTAAGTTTTTTTAAAAACCTGAATTACATAGCTACGAAATGCTCTGCATGTGAACAGCTCCCTATGGAAGATCATTTACACTTGCTTGCTTGCTTTAAACCTTTAATGATTAAGGTTTAAGTTTTTTTTTTAAAACCCTATCTTTTGTAGGCGTCCATTACAAGATCTACAAACAGAGTGTGCGCCAAGCTTGCCAAGCTATGTAGGCACGAGGTTATACAGGTGGCTTCTATAGGTGACATCAGGGTAATTAAGTTCCCTGACTGCTGTGCACGCTGGCTCCCTTGGTGAGCTCCTTGGTCTATGGGGCTCTTGTCTCACTAAGATCTTGGATAGCTGACAAAGGTCTTCATCTTCTCTCTCCATAAGAGTACGGTTACTCCTCAAAACACTTTAAACTTTTGCCCAATTAAGCCTTAATTTGCGCATCTCACAAATGCAAGAAAGCATAAATATTTGACTAGCAAGCAAACCTCCTCCATGCTATTCTTGGTGAAGGTCTTTTTCTTGCAAGTTTACAGTAGCATCTTTTCCTCTTCACTTCCTTCTTTTTGTAGATCCCATGGCTAGCCTTGTCTAGACAATAGAACCAAAATGACATGCTCTCACCCATCTCTCACAAAAGACATAAAAGCAAGGTATTAAGGCAGCAAAATTTGTGCTTAGGGCTTGGTCCCTCACCATGAAACCTGCAAACTAAGCTCTCTTGCCAAGAAAATAGCCCACTCAAAAGAACCATGGCACACAAAAGATATCTTTTGTGTGCCCACTCAAAAGAACCATGGCACACAAAAGATGTCATCTTCCTCACCATCCTCACTATCTACCGCTTCTTCCATAGAGAAAGCACAAGAAAGGGAGAAGAGGGCAAGAGTTGTGCTAACCAAGAGAGAAAGAAAGAAGGAAGAAAGTGGCACATAAAGGTGTCATGCACTCTCCAACCAACTCCCTAACTTCCTTTTCTTGAAAGTATATCTTTTGGCCTGAGGTCTGAAGACCTTTCATTTTTGCAACTAAAGAACTTCAAAAAGTATCTTCAAACGTTCCAAAAGTTGAGAAACTCACACATAAATATTATTTGACCATGGCTTTTAAATTTATGTGGACATAACTCAATTTTATCAATCTCTTTTATCACAACAACGGCATCCATGGAATGGTAATAATGGTAATGGTAGTAGAAATGCACACACTTTTTCCAATTCAAATGTAAAGAACAATTTTAATACTACCAACCCAAGCAATGTACACCCCAAACCCAATTCTAGTTACAATAGTAATGCATCCACTCCAAGCCCTACCCAACCTCGTCAAGGCAATAATGTGTCTACATGCTTCAAGTGTCATCGAGTGGGACATTGAGCCAACAAGTGTACCTTTCATCCTACTCAAGTGGCACAACTTCACAATATCGAAGTCGACACATACTACAATGCTGATGGTGATATGGCTTTGGATTAGACAGAAGAACAAATCAACAATGAAGAAGTGGGTACGCAAAAGCGAATCGACAGGTACTTCAATCACTGCTCACTCTTTGCTTCGTATGAAAGGATCTATTAATGGAAATGATATCACTATTTTGCATGATGATGGTAGTACGCATGATTTCATTTCTGAAAAGGCTGTTTGTAGGTTGCATTTGGAGACTCATCCTTTGTGTTATAAGGTTAAATTTCCATGTCAAGGCACACGCTACATGGGAACTCATGAAGTACGTGACCTTGAGATACAAATTGGACCTTATAAACAAAAACAAAACTTCCTCATTGCACGTTTGCATTCTAGTGACATCATATTGGTATGCCATTCAGACATGAATTCAATCCACATATTGAATTCATGCATACTATGGACTTCACACATAATGGTACTCTCATGCAATTAGTTGGTGATCATTCTCTTGAGATGTATCCATTATTATCCCATACCCAAGCTAAACGTGTACTTCGGAAGCAATCACGTGCATACATGATTTTAGCTAATGAAGTGCAAGCATATAAAAATAATCTCACTCCTTCTCAGCAAGCATTCATGGCTAAGTTTTAAGATTATTTGTAGATGATTTACCTCCTAACTTACCTCTTTCACATCCTCAAGACCATACTATAGACATTATTCCAAGTAGCCAACCACCTCATAGAGCTCCTTATCGTACAAATCCTCTTCAACAAAAAGAAATAGAACGCCAAATTAAAGAATTATTAAGCAAGAAACTTATTCAACCTAGTAGTTCTCCTTTTAGTGCACCTGTTCTTCTTGTTGAAAAGAAAAATAAGACTTACCACATGTGTATTAATTATAGAGCTCTCAATAAGGTCACAGTTAAGAATATATATCCCATCCCTCATGTTGATGATTTACTAGACAAGCTTAAAGGTGCATCTGTCTTTAGTAAAATTGATTTGAAATCTGGATATCATCAAGTTCGAATTACTAGTTCTGACATTTTTAAAACTTCTTTTTGTATCATTATGAATTTTTGGTTATGCCTTTCAGTCTAACCAATGCACCTGCTGCTACTTTTGCACGCATGGTGAATCGTATATTTCTTGACCATCAGAATTGCGTCATTGTTTTCTTTGATGATTTGCTTGTCTTTAGTAAGAATCATGCCAAACATGAAGAGCATCTTGTATTTTTGTTTAATCTTCTTAAAGAAAATCAACTTTATGCTGCTAATCCGGATAAAAGTCTCTTTTTCTAAGATGAAATTGAGTACTTAGGCCACATTGTTTCAGGTGAAGGTATCAAAGTTGATCCAAAAAAGATCAAAGTCATTGAGACTTGGCCTACTCCAACATGTGTTAAAGAAGTTAGATCTTTTCTTGGTTTGGCTGGTTTTTATAGGAAGTTTGTTCATAATTTCTCATTGATATCACTTCCTTTGACAATGTTGCTTAAAGGTCTAGTTTTTTGATGGGGTGAAAACCAACAAAAATCATTTAATAGACTAAAATATTTGTTAACTCATGCCCCTATCCTCCAACTTCCGGACTTTACTTGACCGTTCTTCCTCGTAGTCTCACTGATGCTAGTGGCTCAAGAATCAGTGTAGTCCTCATGCAAGATGGACATCCTTTGGCTTATGAGAGTAGAACATTGACACCTTCTAAACTTTTGTATAGTACATATGACAAGGAGTTATAAGCATTGTCCATGCCTTACGCATGTGGAAATATTATCTTATGGGTTCTGAGTTTATGATTAAGACCGACCAACAAAGTATTAGATATCTTCTTAATCAACCTCTTATCTTAGACCATCATATTAAATGGAAATCTTTTATTCAGAGTTTTCATCCTCTTATCCAATATCAACCTGGTAAAGAGAATGTAGTGGCTGATGCACTTAGTCGACGACCTTCTATTTCTAACATTTTAGTGCTTGACATTGATTCGTTGCATGATATGTGTGATTCATATGTTATAGATCCTGATTGATTCATATGCATGACATTGATTCATATGTTATAGATCCTGATTTTTTTGATGTTTGACACAAGTTAGAAACTTATAATTGGTTGCCTCTTCATGGTAATGCATATAATGATGGTTTTATTTTCTTTCAAAAGCATTTATGCATTACACTTCCTTATTGATCTTTTTTTTATTGAAGAAGTGGCATTGGTTAGCATCTACTAAAAATAGCCACTCGGTCTCAAAATTCATTTGAGAGCTCCTTGGCCATGTGAAACTTTGTTCACTGCCTCGACACACTCTAATGCCATTGGGTTAGCCAAAAATAGCCTTTGTTAATTTTAGTTAGGATTTACTAAAAATAGCAAGTGAGTTGACGGTACACTTTGAAGTAGGTAGGAGGATGTGAGACAAGATTTTTCTTGATTTGACATTCACAAGGCATCTAAAAATAGCAAAAAAAAGCCCGTACTTGTGCTAAAAATAGCATGGTCCACCACTTGCCTGAAGTTTATCCAGGCACCTGTTTTATCTTTAATTTAAAATTTGGTGAAGATTTGGGATCACTTGATCCTTATTTATGCTGCGAGTAGAAACAAATTATCGGGGATCATTCTAGAGACCAAGTCTGAGAAGAGTGGCGACCTTGTATGGCCCCTTCGTCAATTATTAGATTGAGATTTGGCATGCCTATAGATCTTGATGAGATTAGCGATGTGAGATTTGGCATGCCTATAGATCTTGATGAGATTGAGTTGAGATTTGGCATGCCTATAGATCTTGATGAGATTAGCGATGTGAATACCAACACCACAAGGGCCTGGCTAGAAAAGGTGGGCCTATTATGGTTTGCATCTCTTCCATGGATGGAGGCCATAAATAATCATGCAGCAACTCAACTTGATCAGATGTAGAAGAATGGTGTAATTCGGACTAGTAATGGTGTGCAATTCTTGATGAAGAGTTGGTCATTGTGGCATTCTCACTACTCTTCACACCATAGAAGACCATTTTACTAGCCACAATTTTAAAACATGATGTTGATTCTTTTGTATCGGAATGTATGACATGTCAACGAGTTAAAAGACGCTAAGGAAGACAGTATGGACTACTCATGCCTTTACCTATTCCCACATATCATCATGGGAAGAAATTTCTATGGACTTTATAACTGGTTTACCTACCACATCTTCTCAAAATGATATGATATGGACAATTGTGGATAGGTTTAGTAAGCAAGCTTATTTCATTGCATGTCATAAAACATTGAATGCTTCACATGCTGCACAATTGTTTATCAAAATTATCTTCACAAATCATGGTTTACCTAAAGTCATTATTTCAGATCGTGATTCTCGTTTTTGTAATCATTTTTGGATGGCATTGTTTTCAAACTTAGGCACAAAGATTGATTTTAGTATGCATATCATCCAGAAAGTAATGGACAAACTGAGGCCACAAACAACACTATTTTAGATCTTTTAAGGTCTTACACTATCTCATCTCC
The DNA here is from genome assembly GCF_041138505.1 of Cibotium barometz. Lineage (NCBI taxonomy): Eukaryota > Viridiplantae > Streptophyta > Polypodiopsida > Cyatheales > Cibotiaceae > Cibotium > Cibotium barometz. The sequence continues at coordinate 15,745,426 of NC_141058.1, forward strand.
TGTAAATTAGGATCAGTATTTGCATCTTTTGCAATTTGCATATAATAACACACCTCATACAACCATTGGCAAAGCTCCTTTTGAGATTGTCTATGTGGGAAGAAACTTCCAACTCCACTTACTAGACTTTCTCATGAAGTTCTAGCGACGGTCGATGATTTTGCCATGACTCATAACTGTATTGTTGAAGCTCATGAGTTTATTCTTAAGTCTCAAAAAGCTTACACTAGACAAGCTTACACTAGACAAGCTAATAAGCATAGAAGACTAAAGACTTTTGAAGAAAATGATTTAGTTTGGCTTTGCATATAGAAAAGCGCAGACTAAAGTCTGTTGATAAACATCCAGCCATTAAATTATCTCCAGGATTTTATGGGCCTTTGTTATGGCTCACTCTAACCTTCCTTGAAACACATCCAAAAAGAGATTACCTGGTGAACCACAACTGTCTCATGAGGATCTTTCCAATTACCGAGCTCGTAACCCTTGAGGTCTCCAAGCTCTACAACTCCTTGAGAAGCAATTTGTTAACCCATGGCGGACATTGCGACATACTATATTTTACGTCATTAATTTAAATATTCTGAGTCATGGGCCGGGCTTGTCGGCACCATATGTTAAGGATGAAGGGATTGGGTGATCGCCGATGAGAGGCGCACCTTGGATATCAGTAGGATAAGGGTTAGGGTCGGCCGGCCATGTATGGGCGCCCAAGTGTGAACGGCCAAGTCACCTATATGAGTCAAATGTAACCCTAAAATCCTCATTCTCATGTGTTGTGAATAGAAGAGTGCTCTTGCCTTATCTCTTTGGTTTCCTTCTCCTGCGTGTGTGAGAGAGAGAGAGAGAGAGAGTGATCGAGCACTGTGTAGCGGCACGGCGGCGGAGAGGCGGTAGAGCGGTGACGGCGGCTCCTCCATCACGGCTGCGACACGGGAATCCTTCAAGGCGGCAGTTAAGCGGTGAGTGACACACCTTTTTGCATTCTGTTTTGAGCTTCCTTCCCTGGTTGTATGCTTGTAGCCATTCGTGGCTCGCATACGGTGTCTGGCAAGTCCCCAGCTACGACCTGTGCGGCAAAAGCGCACATTTTTGGCGCCGCTGCCGGGGAGTTGCCCTACACCAAGCTCCAGTTTGCAGCTTGGCTGCTGCGTGAAGTTTAATCTACACTGTAGGAAAGCGACTGTGTGTTTGTTGTTAAGGTGTTTCTGTGTTTTGCAATCTGTTTCTGTTATTTGTCTACTGCATTTTCTGTTCCTTTTGTTATATTTTCGCTCCGCGTGTGGGCGTGCATTCTGTTATCTGGTTTCTGCGTGCGAGAGGGATTTCTGAATCCCCAGATCTGTGCTGTGTGGAGAAAGAACCAAACGTGTGGAGAGGAAGAGAGGAAAGATTTTCTAATTGGAAAAAAAAATTTGAAAAGAAAGAACCCCAATTGACCCACGACCCCGGCCTCGGTCTCGGTCTCGGTCTCGGTCTCGGTCTTTTGATATATATATATAGGAGAGTGAGCCTCCATAGCTTTCTCTCAAGTGAGAGCTTATGGGAAGTCGTGCCCTATATGTAGCCCACTCCCCAAGGAGTAAAGTGAGCATGTGGGATAAAGCCCTCACCCTTTCCTCCACAAGCAAATAAGCTTTTGCCCTTTCCCCCCAAAGGAAACGGACTATTTTGAGGATTACAGGAGCTCTAGATAGGCGAACACGGTGCTGTAAAGCACACTAGGACCCTTTAAACGATACGCTCGTTTCGAGCTATCACACGCCCTAGTCCAAGTTCGACCGTAAGTAAGGGGGTCAAAAACGGGTTAAAAACAACACAAAAACAAGTAAAAACGGGGTGCGAAACACCTAAGAAACCACTTGTGTGAGTTTCAAGGGTAGTTACCAACGCACGTAGGGTATCCACGTCACATGCATCTACGTTCTGGTCGGGTGCTAGAGCCTGAACCACTAGAAAGCGTTTCAGTCTACGCAGGCTCACACCATCCCTCCACGTTGGCATCTTGGCCTTCGGCTGGAACCCAAGGGAGTGCAACCCAAGATCCACGAATAGTGGATAGTGACTCATCCTCCGACTCAGAAGCCATGGAAGGGCACCCTACCAAGAACCCTGAGGAGACAAGCCAAAACATGCCAGTGTGGGCCCCACAGCCCGGATCTAGCATGTTTAGTCGTTTAATAGAGACCTTTAGTAGAGCTACACGCTCTGAGCATGCGACAAGCGAAGTAAATGAGGAAGGAGGGGTAGTAGATTCGCCATTCACATCTTATGTGGACCCTACCCTCCCAAAGAGTGTCCATGTGGATATTCTACCCACTTCGTTTAATGAGGGCCCTACTGAGCTACCACATTCCGATGCTCTTCCTAAAGTAGAGGTCCCTAGAAGCCAATCCATAAGAAGTGACATTGCGTCCACTTCAAGAGAACCGTTTGGCACACCAAGTCTGGATGGGATATTTCTCAATGAAAATTGGGAATATGATCTACACACAGAGACTCTAACGGACCTATACACGGGTTACACATATCATGTAGGTTGGTTAGAAGTCCTACGATCTACATCTAGCGCCACTAATCTAGAGGAGCAACAACACATGATATGTGAGGTGATTCATAGAATTATCCAAATTGAGAGGCAAAATAGGGGAGTGAACTTAGTTTCCACTGGCCCTATGAGATTTTTGGATACGGGCAAGGCAAAACAACCAACCCTATCACAATTGGAGACTCCCTCGGTGAGTCCCATAGACCCATTCGTATGTTGTTTCGCCTGGAGTCTCAATGCAGGTTGAGCCCACGAGCAGTAACTTTAGTTTTCCAACCTTGGCTCAACTTTCCATTAAGGAATCCGCAATGCCTACCCCAATGATGAGCATAGCTGAAAGTGCACCTGTTACCGCTGTAGTTAGTACGACACCGCTACCTAGTGGAACAGTACCTACAACAGTGCGTGCCAGTGCCTATCGACCCTATGTACCTATCGCTACTCATGCTCAGGTAGCTCCTACGCCTCTTAGTATGCCAATGGCGTATGCTCCACGATCGCCTTATCATAACCATTATCCAAGGGGAGCTAGGCCTAGTCACATATCATATCCTACGTCATTTGCCAACTTACTCAGACCAACGCCAACTCCTATCAGCCAGGCTATCCCAGAAGTGCCTCCACCAACTATGCCTGCTCACTTAGGTGATCTCGCAGCATTTGCTCAGACGATCGGACGATCCATTGCAGAAAACATGCGGGGTATGCCTGAGAGAGAACCTAGAAGCAAGGCAGTACAAGTGGCTAAGCTCACTCAAAACTTCAGTGGTAACGAGGATGTTAGGAAGCACATTGAAGTCTTTGAGCACGTGTGTGATTCCTTGGAAGAACACAATGAGCTGCATAAGTGTAAAGCCTTAGGCTTAACCTTGAGTGGGAAGGCCGGAGATTGGTATCGAACCTTAAGGGTTGAAGAGCGCACTCACTACCCCACTCTCAAGAGATTGTTCTTGAAAGAATACATACGTGAGGGTGTGCTTTGGGGAGTAGCATCTCAACTCCAAAAAGCTGAACGCGAGGAAGGGGAGTCAGTGAGAGACTTTATAAGTCGATTGAAGCATCTAAATTCTCGCTGCACTCCCGATGAACGCTTCAATAACAACCAACTCCTCGATAGATTCATCCGAGGATTGCGCCACGAGGACATTTACAATGGCCTAGTCATTAGAGGTCTTACAACGTGGGAAGCAGTCACTGCCAATGCAATCCAGTTAGAAGACAACTTGATGATTGCAGGTAAAAAGGTGTCTTCAGAAACAAAATCCGTTAGTTCGCAAGTATCTGGGCACGAGCCAATGACGGTAAAACCTATTGCCAAGGAGCCCAAGATATCTGAAATGTCTGTGACCGACCTTACTAAGGCTCTCCAAGAATACTTTAGGGGTAATCGAGCTCCTCAGAATAGCCATATGTACCCAAGGAGAGAGCAACAATGGTGTTCGGTGTGCTTAGGACCACATAGCACGAGTGAATGTCCCACATTCAGAGTCAAATTCAATGGGAATTGCAATGCATGTGGTAAGTATGGCCATCAATCTAAAGATTGCCTAACACTTAAGCGAATGTTGGCAAACCAGGCACCACTAGCTTGGTCAAACACACCTCAAGTACCCGCGCTAATGCCTGCACAACCTATCGAGCAACCGTCACAGCACATAGTTCCAAGGAATCCGAATGTAGTCCAGTCTGTGCCATTACCACCGCCAGTGCTAGGACCACAACCTCCACATCCAAGGATTACCCCTGTAAACCAGATGGGTTGTGAGTCACATAGTGCATGTGGGGATTATGAAGAGGAGATAGACCCCACTGCTCCATACGGGATTGATACGTTTGAAATGATTCCCCAGTACTACATGGAGGATCATTTCGGGCAAGTCAAGCCTGTATATCAAGCGGCTGCTCTTGCCACAAGAGGGCAAAACCTTAATACCATGGCGAGGAGACCACCTCTTCAATGTTATGAGTGTGGTGGACCGCATCGTGTAGCGGAGTGCCCTAATAGGTTACAAAAGATCGCTACTCAGATGCAACCAAATCAAGGGAGCACATCGGGAATGCCGGTACTTACATGTAATCGTTGTGGCATAGATCATTTGATCGCTCAATGTCCACATAATCCTAATGCACCCAAGATTACGCCATTGAATTTGGTTGAGGTCACCAACCAAGCACGAAGAACCACACCCGTTGTACCCGCGAATGTAGTTACACGGTCAATGCTTCAAAATCAAAACTACATTCTTGAAGAAAGGGATACTGCATCAATCGCTCAGGCAAAGAAAAAGAAAACACGGCGGAAGAGATCGCTTAATGCCACGAGCTCCAAGCCTAGTTCAAAGACTAACATAGGGACAGGAGACAACCCCGTGTATATGAATGATCCTGAAGATGATTCCGATTCAATAGAAACCATGGGGACCAAAGCCACTACCTTAAGGGAGGAACCCACTCGGGAGCTCAATGAAGGAGAATCAAGCGAGTACATAAATAAGGGGAAACAAAAGGAAACTTCCTCGGCCCCACAACCAAGTCAGTTAATGCCCTCTCGACCACCCAAACTGACCGAGACTCCCCAAGACAAGCCACGTGGGCCAAAAACCCTCAAGAAAAAGATTGGAACTTACCCAAACCCAGTTGAGGAGATTGAACAAGTACAACACTTAAGGGGTTTGGTGGAAGAAACACAAAGAGAACTGGAGCCAAACCCGAGAAAAATCAAAATTCCAGACACAGTGTTTCCTACGCAAGTTCAGCCTCACCGGAACCATAAACCGTTAGCTATACCTAGTATCATTCGAGAAGAAAGTGAGGATAGAACATCAGGAAGTGGGCAAACACCCTTTTTGCTTGAAAGAATGTTTAGTGAGGGAATGCCTGACCCCATCGAAGAGGAAGTGATTCCATCTTCACCAGTCCCTAGTCAAGGGGCGATGTCTCGAAAAGTACCGTTGAATGTGTCTAAGCTAATGGATTTCATGTCCTCTGAAATCAGAACCACGATCATATCCAAATTATACGGAGATCCTGAGCTATTCTTAGCTCTTCGGGCATTTCTCAATGGAGAACTAAAGGCAGGGTTACCACAATTTGCAAATATGGATAGACCCGACACGCTTCAAGATGAAGGGGAACATTGGGATCTACAACCCAACTTTGATGAAGATTCGGTCGTGGAAATACCTGTGAACAAGTTGGGACAGTACTTTGAAGGTGACGAATCTAATGCCACCCTCCCCATTACTACCAAGGGATTAACTCTAAAGGGAATCCTTGATGGTGGTGCTGGAGTGAGCATTGTGACTAAAAACTGTTGGGAATCTATGGGAAGGCCTCACCTTGAAGTCACAAACATAGTGGTTAAGATGGCAAACGGAACCATAGCTAAACCTATTGGAATGTTAAGGGACCTTAAGATCAAGGTCCTGGGATACAAGGTAAAACATACCTTCATTGTAATGGATTTCTCCAAGCATCCTATGTCATATCAAATGATCTTAGGACGTCCTTTCATGAGGGAAGCACAAATGGTGCATGACTGGTCGAAAAACCATGTCTACCTACAATTCCAGGACTCTGTCATTCGAGTTGATCTTGAGAATGGTCGTGCACATCCTTTAGGAAGCAAGGTTATCATTGATAATCGATCGGATACCACTATTCACTCCGCCCCATTAAGGTATTGCTATACATGCAAAAAAGAGACTGATGATGGGAAAGATTCTCCTTATATGGATGTCCTACCGGGTATGACTGAGTCGGATAACGTGGATTGGGTACACCTAGCGGCAACCATAGACACATGGGGAAATAGAGGCACAAGTTGGGTAACACCTGAGGGGCAAGATATGCCACCGTTAGTGCCAATAAACATGATAGGTGTTATGCACTTGACTCCTGATGGCGAGAACGTGGCAAACTCCACCGACACTGAAAGTAGCGAAGACTCTGACCAATGCAACTCTGAGTATGAATCTCAAGAAGAAACTGACCCTGAGCCTGATGGGGAAAATGAATCAAATATTCACCCAAATGTGGAAGCAAGGTGCTCAAGGCCTAGGACAGTGGCCTCCTGCAGTTCATCCAAAAGTGAAGATCGACCAAGTGAGTCCGAATCGGATAGAAACAAAAATCAAAAACTTGGTAAGAAGAAAACGAGACATAAGCGCCAACGCTATCGAGCTAATGTACGAACTGCAATAAATAAGAAGAGATCCACTGCAGAATGGCTTAGTTATATAGGAGCCATTGACGCTCATCGGAAGATAGCGGATAATTGGGGACAATACCTCCAAAGTGTCATGTGGAGTATTCCGCAACCTCATGACGTCGCCCAATTAGAAATCGAAGAGAAGCCGAAACTAAGTCGTACTGCAAGAAGGCGGCAAAACCAAGAGTTGGCTCAACAACAAAAGGAAGCGGAATTGAAAGAAAAAAGTCTGGCACAACAAGAACCAGTAGACTTACACCCCGCACCCGAGCATTTCAAATCATTCACCACAGGGGAACGTAAAGTAGTCTACACAAAAGCCCAACGAACGCCTACCAATGGGAGTAGCGGTGTCTACGATGGCCCTGCGGTAGTTAAGGAGATAGACTTAGCAGATCCGGGTGATGAGTCTAAACCAGTTTATATTGCTCAAGACCTCACCAAGGCGGAAGAAGCTGCACTTACGAAGCTTCTTAAAGAATTCAAGGACATATTTGCTTGGACATATCATGATATGAAGGGTGTTCCACCCTCGGTGGTGCAACACACAATTCCAATGATTAGCACTGCTAAACCAGTCCAGCAACGTCCCTACCCAATGAATCCTAAGTATGCAAAGATTGTACAAGAGGAAATTGAAAAGCTGGTAAAATGTGGATTCATATACCCAATTGAGCACTCAGAATGGGTTTCTCTGATAGTCATCGTACCAAAGAAGAATGGGAAACTCAGAGTGTGCGTTGATCTCAAAAAGGTTAATGCAGCCACCAGAAGGGATCATTACCCCTTGCCATATTCTGAACATGTGCTTGAAAGAGTGGCAGGCAAGGAGGCATATAGCTTTTTAGATGGGTACTCGGGTTACAATCAGATCACAATTGCAGACGAGGACCAAGCTAAAACAGCATTTATCACGGAGTTTGGAGTGTTTGCCTTTCGCGTCATGGCTTTTGGCCTGACCAATGCACCTGCAACATTCCAACGATTGATAAACACGGCCTTTAAGGAATATCTAAGGGACTTCTGTGAAGCTTTCTTAGATGATCTTTGTGTTCATTCCTCTTGGGATGAGCACTTGATGTGTTTACGAAAAATATTTGAAAGGTGTAGATTATATCGCATCTCCTTGAATCCTTTCAAATGCCAATTCTGGGTTAAACACGGAGTTATCTTAGGGCATATAGTGTCCAAAAATGGGATTTCCACTGACGAGAGTAAAATCAAGGTCATTCTGGAATTACCCCCACCCACCAACTACAAGGGAGTCCAACGCTTTATGGGCCACGTTGGTTATTATCGAAGGTTTATTCTCTTCTTCGCCGAGATAGCTCGACCATTGTATAAGCTTCTCATCGAGTTTATTTGGACCGAAGAATGTGACCGTGCCTATGAGCTATTAAAGAAGGCCTTGGCGAGTGCTCCAATCTTGAGAATGCCTAACTGGGATTTACTCTTCCATGTGCATATTGATGCATCAAACTTTGCTATTGGGTGTGTGTTAACTCAACCTGGAGAACACAAGCTAGACTACCCCATTAGCTTTGCCAGTCGCCAGTTGAACGATGCTGAGATGAACTACACCACTACGGAGCGAGAAGGGTTGGCAATGATATATGCAGTAAGGAAATTTCGTTATTACCTCCTTGCCACCAAGTTTGTTTTCTATGTGGATCATCAAGCATTGTTGTATCTGGTAAACAAACCATGCTCCACAGGAAGAATCACACGATGGCTATTGATTCTTCTTGAGTTTGATTTCACGGTTGTTGTGAGACCTGGCAAGAAACATGTTATGGCTGATCATTTGTCTCGCATACCTAATGGTGAGGCTCCTACAGGGGTTGATGATGACTTACCTGACACTTCCCTGTTCATGGTGGAGAGAATGCCTGAATGGAGTGAGAAAATTGTTAACTTTTTGGTTAATGGCTTTCCACCCAAGGAGCTTCGTAAAGATCTAGCTCGGAAGCTGATCAAAGAATGCGAACCCTATTGCCTGATAGCCGGGACTCTTTATAAAAGAGGAAAGGATGATGTTCTTAGGCGTTGTGCCCGAGAGGATGAGTATCTATACATTTTGCAAGAGGCACATATGGGCGTAGCCGGTGGTCACTTCTCTGGAGACTTAACTGCGCGAAAGATCTTACAATCAGGGTATTGGTGGCCCACTATGTTCCAAGATGCATCACTCTTTGTGAAGGGTTGCGATGAATGCCAACGATACAAGAAACCCCAGAGGAAAGACCAGATGCCCCTACATCCGATCAAAGTAAACCAACCATTTGAAAAGTGGGGTTTAGACTTTGTAGGTCCAATTAGCCCAGCGGCCCGAAACACACAATCTCGCTATATTATTGTGGCCACTGACTATATGACCAAATGGGCTGAAGCGAAAGCGACACGTAAGGCAGATGCAAGGACAACAGCCAAGTTCCTCTTTGAAAATATAATCACACGATTCGGTTGTCCTTTTGAACTTGTGAGCGACAATGGTACGCATTTTATAAATGAAGTGATTAAGGAGCTCACAACAAATTTCATGATATCCCATCATAAATCTACTCCTTACTATCCGCAAGCGAATGGCCAAGCCGAGAGTACCAACAAGACTTTAATCTCTGTTTTGACAAAGACAGTTGAAGCTCATCGCACGGATTGGGATCTAAAGCTCACGACAACTTTATGGGCCTATCGTACTACGTACAAAGTGGCTATTAATTGCACACCATTCAAAATGGTATATGGCCAAGAAGCAGTCATGCCGTGGGAATTTGTCATTCCAAGTCTTCGTGTTGCTACTCAAGAGGGTTGGGATGGTAATCCCTTAGCAGAACGTCTGTATATCCTTGAGCGGCTAAATGAAGAAAGACAATTGGCTGTATACAATGCCCTTGTGGAGAAGGATAGGAGGAAAAAATGGTTTGATCGCCATCTAAAGGACAAGGACATCAAGGTTGGGGATAAAGTCCTGATGTATGGAGTGCGAAACGAAAAGAAGAAGCTCAAATATGCTGGTAAGGGACCATATAGAGTATGTGAAATTACCCCGCAAGGTACCATCAGAGTGGAGACTCTCGACGGAGTTGAAACCATTGGATTCCTTAATGGGAGTAAATTCAAAAGATACTATGACCCCCTAAGCCAGGAGGAGTTACATGCAATCCATCAAAAGAAGGCAGCTAAAGAACAAGCTGAGCTTAAAAAGATACAAGCGAGAGTCGAAGCCAAAGAACGTCAACAGCGTGCTAGGCGACAACGAGAAGCCAACTTGGGAATTACGCAAGTATTTTTCGAGGAAGCAGAGGAGGATGCACTGGAATCTGACCCACCTCTAAGATACCCAATTGAGTTACAGAGTCCTTACGGGGAGGTGCTGTATAATGCATTATTGGATACAGGAGCTCAACATAATTTGCTATCATATGGCGTGTGGTGTCAACTGGGAAAACCACCTTTAACCAAGAGTTCTATCCAAGTTCAAGGAATCAACAAGAAGAAAACCCCTGTATCAGGAATTCTGCACACTCCGGTTGCCTATGACAAGGGAACCATAATTCAAAGCTTCTTGGTTATGCCTGCTGGTACCATGCAAGGGACTGTAATCTTAGGGCGCAAATGGATGATGGCCACCAAGTGCAATATCGATTGGGCAACCAGACAAGTCACAACGCAAGAACCAACACTAGGTCTGACCGCTCAAAATCCCGCACCTAAGTCACCCACTCAAATATTAGATAACGAAAAATCACAAAGTCTAGTGGCAAAACCATCTTCGATTGTTGGCCACCCCTCTAACGCTTCAACGCCAAGAGTGGAAACAGGCAAGGTGGTCCCTAAAGCTTCGCTTACTATGCCAAAGAGTACATACAAATGGGTCCCCAAAGCTTCGTTAACAGCTACTTCCCCTGCTCAATCTCGTTCAGCCACCAAGAAGCCTCATAAAAGGAAAGCAGCTACCCACCCGAGAAAGGGCAATGTAACATCACGATGGATCCCTAAAAAATTATTAGTTGCCCAAGGGTACTACGAGGGAAATGACCAGATTTGGGTCCCTAAACATAAGTTGAAACCCTCTACATCACCTGTAAAACCTTGCAAACCAATTGTTGCCACCCCAATGACAATTCAAGACCGTGGTAAGGGAAAGGTAATAGAGTGCTCTGCACCACTTCTTCCAGAGTTAGTTTGGATTCCCAAACAATATCAATCATTACCACCTAGCTCAGGAAGGGGGGAGCCACATGAAGCTTCTAGCTCCTCATGCCAGGCACACACTCATATAGAAGTTTCTACATGCTCTACACCTGCTCTTGTCAACACCCAACAAAAAACCGATGAGCCTACATCTCCCCTTGTAATAGTATCGATGGAAACCATTTCCTCCATTCGTCAATGGGAGCGTACACTACCATCTTTGCAATTGGATGTGGCCACAAGGGTCATAAAAAGCTATCTGCCCACATCACAACCTATGACCCGCTGGACAAATTGGTTCCAAGAGGCTGCAACATCATTGCAAATAATATGATCTACCCAAGGAAAGGGGGAGCATGTACTCACGCTCGACATTCTAATGCTTCCTCCTTAACCTTCTCCCCTGACCATGTAATTGCCAAATTCAAGGGGATGTATATATATAGCTTCATACATTATAAAAAACAAAAAAAAACAAAACAAAGAAAAGAAAAACAAAAAATAGTAAAAAGAGCAAGAGCACAAAAAGAGGATAAATATCCGTATACAATCAAGAACTAGATTGACCTGTCTCACAAACCTACTGATGCTATATCTGTGTTTGCAGATATGGCAGATGCACGATCATCATACACTTCATCCACTCCCGCCTTTGATGAGAGGTATCATCTGTACCTTTCTCAGATATTTCACATGTGCTATCCTGTAATTGAAACTGAATGGGATCATATAGATGTATTAGCCAGAGAGGAAAATGTTGAGGAATTAGAATGGCTAATTCGCCTATTAACCATGACTGACCCCTACTCCGTAGAGGACATATCCCCGATAGCCCAATGCTTTCCTTTTCCACAAGATGACTATCCTCGCATGGTTACATTCTTGATGAGTCTATGTGGATGGGAAAATGAAAAGGAAATATCTGACAATGATGAATGGACAGATGAAACTCATGGCACTACTGACGTTGATTTTATTTATTTGGATGATGCGGATAGAGGCTTAGCCTTAGGGCTAGAGCCAGGACTCTACAACATCCTCTTACCGTATCCTCAGTAGTAGTGTGGTGACTGGTAGGTAGGTTAGTGTTTTCAAGTTTTTTCTAGTTTAGATTCTTTAAACGAGTCTTGAATTTTCACACTGATGTGCCTCTCGAGGTATAGTGCTTGTTAGTTGATTGTACAGGTTAAAAAGTTTGAGGTGGGTTCGCTTCCAAGTCCAGAGACTGCCGCAACGTTCATCAAAATATATCTACATCAAATTGCAAGCTGTCTCGTCAAATCAAGGAGATCTCCAATTACAGGTGTAATTCTTCCATACCCACTCTCTTTCGTTTTTACTGTTCAATCAATTGCATAAACTATAATGCATGACCACATGGAAATTATCAATGTACTACTTAGTTTTTGAAGTTGCTTGCATGCTAGTGTAAATCATTAATGAGCTTAACTTTATTGGAAATATTCCTAGGCAGCATGACGTCTTTAGTTAACCTTGGAATACGATTGTCTTAGGTCTAGGGTCAAACCATCTTAATGTTTGAACACCTGGCTGTGTGTGTGTTGACCTCTAGGACATAGATTTTACCCCTTGTCGAAAAGATGTAAGAACACATTTTAGTTCAGGAGCGAAGATCAAAACAAACTTTTTTTTTAAAAAAAAGCCTACAATAAATGGCAATAAAAGTCTATGATGTGCTTTAATGTTGGCCTATCGCCTTATTGATACTTGGTAGGCGAGGAGTATTCTACTCCAGACCGATGCCTTGGTTGGTAGGGGGTAGCCTTGCCTAAAGTGAGCTAATAGATTCCTGGATAATGCCTTGTGTTAAACATGGTACCAGGATCGATGTTAGTTTTGCCTTAGGAAGGTCGCCATTGTGTATAAAAATTGTCATGTGCAAAAAAAAAAAAATAAAGGCAAAAGGCTCCTGTAACTCTGATGTTTCTTGTGTCCCTAGGCTCGTGGTAACTACTTGTTCTTAGAGTAGACATAGTATGGTCATCTGTTTATTTATTAAGCTTGGTTATTTTCCTTGACTTAGGCCAGTTATAAACCTTGATTAACCTTTGACACCTTGCTAACTCTTGAATTCCTTTCAATAATTTTAAACTCCTATTAATTTGCTACACTAGCTCACTCATGTACCCTTAAACTAAGTTCTAATAGCATCATCCATTGTCGTCTCACACGCTTGAATTTATACACTTTATATCTTTTGAATTCCAGCATACCTTCACTCTACTTCCCTGTTTTGCAGACGGTCTACCACAACAACCCTCTCGAGCTTACCATACCATAGCTTCCGAGGACGGAATCTACATCAGGAAGGGGGGCATGTTAACCCATGGCGGACATTGCGACATACTATATTTTACGTCATTAATTTAAATATTCTGAGTCATGGGCCGGGCTTGTCGGCACCATATGTTAAGGATGAAGGGATTGGGTGATCGCCGATGAGAGGCGCACCTTGGATATCAGTAGGATAAGGGTTAGGGTCGGCCGGCCATGTATGGGCGCCCAAGTGTGAACGGCCAAGTCACCTATATGAGTCAAATGTAACCCTAAAATCCTCATTCTCATGTGTTGTGAATAGAAGAGTGCTCTTGCCTTATCTCTTTGGTTTCCTTCTCCTGCGTGTGTGTGAGAGAGAGAGAGAGAGAGTGATCGAGCACTGTGTAGCGGCACGGCGGCGGAGAGGCGGTAGAGCGGCGACGGCGGCTCCTCCATCACGGCTGCGACACGGGAATCCTTCAAGGCGGCAGTTAAGCGGTGAGTGACACACCTTTTTGCATTCTGTTTTGAGCTTCCTTCCCTGGTTGTATGCTTGTAGCCATTCGTGGCTCGCATACGGTGTCTGGCAAGTCCCCAGCTACGACCTGTGCGGCAAAAGCGCACACAATTCCACCGCGTCTCTCGCGAGACAAGCGTTGTCACACTGCCGCGTTGCACTACGGGTCCTCATCCCTCCTCTCACCTCACTTCACTCACACATACTCACTAGCATGCATTAGGGAGAGAGATCAGCAGAGGATTAGCAAGAGCAAGACTCAATTGCACAATGGGAGAGTATGTTGTATTATGAGAGAAATTCAATTATATACATGGCCATAAGTGTTCACACTCACTTAAACTGTGGTCGGCCGAGCACTTTAGGCTCATAAGAGGCTTAATGCTATTACAATGACTACTCTCATAATATATCCATGAAGTACATCACTTAGGACTTCATCCTAACTTGCTACCACATGCTCTTGAAGCGGGAATCGCCATAAATACTCTATCACACCATTACGAGCGCCTGTCCAAGTTGTAGCTTTGGACACTATTGCTTCATATCTTGAATGTATGACCCTTTGGTGTATCTACCATGACTCCTTGATGTAAGATAATGGTGGTAGCTCTTGTTAATCCCAAATTTGGATTAGCATTCCCCCTTCCTAATGGCAATCGCATCCTCGTGATCGCATTGAAGACCTTTGTGTGGGGAAAATGAACAAGCTTTGTCGATAGCTTTGATGTTGAATGACATTTAATGGTCCTTGTTCCTCTGGAAGAAATAAGGAAAGCTAGTTAATGAATGCAGAGGTTAGTGATGTATTGGGGTTTTAGTTGCGAATGATTGCATTTTTTTAATTTGTGTGTCTTTTTTTTTTTGCTCACTTTGTTTTTGGAAATCATTGGCAAGGTTACATGTGATTTTTGTTAGTGGGGACACCAAGAGTTGTTAATAATGGGAGAGAAGAGAGAGGGATCCGGAGGAACGTAGACTTAATCATCAGAACAGGATGATGATTCTCAGTTCCTCATTTGATTCATTGAAGCGATAGTCATCATTTGAAGTAATTGGCTTGTGATAATGTCCCTTTGTGTGGCAGGATTCTTGTCAAATGTTGTTGTGTAGGACCTGATCCTGTCTTCTTTTGTCCATGTGCTTTTTATGTTTTTATGCATATTTAAGTGCTCTTATGAAGTAGATTTACATGAAGTACAAGAATTGAGTCATATAGACTCTTATTGAATTGCTATGTGTTGAAGTGGTTGGTGAGGATTGAAAGAATTACGTCGACTTGTGAGGCTAATATAGATATCTTCACTAAGGATTGAAGATTATTGATATGTGAAGTTGGTGGTGTCGTTTGGAGAGGTTTATAATTTGAAGGAAAATTCCAGGTGATGGCTTGTACCATTGACCAGGCTTTCGGTCACCATGGCCCCTCATCTAGAGATGTACCTGGAAATTGTTAATGGTGAGGCTTTGGTGCAAATGTTCTCCAATGTATGAGTATGGATATGTACTCATGGAGCAGCTGCTACATTAATTTAGCCAAAAGAATAGTAAGCAATAAGCTTAACAAATATATAATGGCTATTGTGTGATATGGCTTAATTTGTGATGAGGCTTAAATCATGAAAAGCGCAGGTTCTTAAGCCGTGAGATGGAACTCTATGATCTTCTTTTTTTAAAATTTAAAATTTATGGGTCATCTATGTCATGATTTGCAAGCAATAGCTTCTTGTGCGCTCATTTCTCACTTCTAGAAGGGGTGACAAGAGCATTGCTATTTTGTCCTTGATGTGCTCCTAAGTCTCTGTATTTGTTCTTGAATTTGTTGCTAAAATGATGTCGAGGCAGTAGGAAAGACTACTGATTGTTTGCTTAAACAGACAAGCTCTTGTGTTGGTGCTAAATGCATGAGAGTGGTTGAGTGATCTGCTTGTTGCACGAGAGTGGTTGAGTGATTTGCTTGTTGTTGCTTGGGCCTCCATTGTTGTCGAACTTTAGGTAAAGTTGTTGGGGTTAAAGTCGGTGGTGAGGTTTTCTTCACATTATTCGATTTTGGCAACCATATGATGGATTTACCATCATAGTATCCTTGTTGTTGAAGTACATGCACAGGCACCCATCTTTGAATGAAGACTACAATTTGGTGGCCAATGTGCTTGGGTATTGAGGATTTCTTCTTTGTGCAAGCTTAGGGGACTTTGTGATGCACTTGGGGACCCAAGCTTTGGTATTTTTTTGATAATACCCTTGTGCTTGGAATAGTGTCTTTGGTACCCACACTTGTTGCATTGGTGGAGTTCTTCTCGCATAGGCTTTTGTTATTGGAATTAGGGTTGCAGGAAAGTACACAAAGCTTGGAGAAGAAGAAGCAAGAATGCACACAACACACAGTGTATTAGATTGTGTCAATGTACAAAGATAAGTTAGCCCTAGAATAATGGGCTATATACAAGCCGGGGGAAAAAACCTCCTAAAGAGGGAAAAAGTGCCCCGGCAGTCCTAAGTGTGTTCACACACATCACTGCCTATATATATGGCAACAAATCTCCCCTGGGAGTGATGGTGTGAAGACCGAGAGCTGGCACTCATGTATAGGGAAGTGCCATGCCCGAAGTAGATCAGTCCACAAAGGGGAGCAAGCCCAAAGCTTTGCGGAAAGCTTCAAACTTCTCACGAGGAAGCGCCTGTCCTGTGTTGGCACATATGCCAAGCTGATCTCTCCTGTTGAGAGTCTCTCCCTGACATAGTGGTAATGCACCTCAATATGCTTTGTGCGAGCATGAAAAACTAGGTTTCTCGCAACTGCCAATGCGCTCTGACTGTCAGTGTAGATAGAGATGGCAGACTCCTGTCCAACACCCAAGTCAGCCATAAGCCGTCTGAGCCACACACACTCAACCATAGCTGTGAAAGCTGCCTTGTACTCAGCTTCACAACTAGAAGTGGCCACTGTAGGTTACTTATTACTCAACCAAGATATGCATGAGCTACCGAGCATGAAACAAAAACCACTTGTGGACACTCTTGTGTCATAGCAACCAGCCCAATCTGAGTTCGAAAAAGCATGTAAATCTGGCGGCAATGATCCCCCCTTGGGATAAAACAACCCAAGATATATAGTGCCACTCGAAAGATGCATTAACTGCCTTCCACAATGCTGAGACCCTGGGCTATGCATAAACCTGCTCACCTGTGAGACTGCAAACTGAATGTTCGGCCTCGTAATGCATACATAAATGAGGCAACCAACAGCTGTCTGATAGAGTGTGACATCAAAGTGATCTCCAGCATCATGAAGACTTAACTTCAAACCTGTCTCCATTGGAGTAGCAATAGGCTTGCAGTCTTCAAGGCCAAATCTCCACAACAATGTCTCAATATACTTTGTCTGACACAAAGCAATACCTCCATCACACTGCTTAAATTGTATCCCCAAATAATGATGCAAATGCCCCAAATCTGACATCTCAAAAGAGGCATTCAAATCAGCCTTAAAATCAGCAATATGACTCTCATTTGGTCTTGTGAGTAGCATGTCATCGGACATCGAGAGCAATGATTAGATGTACATCATCCACATGTTTAACATAGAAAGTGCTTTCTGTTGGACTATTCTGAAAACCATGTGCAGTCAAATATGCATGTATCTTTTTATACCAAGCTCGTGGAGCTTGCTTTAAACCATATAAAGCCTTTTTCAACCTTGTTTTCCTGTCCTCTTTGAACAAAACCACGAGGCTGTGATACATACACCTCCTCATGCAAATTTCCATTCAAGAACGCAATCTTTATGTCCAACTGATGTACATTCCAACCATTATGAGTTGCCAATGCACAAATGCTACGAATGGTAGTCATACGACAAGTGGGAGCAAAGGTCTCATCAAAATCAATGTCCTTTTCTTGAGCATAACCCTTTACAACAAGTCTAGTCTTATAGCGATCAACACTGCCATCTGGCTTTCGTTTCAACTTAAAAACCCACTTACATCTAATGACCTTTTACCAATAGCGATCAACACTGCCATCTGGCTTTCGTTTCAACTTAAAAACCCACTTACATCCAATGACCTTTTTACCAATAAGCAAATCACACAAAGACCATGTACCATTCTTCATTATAGCATCATATTCACTTTGCATTGCAGCTAACCAATTTTTTGATTTTTGTGCCTCATCAAATGAAAGAGGTTCTTCCTCTTCACACATACTAGACACAGCCAAAGCATAACAATCTGATGCATAAGAGGCATGCTAAAAACCTGAACGAGTATGACTAGAAATAGGTGCATCAATTTTACTATCATGCAAGGTTTGCACCAGCCATTTAGGCATATTTCTAGCCTGCTCATTTTCAGCCCTATCTTCATAAATTACATCCTGTAAATCTGCATAAGAAATAGGCTGATCTATGATGTTGTTTGAAATCTGCATAGGCTGAATATTTGCCTCATTAGGACTTACATTTGAATTCCCACCTGTAAACAGAGGCAACAACGTATCAAATACATCCCGTGAGCTCACACCTATCTCTTTGGCACATGATAACAAAGGCTGCACAGCATCTTCCACAAAAACATCTCGACTAATCAAGATACGCTTTGACTGTGGATGATACAATCTGTAACCCTTGCTCTCAGCACTGTAACCAACAAAAAAGCATTTGACAGTCTTATCATCCAATTTTCTACGTTGTTGCACAGGCACTAAAGCATAGGCCAAGCAACCAAAGACACGTAAGTGACCAATAGAAGGCTTCCTACCATGCCAAGCTTTGTATGGAGTAACAGACTGCAAGGCCTTAGTGGGACACCTGTTGAGTACATATGCAGCACACATGACAGCCTCAAGCCAAAACGCATGTGGCAAAGCTTGGCTCTTGACCATACATCATGCCATCTCCATAAGTGACCTGTTTTTCCTCTCAGCAACACCATTTTGCTGAGGGGTATACGGCACTGTACATTGGTGTTTTATTCCACGACTAGCCAGAAATGCATCAGACATGTACTCCCCCACTCGATCAGAATAGAGGGTGCCCACAGTACAATTGGATACATTTTCAGCCATAAGCAAAAATTATTTGAAGCACAAAAACACTTCGGACTTTGCCTTCAGTGGATATACCCATGCATGCCTTGAGTAATCATCAATGAAAGTCATGAAGTACAAGTGTTTACCAAATGACGGAGTTTGCATAGGCCCACATACATCACTATGTACAAGTTGCAATTTGCGAGTGGCCCGCACAGAACCATCCTTTGGAAATGCAGAACGCTGCATTTTGCCCAAAATACAGCCTTCACAAACATGTTTCAATGGTGCCTCAAGAGGGGGCAATGAAGCAACCATATCAAATTTTTGCAAACGCAACAAACTAGCAAAGTTCAAATGACCAAAACGAGCATGCCATAGTTTTGCATCTGAAACTGCCTTTTCATCTCAGAAATTGCATTTGCTGAATCTTCCACACACTTGTCATAAGAATTGAGCCTATACAGCCCACAAAATAAGGTGCCAGATGCAATAATCGTATCACCAGAAGTCAAATCATGAACAGTACATCTGTCATCCACAAATTTGACTACAAGTCCAAGTCTAGCAAGTGTAGAGACATACAATAGATTCTTCTTTATCCCTGGCACAAAGCATCTCAAAGTGTGAAAGTGCTGCCATTTATAATAGTAAGCATAATTTTACCAACGCCCTTCACTGGGGATAAGAAGCATTATTGGCACATGTGGTGACAATATTCCCATTAGGGACAGCCTCAAGACAAGTGAACATATCACGATGTGAGGTAATGTGCTTTGTAGCACCACTGTCAAAATACCATACATCAGAATCAACAGAAACTACCAAACATGCATCATGTAGTACAGATGGGTCAAATTGGCAATACACGCTAAACACCCATTCTGTATCCTGCACAACATTTACAGAATCTGCATTTGTAGAAGCATCCGCTATTGTGGCTCCATTTGACTCTTTCTTCTTTGCCTCTTTAGCCTTTAGCTTAGGGCAATTCTTAATGACATGATCAGTTACCTTACAATAGTTGCACCTGATTTTTTTCTTGCCTTTATCAAGAGCCTTCTCAGACCTATTGTTACTACCTGTGGAAGGAGAAGAAGTTGCAGACCTACTAATAGGAGAAGAAACAGTGGAAGGGGCTACCTTACCACTTCTTCTCTGCTGGGCAGCAACAAATGCCTGATCAACTGCACGCTGCCTGGCCCTGTTTTGTTGCGTGGACTGCGCTTCTTCTTGCAAGAGCTTGTTGACTAAAGTATCATACTTGACAACATCAGGTCTGTCCTCCAGTAAACGAGTCTCCACGTGGAAGCAAAAGTCTAATATGACTCAGGTAAAGCATCAAGAACAATCTGCACAAGAGAATGACCAGGAATAATCTCACCTGCAGAAATCAACTGTTCCTTGAGATCTTTAATCTTAGCAAGAAAAACATTCATGTCCTCATCTTCCTGCATAATCTTCGATTCTAACTCTTTATGCAAGTAAGAGATTTTTGCCTCGTTTTACAACCTGCATACAAACCAGCTAGAATATCCCAAGCCTATTTTGCTATTTTAGCTGAATGAATATGTGGAGTGATACGTTTGACAGAAAGTGCAATCAAGGCATGAGCCTGTGCATCTTTACCATCCCAACGAGCTTGTTCAGCAATGGGTAAAACAGCAGTAACAGTAGAGCTGCTAGAACCTGTAACATCCTCAACAGATCCTACATCCGCAGAACCTAGACGTACATCCATACCCTGCACAATGTTCCACACTCCTTTTGTAACCAAAACATGCTGCATCATGTATGCCCGAAGTGGGTAGTTGCTGTCTCCATCCAATTTGTCATTAACAGACAACATGCGAAATACATCATTGGCTGTTATCAGCTATGGCCACCATTGATTGAAACTGATGCAAAAGCTACTTGTAATGAAGCAAAGACTGAACAGAAAACAACTCGTGCTATGTAGCACGGTCCACAATAGAATACATATGCTTGTTTTGCAGAAAACTGCACTATCAAAATTTCTGTACAAAATGATGAAAACACCTGTACAGAACTTGTAATGCAAAAACGGAGCCCAAAACGACCTCAGATGTAATTTCTGAGAACGCAAGGCCCTACGCGCAAGGTTGCAGAGTATAGGGACCTGCAAGCACTCGTGAAAGCTCACCTCAATCGGAGAACGTGAATCGGAGGGTGCTAGCGGCGTAGCCCTGGGAGAGCCGATGCCTGCTCTGATACCAATTATTGGAATTAGGGTTGCAAGAAAGTACACAAAGCGTGGAGAAGAAGAAGCAAGAATGCACACAACACACAGTATTAGATTGTGTCAATGTACAAAGATAAGTTAGCCCTAGAATAATGGTATATATAAGATGGGGAAAAAAACCTCCTAAAAAGGAAAAAAGTGGCCCGACAGTCCTAAGCGTGCTCACACACATCATTGCCTATATATATGGCAACATTTGTGTGGACGGTGTTGTGGAGTACTCTTTTTCTTCCTTGGCTTTCGAGTGCTACATTGAGGAAGAGGTTTTGGCTATCGAGGCACCCAAATTTGATTGGCACCTTCATAGTACCCTTGCTCTACAAGTAGCTGCTTCTCCACCCACATTTTGATACTATTAAGATATCGTGATTGTGGGAGCCTTGGTGGAGTTTTCTTTAGGGTTGATGTGGAAGGTTTGGGGCCCTCCTTGACTTTGGTTGCCGCTAAGGCTATAGGTTTGAGACTCATGGGCATTGTTGATGATGAGGTTAGAGTTGCTTGTGGAGTGGCTATCAAATGACGAGGTTAGAGTTGCTTGTGGAGTGGCTATCAAATGACGAGGCCTTTGAGCATGTGGTTGTCTCCTTTGATGAGGTTTGTCGATGAAGATGCATAGGATCCAGGGTCTTTCCTTTGAGCATGTGGTTGTCTCCTTTGATGAGGTTTGTCGATGAAGATGCATAGGATCCAAGGTCTTTCCTTTGAGTTCCCTATTAGAGATAGATGGTTGGGGGATCTCGGAACTTCTTCAGGAATAACTGCTGATTGCGAGGTTTTGGCATTGAACTTCATAGGTGAGGATAGGGTTGAAGGAGTAGAGGCTTTATCAGAGTTGGTCGTTTTGTTGATGCAGATGGTAGGTCATTGTGTAGAGGGGCTTTTGTGGAAGAGGCTTGTATCCTTTTGCATTCAGCATCATAGATATCCATTAAAGTTGGATTCTCTTCCTAGTAGTATGGTATTGTCAACTTTTTATCATTGATCATCATGATGACTCTATGGCTAGCAAAGCACAGTGATGCTTGGGCAGCGACATGCCATTTATGCCCCAAGATTAAATCTGCTTCCAACACATACTCAACCACAAAAAACTTGCAAGTGAAGGGATTAGTTTCAATATACATTGAATGTTCAAAGTACCCCAAACAAGGCATGTTCAAGTCTTGTGTAACGGTAATCCTTTCAGAATGTACTGTGAGTGTTGGTTGACCTAACAAATCCCATAGCTCAAGGGTCATGAGATTGTGTTCTCGTGTTAGATAAAGCTGTGCTTGAGCTGTGGTGATTTTATTTGCAATTTTCAATCTAACCAGAATCCTAGGGATCTTTTCAATAAATAAGATATGCTAGAAGTTCCAGCTCCTGCAAGGTTTCTTCCTCCCGTAAGCAATTGTACATTGCTTGTTGTTGCAGGAGTGTTCAAGGTGACTGTTTGCATGGATTCATCTAGTGAATACAACGATTCACTTATCCAAGGTCCACCAAAGACAACATCATACTCAAGGGAATCTAGGGTAACAAGGAATGTAAGTTCCATGTTTCCATCAATTGTTTGAGTAGTGTATCTAAAGTAACCTGTTTTGTCCATTGGCTTCTCTTGCAAGACTATTGCTTGCAAGGATGAGTTTAGGTTGTCCCAATGACACCCAAGTGTCTATTGTCACGATGTTATGACTAGCTCGAGGGCTAATCAATGCACGTTTGCGCTGAACATCATTGTATGTAGGGAAATCCAACCATACCATGATAGAATCTTCCAAAGGAACCATGGGTGTTTTGGTTATTGTTTTAGTTTCAGATCCTGTGTCTGTTTCATATTCCCATTCACTTTCATCCTGTGTTTGGGTCTCAGCTTTTTCAAGATACCCAATGTGTACACTGGCATACTTGGTCCTCTGACAATTCTTAATGAGGGCTGTTTGGAAACTTGCGAATCCTCACTCACAGTCCTATTTTATGGAGTTCATTATGTCCTTGCATAACTCAGGTTGAGCCATTAAAGGTGCAAGTGTTGATATGATGCTGGCTTTATCATAAGAGAAAAGCATTCCTCCGAATGAGGTTTTGAGGGATTGTTTTAATCTTGTAAGGGAATTATCGAATTCCTCACGTGCTTTCTCAAGCCTATAGTTCATACAATTTGTCTCAAATGACTCTTCTGTAGAGAGTATGTCTTCCTCTTGAAAGGGGAAGCGGTACTCCTCTTGGCTTTGTATCTCACTTGCTCTTTTAGGATTGGCATTATGAGGCTCAATCACAACTGATGACTTGTAAGACATTCAACCAAGCTAAGCATGCTCTCCTGAGCTTGCTTTTTGCATTTTGCATATGTCATGTGATTATCATTATCCATTTGGGGTGGTTGGGTGGGTTCTAGTTTCTTGATTGGTCTATGTGGTGCAGTGAGCAAAGAGTAAGAACTTGTTTCATCCTCACTTAGCGATGTACTAGGACTTGTTTCATTCTCTGACTTTCTTTGGTTTGTTAGTTTTTCATTATGTTTACCCATGCAACGAGATCGATCTTTCTTTTGGGTCTTTGTATCCTGTGTCGCACGTATGAGTGTTCTGGTTTGCATGGTGGTCTTTGAGGTGGATGCTTTTGCATCATGTATAGCGTTTGGCTCTTTTGTGTTTATGTCCTCTACAGGCTCCTTTCCCCTGTATTTTAACTCGACCTTGGTTTCGATAGTTTTTTATCCTTTGTTTTTCTTGGTTTTTGAAGGTTTTGGTTTCTCTTTTGGGTTCTGTTTTAAAGCATGTTCTTCTACTGTCTTTTACGTTCTTTTTGACTGTTTTAAAGCATGTTCTTCTACTGTCTTTTACGTTCTTTTTGACTGTTTCTCATGCCTTGGATTGTAAGCGTTGTGTGAAGATTTTTGAAAACCCCAAACTCAACTTGTACATGTGTACATGAGTGATGTTCCGTATTGTGGTAAAGTCATGGGAGCACTCATTGACTCAGTGTGAGCATCATGGATGTGTGGTTATATGTGGCAATCAAGCTTTAGGCTTTGATGGAAGTGTATGTGCAAGGAAAATGATGAGATCTTGGAAGCATAGACTTGTCCAGAGCGTGGTTTGCTGGAGATGGTGTCAGCCTTCGGGTGTGTGTGTGTGTGTGTGTGTGTGTCAGTGCCTGACTGTTTGCATTTGAGCATGCCCTTTGTAAATATATAGCATGGATGTAGGTGGCATGTGAATAAGGTGACGAAAGGGAGGCTTGCTGCATTGGGAAGAAGAGACAGAGGAGAGGACGTCGATAATGTGTTTTACACTTGGGGGGAGGCTATATGTGAAATAAAAACATAGTCCCCTCAAAGCACCATGTGTAGATGAATGATATGTGTGCATGGTGATGAATGTTAAATCCATGATGGGCAAAAGGTACGTGACATCTACATGGATAAGATCACATGCACAAATCGAAAATAGAAGGATCATGGGTGAAGCGTGGAAGAAAGGCGACACAGATTCTAGAAAAATTAAGGCGACATGATGAAAAACGGGAATGGCATTTTTAATAAAAAGAGAGATCCTCCAACCGAGGTGACGAAGGGGAGCAAAAAGCAAGCGCTTGTCTTTCTGAATGGAGAAACTGTGAAGCTATGGATATAGAGGAGAGATTGTGGAGTTGCTACAGTTGCTGTGGAGAGAAGTTGGCGAATTCGCTGCTGGAGGCCGAGGGAAACAACAGAGAGTTGGTCGAAGTGTTATATCTCCATCGCAAAGGGAAGTGGCTTTCAAAGGTTCCAGAGTCAAGAACCAGAGAAGAAAGGGAATGCCTTTGTTCTCTTTGAAGCCGGCAATCTGAAGCATAGGCAAATGTTGGAGCCAAATGTGAGGTTGCTACTGTCGGCTGGGTGGCGTGCTGCATATGAGACAAAGGTTGGGCGCACGGTGAAGAGTAGCCAATACAAAGAGAAACATGTGCGTGCTGGAGGCTACAAAGACAAAGCACAACCGGGGGCTGGAGAGGCAGTGCAGTGAAGGCCCAGCAGTGAAGGCCCAGGAAGGTGTGTGTGAAGACAGCCATAGCACTGGGCATGAGAGGTGACCTGCTGGAGGTTATAGCCTTGGGTTCTGCAGAGCACGACTATATTGTTACTTTGAAGCCTATAGTCGTTGAAGCTGGAGACAAGAAGGCAAGAAGGAGCCTTGGGGATGAGGCTGAGTTGTGCTGCTGTTGGGTTTTTCTCAGAGGACGACAGTCTAGTTCTCTTGGAGCTATGTGGCCATGAGGCGATGTGTGTGGAAGTAAAGGGAATTGAAGACCAAAAAGATGCCTTTTGGTGAGGTGGTCGTCTACTGCTGAGTTGGCTGGGAGACACCCTTCTTAAAGTTAGAGCTGAGGAGCTTTGGGACCTGCTCATTGCTGCACTAAAATGGTGGAAGGGTCGGCTGTATGAGGTGTTGATGTTTTTCCTAAGCTTGGAGTTTTTTGTAAAGAGTCAAAGCTAGAACTGAACACTTGTATGCATACTTGTAATAGTCTCTGTCCCGAAAAATACAATCTTGTAAACCTGAAGAAAAGTTTTGAGGATAGTTCACCTCAAATATGTATCTTGTCCTGGAGCTTGGTCCGGATATCGAGGAACTGTACTTTGAAGATGCTTCTATGTTTGAGATTGTTTACTCTGATAGTGATGCAGGGTACTGGTTAGTCATAGTTTATATCGATGAAGGAGAGTGGGTCTGGTGTTCTGGGTGTGTTTGTATCAGTGTGTGGAAGTGTGACACTCTATAAAGGCATATATAGCTATACCGCTTCCGTGTCATCACTTTTTGGTGCCTCCACAGAGGAAGAAATTTCCTTTGGTTTGTGAAAGAAGACAAGGGTTTGTGTGAAGAAAGATTGAAGAGATGGCTCAGAACTTTCCAGAATATTGGGGATTACCGCATGAAAGTGCGTTTAAATTTCTAGAAAAGATGGAATTTACAGCTTTGATGAAAGACAGGGCAACCCCGGAGATCCTCTCTCAGATTTTGACTTATTGCTTACAGAGTGATGCAAAAGCATGGCTACAGATGTTTGTGACTACACACAGGAATGCTCATCAACACGATCCTGAGTACCGTGTAGCTAGAGTTGCATTTTTGACACAGTTTGCCCGTGTAAGAAGTCCAAATGATGTGTGGAAAGAGTTGTGTAAAATTTAGCAGAAGGATGGACAGGATGTGGATCAGTATTTGATTGAGTTTGGTAGACTGTGGAGTCTATGGTGTGAGGCTTTGATTCCTGAAGTACCCCCGCAGATGATAAAGGAAGACCTCTTTGTGGCTGGGTTTGGAGCCAACCCTCCGTCTGAAGGTGGAGCTGAAAGATCTGGATAGCTTTGAGGAGGTTGTCAGAGTTGCTCGTGAGAAGGAGTGGAAGGTGAAGCGTCTGAGGCAGTTGGGAATACAGGAAGAGCCAAAGAAGTTTGTGAAGATGCAGAGACTGAGAGTATGCATCCTAAAAGCTGCTGTTGTTCCTGAACAGGAGGATTCATTGAAGAAAGATGTTCATGAAGCAGTGGAGCTCATGAAGTCTTTAAGCTTGAATTGGATAGAGTCTGCAGGAAGAGGAAGAGGCATAGGTGTTATGGGAAGGAAGACTGATGCATCATCTGGTTCTGAGGGAAATTCAGCAGATATTGGAAGAGGGAGACAGTATCAGAGTAATGTGCAATGCTGGAATTGTGGTGAGTGGGGTCATACCAGTCGGCAATGTGAGAAACCAGCCAAAGCTAATGGTGGTATATATCAATTGTCTATAGGAATGAATGATAGGGTGATTGACCCTAGTATGCAGATGAAGGATGCAATTCAGCCCAATGTTCATGAAGTCCGTAAGGTCACATTTGCAGAGCAAGAGATGGGACACATTAACCTGTTGGAAATGGAGAAGGGTAAGGTTTTTGGAATCAGCCCTGAAGAGTTTTCAGAAGATGAGGAGGAGGAGGAGGATGGAAGTATTGATGATGTGCAGCCAGTTATGATTCAGCCTATGATTAGGGAAGTGATGAAGACTCTAGTGTGCTATCTATCATGTGAACAGAGAAATCCTGATATGTTATTTAAGAAGATTATTAATGATGCTATAGATTGTGAAAGTGATGTTAATGCTAAGGAACCTAATGTGTTTGAGTATGGACATGACTTGGATGATCTCTCTGATTTAGAAATGAGTAATGACTTGGATGATCTCTCTGATTCAAAAATGAGTAATGACTTGCATGTGCCAGCCAGTCAAGGTAGAATGTGATGATCAAAATGTTACTAATGAAGATACTATGGATGAAGTGCATATTGATGATCCGGGTGATGAGTTGGATATTACAGCTTGTGAGAATTTGGATGATGATCTGAACTGTATTCTTAATAATGCATTGGATGATCTGTTGGAATTGGCTTCCTTGGAGAAGATAACAAATACTTGCATACCAGTTGTGCAAGAAGGGAGTGATGGTGTGACTGATGATGAGTTAGATGCTATTTTGGATGATGACGTGATAGATTTTGCATGTGCGGTTGCTGATCATAAGGTGTGTGTTTCTTGTCATGCCCAAGAGAATGAGTCAGTTGTCAATGGTGAGAATGCATGTGAGGTTATTGTTGTTGGTCAAGGGGACCAAGATGCTTTGCCTGGCAGTTTAGGAAGCTTAAACTTGGTAGAGATGCCTGTGCAAGATGTGGAGAATCTTGAAGGATCACCAATGGTCTTGAAGCTGGAGAAACTACAGGGAAGTGGCAATGATGAGTCTTCAGTGCATGAAGTTGCTATGTTTGATGTTAATGGGCTGAAGGGAAATGAGTTTATGGTGGATACACCTCATGTTGATGCTCAACATATGGATGAGTGGTTTGGCTATAGTCTTAGTTTGGCAGTTTGTCCAAAGGAAAAGTTGGAAACCAATGATGTAGGTTGCAAATTGGATGACCATGAGGCGGAAGTTGATGATCAGATTCAGTATATGATTATGAGTGGGATTCAGATGTGTTAGAGAGGAGTAGAGGTGAGGAATGGTTGTTTCCATCACAAGATTATGTGAGCTGATATGGAGGAGGAAATGTAATAGTATATATTGATGATGCCATATATAAAGAACCCAGGGGGTTGCTGAAAATGGAAGATCATGACAGGGTGTATCAATGGTTCTTTGACAGAGGAAAATGCTTGAAGAATTGGAAGGTGTATGCACCGAGATTTTTGTTTGATCCAGGAGGATAAATAGTCTCTGTTTGTACAGCTGCTAGACATGAATGTCTCAGCAGAAATAGGCAGTATGTGTGAAGATTTTTGAAAACCTCAAACTCAACTGGTACATGTGTACATGAGTGATGTTCCGTATTGTGGTAAAGTCATGGGAGCACTCATTGACTCAGTGTGGGCATCATGGATGTGTGGTTATATGTGGCAATCAAGCTTTAGGCTTTGATGGAAGTGTATGTGCAAGGAAAATGATGAGATCTTGGAAGCATAGACTTGTCCAGAGCATGGTCTGCTGGAGATGGTGTCAGCCTTCGGGTGTGTGTGTGTGTGTGTCAGTGCCTGCATGAGTGCTGACTGTTTGCATTTGAGCATGCCCTTTGTAAATATATAGCATGGATGTAGGTGGCATATGAACAAGGTGACGAAAGGGAGGCTTGCTGCATTGGGAAGAAGAGACAGAGGAGAGGACATCGATAATGTGTTTTACACTTGGGGGGAGGCTATATGTGAGATAAAAACATAGTCCCCTCAAAGCACCATGTGTAGATGAATGATATGTGTGCATGGTGATGAATGTTAAATCCATGATGGGCAAAAGGTACGTGACATCTACATGGATAAGATCACATGCACAAATCGAAAATAGAAGGATCATGGGTGAAGCGTGGAAGAAAGGCGACACAGATTCTAGAAAAATTAAGGCGACAGGATGAAAAACGGGAATGGCATTTTTAATAAAAAGAGAAATCCTCCAACCGAGGTGACGAAGGGGAGCAAAAAGCAAGCGCTTGTCTTTCTGAATGGAGAAACTATGAAGCTATGGATATAGAGGAGAGATTGTGGAGTTGCTACAGTTGCTGTGGAGAGAAGTTGGCGAATTCACTGCTGGAGGCCGAGGGAAACAACAGAGAGTTGGTCAAAGTGTTGTATCTCCATCGCAAAGGGAAGTGGCTTTCAAAGGTTCCGGAGTCAAGAACCAGAGAAGAGTGGGAATGCCTTTGTTCTCTTT
Source organism: Cibotium barometz (assembly GCF_041138505.1). Lineage (NCBI taxonomy): Eukaryota > Viridiplantae > Streptophyta > Polypodiopsida > Cyatheales > Cibotiaceae > Cibotium > Cibotium barometz. The sequence continues at coordinate 15,774,669 of NC_141058.1, forward strand.
GAAGCCGGCAATCTGAAGCATAGGCAAACGTTGGAGCCAAATGTGAGGTTGCTACTGTCGGCTGGGTGGCGTGCTGCATATGAGACAAAGGTTGGGCGCACGGTGAAGAGTAGCCAATACAAAGAGAAACATGTGCGTGCTGGGGAGGCTACAAAGACAGAGCACAACCGGGGGTTGGAGAGGTAGTGCAGTGAAGGCCCAGGAAGGTGTGTGTGAAGACAGCCATAGCACCGGGCGTGAGAGGTGACCTGCTAGAGGTTATAGCCTTGGGTTCTGCAGAGCACGAGTGTATTGTTACTTTTTGCTGAGCCATGATATACATGAATCACCAAGGTGAAAGCAAAACCCACTAGTGGACACTCGTGTGTCGTAACATCCAGCCCAATCTAAATCACTAAAAGCATGCATGTGACTCACCCCCCCTTTGGATAAAACAATCCAAAAAATTGAGTGCCCTACAAATAGCAAAAAACCCGCTTGATAGCCTACCAATGCTTCGTACCTTGGCTATGCATAAATCTGCTCAACCGTGAGACCGCATATTGTATATCTAGCCTCGTGTTGCATACATAAAGAAGGGATCCAATAGCATGCTGATGCAAACTAGCATCAAAAGAGTCTCCTACATCTTGAAGACTAAGTCGAGTACGTGTCTCTGTAGGTGTAGCCACAGGTTATCTCCATGAGGTGTGTATGGCACTGTACATTGATGCCTTATGTATTTTTCAGCCATATGTGCATGAAATTCCTTGGACATATACTCTCCCCCTCGAACTGAATGAAGGGTGCCAACTTTACATTCACATGAATTTTCAGCCATGGATACGAAACGCTTAAAGCACATAAAAACCTATGACTTCTGCTTTAATGGATACACCTAGCTATATCTAGAGTAATCATCAATAAAAGTGATGAAGTAGAGATATCCCCCAATAGATGGTGTCCTCATAGCACCACATACATCACTATGTATAAGGTGTAATTTCTTAAAAGCTCTCACAGATCCATCCTTTGGAAATAATGGCCAATGCATTTTACCAAGAATACACCCCTCACATACATGTCTAGTAGGGGGTCTCAAGAGTTGGCAACTTAGACACCATATCATGCCTTTGAAGGCATAACAAACTGCCATAATTTTGCATCACACATAGCACTAGTCGTAGAGACTGAGCAAGCATCATGCTGCAACTTCTCAAATACATCCATCTTATATAGGCCATGAAACAAGGTACCTGAGGTAGGCAATGATAGAATAACCATCATTTCTATCCTAAACTGTACATCTGTCATCCATAAATTTCACCGTCAAGCCTGACAAGGCTAAGGCTGAAACTGACATTAAGTTCTTCTTAATGCCTGGCACATATAAAACTTTCAAAAGAGTAAATACGCCCCCATTTGCAGCAGTGTGAGCACAACTCTACCAACTCCTTTGACAGGATATGAGGTACCATTTGCACATGTGACGATTCTTGCACTTAGGACAAAGATGAGAACAAAACTTTTTGTGAAGTAATGTGGTGCACAAAACGCACCCGAAACGCGCTCGAATCACGTCGCAGACCATGAAAATTAGTATGCTTTGTATACATCACACTATAGTATATATACACCTTCTTCTCCTAAGAGGGTATCTCAATCGGAGACAGAAAAATAGGGTCGTGTGAGGAGGGAGATAGACTACTAAATCAAGTGTCAAGGAAGCTAGCTCTGATACCAATTGTTGGAATTAGGGTTAGGGTTTCAAAAATGCACACACACAAGATAGAGAATCTTGAGAGCACACAAACTCACTAGAATAGAATGAACAAATGTGTGCCGCCAGATACAAAAGATAAGTACACACCCCAAAAGGAGTAGATAAGAGGGTGCATATACGCACGGGGGAAAAAACCTCCTAGTGAGGGAAAAAATGCCCTGGCGGTTCTAAGTGTGTTCACACACATCACTACCATATAATGCTACACATCACTTGTCTAAGGTCATTAGCATAGGCACTTGGAGCGCCTTTAGCTTATTTTTAAGCCTTTTCTAAAGGCTTTATTATTTTCCCTTTTTGTGGAGCAAGATATTTTTATAGACTCATTTAATCCTATAGTTTCATTTGTCTCCTTGGCCATTAATTTGATCGGTACTTCTGAAAGGTAGCTCATTCTACCACCACTGATGGCAAAAGTGTACATGGGAGTCTATGGCTTCGACGAAACCCAATGGTCCTCTTTTCCTACCTGGAAAAAGATATACGTTATCTTATTATGATCTTTTAGGGCCCCAAGCTGCCACCTCTTGGTTGTGGATATTGTCTTCAAATTCTGGTGTTTGCTGCATTGCTATAGTGCTTAACATGCTCTCACCCATTTCTCATAAAAGACACAAAACCAGTGTACTAAGGCAACAAACTCTATGCTTAGGACTTGGCTACTCACCACCATGAAACCTAAAAATTAAGCTCTCTTTCTAAGAAAACAGTCCACTTAGAAGAGCCATGGCACACAAAAGATGTCATGAGGATGGTGAGGAAGATGACATCTTTTGTGTGCCATGGTTCTTTTTGAGTGGGCTGTTTTCTTAGCAAGAAAGCTTAATTTGTAGGTTTCATGGTGAGGGGCCAAGCCCTAAGCATAGATTTTACTACCCCATTCAACTGGCATGGTCCTCTTGACGAGATCAATATTGACAGAGCCCTTAGAATACAAGACCACCAGTGGCAATGCCCGGACCCTACCCCCAACACTAATAGGATCACTGATCGCCTTGACATATGCCTTATCAAGTTTTATTTTAAACATAAGTTTAATTAGTGGTCTAAGTCACATTGCAAGAGAGATCATGGGGGCAATAAACAACCACAGGAGGCCAAGGTAGTCCCAATAACGCACAATCTCATAGGGGAGCCATTCTTCATGTAGGATGAGGGGTGGTCAAGGTGGAGGTATCCATGGGAAGTTGAACTACAGCTTCAAGTTCTTCTCTAGCTCCTGCTCAAAGAGGTCCCAAGTCCATCTACATTTGATCGAGAAATAAACACAGTTGATCGTGAGATACCTCAGGGCATAACAATATGCTTTCCAACACCTGGCTTTGAGAAGGTAAGGTCATTGCCACATACCATGTGCAAGTTCATCCGGGATTATGATGTAGCACCACCATCGGCTTTCTCAAGCTCATCATTGTCCTTTGGTGGAATTTCTCGATTTGGCATACATTTGATGACGGTGAATAAGGCATAGCCTTTGACATCAGCAAGGGTCCCATGCTTTGCTAAATACTCGGCTACTATAAGCGAGTATAGTGAATGCAAGGCTAGCATATGCTCACTTTCAAAATTGCCTTATGGACATCTTACAAAGCCTTCCAACATCGAACCTTCCAATACACAAAGTCCAACTTTGGGGTCTACTAGAACTGCAATAGTTTCTACCACTAGCCTCCCATGGAGCTTCACTACCATTATGAGGACGAAATCATGATTGGGGGGGTATGTTAACCACATTGGCTAACATTACTCCAAAACACATGATAATTTCTTCAAGGCATATTTTTTGTACCGCACATTTTTTTTCATGTAGCTTATGACTTGTGTAATACTGGAAGATAGTCATCGAGCTTATGACTTATGTAATACATTTAGACTAGGAAATTAGCCTACACTAACTAATTGGGACCTCGAACATTACTCGGGCATTTAGGCATTGTATAAATGAGTCTTGTATATAAGATAGTTTGACTAATGAGAAAAGATATAATCTCATTCTCACAATAGAGGTTGAGTCTTCTTGCTCTTGTGATTGAAATTGCTTATATGCTTTTCTCTTCTTTCTTATTACCATTTGCAAAGCTCCTTTGTGGTGACAACAAAGGAGGCAAGGTTGAGGACCCTAGCTCTCCATAAGAGAGTAAGGTGTAAACCGATAAAGCCCTTACATTCTCCCCTCCTCCTCTCTATCTTACATGGATCAAGTGTTCTCTGTTGTGAACGAATGATTGTCTCTTTCTTATTATAAAAAATGACTTATATATAAATGACTAATTTTCTCACTAAGTCAGCCAAACTTAAAAATGGTACAACCTCTATTAGTAGTCTTAAGTATCTATGCACACTAAGTTTATAGACTTTCCCTATTTGACATTAAGCACAGGGTAAGGCCGCTTTATATATTCCAGTGCCATCTTACGAGAGGTAAGTGCTTGATTAAGCAAGTAAGATGGTAGAGCACCGTATGATAGGTCGGGCAAGTGAAACCATGTTAACCATGATCATTGAGAGAGAGAGAGAGAGAGAGAGAGAGAGAGAGAGAGAGAGAGCATGTAGATCGTTGATGCCATTTATAAGATTCCTCGCTAGCCTCTCAAGATGTCCAACATCTTCCCCCTGTAATCAAATCCCTCTTCAAAAATATAAAAGATCTTGTTTCTACCTATTTTGACCTAGAGAGAGAAAATATTCTAGAGAGAGAATATTTTGATATTGAATATTTTTGGATGGAAAAATATATCTTCTTATTAAAATAAGTTCCCTCGAAATAGAAGTTCAAAAAGATTTTTAGATGGTGCATTAGAAATCAAGTATAATCTGTTCAAGAGGCCTTATCCTAGGAGTCCAGATTTTCAAAAAATTTCAAATTAAGGTTTTGAAGGGCCAATCAAATTCATCCAAATGTATGAAGAAGATAAATAGAAGAAATAAAGAAAATTCCCCCAAAAATGAGTAAATACTCACATAAGATGAAGAGTGGACTAAGGACCAACGAAAAATAAGTAAATACTCACATGAGATGAAGAGTGGACTAAGGACCAAAGGAAAAGCTTAAAAAATGGATTTTTGACACCTCACAATGGGGATTCCCTCCTCATGAATGAGGCACCTACTTCACATGTGGGGTGGAGTTTTAAATCTTCAAACATTGAGATATTTCATCTCTCCTCTCTCTCCTACTTCAAGTCTAGTTCCAAAAAGCAAGCTAAACTGACCTAAAAATGGTCAAAAATTGACCAAACTGATTTGGAAAATTCTAGAATCAATTTGCTTGATTAGGAGCTAACTTTTTCCTACAAATAGAAGCCTCCCCCTTTGTTCAAAAATAATTGTGTTTATGCACTGTTACTCTACTCCTCCCAAGAGCCAAGAACTGTGAATTTCTTAATAATTCACTAGTTTTTGACCTTTCTCTCTTCCAAAGATTTGGTGGCCACTCTTGTTACAAACAAGAGTAGAACCCTCAAACCATCAAGGCAAAAAGGAAAGCTTCCAGAATTTATGTAAGTTAAAAATTTTATATTTTTCTTTATTCTTTTTATGCTTTTCTAATTTTTGTGTTGTTTGAAATGATAAATGGACGCTATGCCTTGGTCGAAAGGCTTTTCCCCTCTCCCTTCTTAAAATCAGCCCTTCTTTATCCTAGTTAAGTGATAATAGTTGGAATTAAACTTTTTATATTGTTTTCTCTTTTATAAGTGAATTTTGATTAGTCTAGATTACTTTAAACCAATTAGAGTTAATTTTTAAGAAAAATTAAGTAGAAAAAATTAAAAAATAGTCAGCCATACAAAGGAGGTTATGGCAAAATTTTTTAAAAATTTGGAAATAAGTATTATCTCTTATTATTCTAAAAGAGTAATCCCCATCGTTTCTATATTATAAAAGTGTCATTTTCATGCATAGAAAATGCATATTGAAAATTTGGAAATAAGTATTATCTCTTATTATTCTAAAAGAGTAATCCCCATCGTTTCTATATTCTAAAAGTGTCATTTTCATGCATAGAAGATGCATAAAAGAATAATTTTTTATTATGAAAGTGTTACTTTCATCAAAATGGATTTTTATGCATAAAAGAATAATTTTTTTATTATGAAAGTGTTACTTTCATCAAAATGGATTTTTATGAATAAAAGAATAATATTTTTTATTATGAAAGTGTTACTTTCATCAAAATGGATTTTTATGCATAAAAGAATAATTTTTTTAATTATGAAAGTGTTACTTTCATCAAAATGGATTTTTATGCATAAAAGAATAATTTTTATTATTATGAAAGTGTTACTTTCATCAAAATGGATTTTTATGCATAAAAGAATAATTTTTTTAAAAATGAAAGTGTTACTTTCATCAAATTATTTTTATGCATAAAAGAATAATATAAAAGTGTTACTTTCATCAAAATGGATTTTTATGCATAAAAGAATAATTTTTTTAAAAATGAAAGTGTTACTTTCATCAAAATGGATTTTTATGCATAAAAGAATAATTGTTTTATTATGAAAGTGTTACTTTCATCAAAATGGATTTTTATGCATAAAAGAATAATTCTTTTATTATGAAAGTGTTACTTTCATCAAAATGGATTTTTATGCTTAAAAGAATAATTTTTTAATTATGAAAGTGTTACTTTCATCAAAATGGATTTTTATGCATAAAAGAATAATTTTTTAAATAAAAGTGCTACTTTCATCATTATTGATTTTTATGCATAAAAGTATGCATGAAAGAATTTTTATTATTATTAAAATGTTACTTTTATCATTATTGATTTTTATGCATAAAAGAATATTTTTTATTATAAAAGTGTTACTTTCATCATTATTGATTTGTATGCATAAAATAATGCATAAAAGAAAAAATTCTTTTTATTGTAAAAGTGTTACTTTCACTAATATCGATTTTTATGCATAAAAAGATGCATAAAAGAATTTTATTTTTATATCAAAATAACAGTTCTCTTGAATCCTATGTCTAATTCCCATGAATATTGGTAAATGATTAAGTAAATACTCTGTGAAAGAAAATCAAACCGTTTCATATTCTCTAAGATGACAATGAGAAAATTCAGTGAAGCTATCGAAATCGGAATTTTAGATAAATAATTTCTCATAGGAATTCGTGATTAGTTTTAAATTCAGTAAAGTAGTAATTGAAATATTTTCCTTTGATAAAGATAGTTCAAGAAGAACCTTTCCAGACTCAAAACCTGAATCAGACTATAACCAAGACATAACTCCTTCGTCGTCAGTTTTAAGAAATGACGATGTGACCAGTTCCATAATCTACACCAAATCACCCACCGAAAATTAAACTAAGTTGAGACCTTTGATTTTGATGTGAGGATTAAGAATTCAGAATTCAAGGAATTTTTATTGGGAATCCAGACTGTGATCTAGAAGTCTTGGGATACGGAAGTAAGATATACTCATTGTATCAAAAGAAAATCAAAACGAAAAACTTGCATAGAAACCCTGTTTTCTTAAAAGACTGTTTTACACCAAAATGCTGGGGAGGGAGCATTTGGTATATGTGTTTTCTAAGGGAAGTTCGGTTGCAACAGGTGGCGGGGAGTGTTTAAAGGACAGCTCACGCGGCAAAGCCTGACCAGCCTCGGTATGGTTAAAATGGTGCATTTCCCCGGTACGATGGACGAGGGCCGACGAAGCGGTCCCTGAGTGAAGTGCCAGGACACCTACTAAGGAGGATCCTAGAGGGTTCTGACCAGGCCATGCACGGGCTCGCGTGGTGCCAAGGACACCCATGTGTATGTCGAGGAAGATATTGTATGATGGACCAATGTTTATTGTAATCTATTACTGGATCTCGTTGTTGACCCGTTGGTCTCAACGGAGAGTCTAGAGTGATCATGTTTTGTGAGAAACAAAGACTCAATGGAAATTTTGAGTTATAACATGTGTAACCAATAATTGTTTGTCAATGGATTGTTTTATAAGTTAAAGTTTAAAGAGGAGTGTGCGTATCTGTATTCTAAAGCAAAAGTTAAGAAAGGCATTCAATTATGGGTGGGTGAGTACTTGTCTGGTTCTACTATTCCAGTGGTTGGGCAGTGGCTAACCCATGGGCCGGATAGGCTGGAATCAGTAGAGCTTTAAAACAATAAAATTGATTAATAGGAATACACTTAGAGCTCGAGTAGTTAATTAGAATCCTGAAGAATTCTCTAAAGAATAAATCAACAGTTGTGCCTGATTCAATCAGGAAAAAAGCGTTGATTCCTTCAAGTTAAGTCTGTAATAGTTTCCCTTCTATCTGGTTTATTCAGATGAAGGTTAGTTCAGTATCTTGACCTCGTTAGAAAAATCCGTTAAGAAAATAAAAATGGTGGAATCGTCCCCCCTTTCCTAGCATGGGAAATTTTCCCAGTTTCGGTTTTTGGAAGGACCCCCAGCTTAGTCTCGTGCCCAGACATTTGAGGGCGAGGCCCCGAGTGAGAAACCATGCCCCGCGCAAGAGGAAACCACTTCTGCTGCTACCATCCGGGAATCCAGTGCGCAAAGGGGGCAGTGGGATCCCACACCATTACCCAATGTAGAATAGGAGTTTATATAAAGGTTCACAAACATTTGTATACATGAGTGGGTGTTTGTATGATGATGCAAATAGAAATCCTATAATGTGGCTTTGTGTTCTCCATGTTGAGATCATGTGAGCAAATTGATTTATGTATGCTGATTTGGAGAGATAAATTAGCATTCTGATTACACCCTTCCCCCCCCCCCCCCCCCAAAGAGCCCCAAAGTGCCTCTTTAACTAGGGAAATTGGGGAGGGGGGAAGGGTAGATGTTTTTCCTTTCGCTAGGAAAGAACCCCCTCCCTCCCTCCCAAAAAAAACCCACACACACACACACACGATGCCACCACCCCAATCCCCCAATAAAATTATGTCGTGAGCTAAATTCTTTTGCGAGGGCCGGGGGGGGGACAAGATAGATAAAATCAAAATGGAGGTCATTTTTTCCCAAATTGAAGAAAAATAGGGAACTGAATCTGTAATTTTGCAAGTACAAGGGGGGGGGGATAGATGAAAAGCTTCCTTTATGTGTGAGCATTTGTGTGCAGGTATCAAATGGACATGGACTGAAGTTGAGCATGCGCTAGAGCATGAGTAGTAACTAGGCATGGCTTAGGGGCCTATCGACTAGCGAGAGGAGTTGGTCAAGCAGCATGCCACAAGGGTTGCCTGGGCATAGGCACATGGTGGGGGTGTGAGAGCGTGAGAGGTTCTTTAAAAAAAAAAGTGAGATGAGGTACTCAATTACACATGCCACATGAGATTCAAACCCTAGGTCATGTTATTTATGAACATGACAATCAGTGGTTGTTGCCAAAGAATGACATCATGATTCGGGAATATCATCAATATGGTTAAAACTGAATCCCCCTTGGCGCAGCTGGGCCATCCTAGACTTGAACTAGAGATGTGAAGCTAATTCCACCCTAGACTTGAACTAGAGATGTGAGCTTCCACCACCCAACTAACTTTAAGGGTATCCAACACTTCATAGGATATATCGAATACTATAGAAGCTATTGGAGAAATCATAGTCAAAGAGTGTATTCTAGTGTGTACTAGGAACTAGTTTACGAGTCTTTGTGTGTGAGAGAGTGCCATGTGTCACTTTGGGAGTTATCCCATAATCATATAGTACTTGAGTGTGTGTATTCACTCTATAAGAGTGATGTACTTTCTTGTGTGTCACATCAATCAAATCAAGCTATCTTGGTCTACATATAAGTACTTGTTCATTGCTTTCATTTCCTTCATTTCCATTTCACTATGTTTGCCATCTTTCCTTTAGAGTTAGCTTGCTCTCCTGTTCCAACATGGTATTAGAGCCATGCTTCTCCATGGGCAACCTTTGGGGGTGAAGGCCGACCCACAAATGGAAGTTGGTCTTCCTCCTTTGGTTGTCCATCTCCAAGTGGCTCCACATCCATCGCTTCATCCTCATCCTCATCCTCATAGCTTCATCCTCATCCATAGCTTCATCCTCTCCTTCGTCTTGCGGCTGTGTGAAGAATCGTTTTGCTGGCACTTGTTGCTGCTGTTGTACACCATCATAGCGCAGCTTCTGCTGATCATCATCCGTTCCACACCTATGAAGCGCAGCTTCTGCTGCTGCTGAACGCTATGGGTCCACACTTGTGAAGCGTAGCTTCTATAGTTCAAGCCCAGCTTCTTCTGCTGAATGCCTACACAACTAGAGAAGGACTGGAGGTGTCTGCTGCATAGAAGAACCTGTCGTGGCTATGGCATCCTTCAAAGTAATGGTGGGCATGCTGGTTCTGATGGTAAGCTTTGAGAGGCATGGAGCTGGGCAATGACTTGCTCGGACGTTCAATGCGACCTTACCCGTCATGTTTCTTCAAGCTAATTGCAACCTACAGAAGCTATGTGTAGAGGCCGTTTTTGTGAATGTCAAAAGAGGGATTTGCTGACTGCTACTGGGCCATTTGGTGGTTCCGTTGCCTTCAAGTCACCATTGCTAAAGTAAGACTGCTGCCCAACCCGATCAAGAAGGTCGAGACCCAGATCTGATTTTCTACTCCTCTTCATCGACTTCACAGCCACCTAGAGCCATGACATCACTCCATTCCACATCTGTTATGGTTGAAAAGTTTAAGGGGGAAGGCTTTCCCACCTGGCAAACCAAGATGCAACTGCTCCTTATGAAAGAAGGAGTATGGGACGTGATTGACGACAATGAAGCAGATGCTACTAACAATCTTCAGCAACCCAAAGTGTGGAAGCAATGCAATGCCCGAGCCATTGCTATCATTGGGCTTTGCTTGGTGGATTTCTTAATTCATCATGTGGATTTCAAATCAACAGCCAAGGAGATCTGGAAGAGCCTGGAGGCCCTCTTTGGTAACAAAATTACAAACTCCAAAGTTTTTTTGAAGCTGCAATTTTATAAGTTGAAAACGGAGGACAATGATCATTCAACAAAACTGCAATCTCTTGTGCAACGTAAAATGCCCTCCAGACGATGAGGATAAAATGGCAGTCCTTATGAAGAGTATGGAAGGGATCTCTCATTTTGAGAATACCCTTGAAGTACTTAGGTTGGCCACCACCACATTTGATGATATGGTGGCTCTTCTTGTTGAAAAAGATCGTCGGGGCGGAACAAGGATTCTACTTTTTTCGCACAACAGGCACTAAAGAAGCTCTCATCTCCCACAGCAGATGGAAAGCCAACAAGAACATCATATGCAGATACTGTAAGCAAAAAGGTCATATTGAAGCCAATTGCTTCAAGAAGAAGGAAAGGTCATATTGAAGCCAATTGCTTCAAGAAGAAGGAGAAAGAACAAGAATAACACTATGCTAATCTTGTTGTTGCTGATGAACCACTAGACGAGCTTCTCGAAGATCATGCACTTTCTGTCCATGTCACCCTCGATGAGGATGATAAAGATTATTGTTTCTGATTTCTTCTATGTGTGTATGGGTGCTCTGCCCTTGCATTATGCATAAAATGAATGAAATAAACAGTGTGATGTGTGATGGTCAATAAGGTTCCTCTGCCCTGGGTTGTCCCCCAAAAATGTGTATTGTTTTACTTTGATATGAAGTATTGACACCTAGTTCAGAGTAAGAGGGGGGTGACGAGTGATGGTTCTCACTATTGGTCGCAAGCTGACTGAGTAGTCACTAACACACAGGAGGTGTGTGAGATCCCTGTCCCCACCACGCAACGAATTCAGGGGTGCTAGCATCGGAAGTAGCACTACTTGCGCGGGGAAGGGTCCCTCACTCGGGGCCTTGCCCACGGATATCCGGACAAGAGACTAATCCCTCGGTTCTTCCAAAACCGAACCCGGAAAAACTTCCCTCGCCCGGAAAGCACGGGCGATTCCTCTAGGATAATTTTACTCTAACATGGTCAAAGCCTTAACTAACTGAACTGATCTGACCGACCCCATAAGTCCCATAGTCAGATCAAGGAAAAGATTGCACTTGGATCATAGAGACCAACGCTTTTTTTCTCATTGAGAGGCACAGCCGTTGATTCTTTTCCCTAGAACAATTTTTATCCGGGATTTATTTCATCTATCGTACTATAACAAAATTGAGTCTCAATTTTAGGGATCCATCAGTCCAGCCTAACCCCATCCAATCTCGTGGGTTAGCCAACCGTGCCCAACCACTGTAGTGATGGGATCCAATTAAGAATTTGGTTAGGTTTTTGTCCCGCATACCAGGGAAAAGAGTTTCTAGGCCCCCTAGCTGGATATTCATGCAAACTTAAAATTAGTCACACCACTCACACCCAATTTGAAATTGCCTTTTTCACAGAATCAGCTGTCTTTAAAACAATCATTTAATGAAACCATAGTTTCACTGATCATAATCCTCCAAAATATCCGGTTGAATCCTAATTTCCAATTTTTCCTTCATCGGTGTACCTATGGCATCATTGGAAACCAAAACACTCACCACCTGTCCACTCAGGGGTCCATAGTTCCTAGCTCATAGTAACCCACAATATTTCACATATGAAAAGGGAATCTCCGTTGAAGATTAGCAAGATCAACCAACGGATCCATATAAAAGAGACATGGACTCATCCGTTTTTGAGGACCAGCAAGGTCAATCAACCAGATCCATGCCCGAATTCAGAAAACAACTCTTACTCCTTAATCCAATATCTTCCTCGACACACGCGTGGGTATCGTCGCCGGTGACCCAAAGCCCAAGCACCGTATGGTCAACACCCTCTAGGATCTTTCGCAGGTGACCTAGCGCTTCACTCATAGGCCGCTTGCTTGGTCCCTCATCCACTGTACCGGAAGCTCACCATTTTAATCGAACCGAGGCTGGTCAAGACCTCGGCCGACCTTGCTACGCGAGACGTCCTCCATTGACTCTCTGTCAGCTGTTGTAACTTTATCAGATTAGGTCTCCACGACCTCATTTAAGACGGTCAAAATGCTTCTCCAGCATTCTTGACATAAAACAGTCATTTAAAAAAATAGGTCATAAATATAGTTTCTATAACAAACTCTCGTCTTTCCACATTGTTCCACATCAATTCTCATTTATTTCATATGTATTCCCATTCTCATCACATCATTTTCCATTTCATCACATCTTTTCTCATTTATCCACATCAGATCTCATCCACTCGCATCTACCCATATCTACTCGCATCCACTCGCATCCACTCGCATCCACTCGCACCCACTCATATCCACTCGCATCCACTCGCACCCACTCGCATCCACCCATGTCCACTCACATCCACCCATGTCCACTCGCATCCACTCACATCTACCCATATCCACTCGCATCCACCCGCATCCACCCGCATCCACCCGCATCTACCTGCATCCACTCGCATCTACCCATATCCACTCGCACCCACTCGCATCTACCCATATCCACTCACATCCACTCGCATCTACCCATATCCACATCTCATCACATCACATTCATTCACATCTCATCCATTCAGACCACTCGCATCTACCCATATCCACATCTCATCACATCACATTCATTCACATCTCATCCATTCAGACCACATCACATTCACTCACATCACATCTCATTCATTCACATCTCATCCATTCAAACCACATCACATTCACTCACATCACATCTCATTCATTTTACCTCACATCTCATTCATTCACATCTATCCCAATTCACATCTGTCCCGATTCACATCACATTCATTCATATCCACCACATTCACATTCATTTATATCCATCGCATTCACTTTCATTCATATCCATCACATTCACATCCACATATATTTATGACACATCACATCACATTCTTTCACATACACATCTTTATCCATTCTTTCACATACTCATTCACATCCATTCTTCACATACACATTCACATCACATTCTTTCACATACACATCACATCCATTCTTTCACATACACATTCACATCCATTCTTCACTTATACATTTACATCCATTTTCATCACATATCATCCACTTATATCCCATATCATTCATTTACATCCTGATTCACATGACATCACATCTCATCCATTCATTCACATCTATCTGATTCACATTACATCTTATCACATCTACTCACCTCACATCTCATCACCTCTATTCACATCACAACCACCCATCCATTCAATCACACTTATCTGATTCTCATCATATCTCGTTACATCTATTCACCTCACATCTCATCACCTCTATTCACACATCCATCCATCCATTCACCTCTATTCACCTCACATCTCATCACCTCTATTCACACACATCCATCCATCCATTCACATCACATCTCATCACATCTATTCACCTCACATCTCAACCCCTCTATTCACATCATATCCATCCATCCATTCACATCTATCCGATTCACATCACATCTCATCACATCTACTCACCTCACATCTCATCACCTTTATTCACATCACATCCATCCATCCATTCACATCTATCCGATTCATATCACATCTATTCACCTCACATCTCATCACCTCTATTCACATCACATCCATCCATCCATTCACATCTATCTGATTCACATCACATCTTTTCACCTCACATCTCATCACCTCTATTCACATCCATCCATCCATCCATTCAAACCTATCTGATTCACATCACATCTCATCACATCTATTCATAGAATTTAAACATAGAATTTAAGAGAATTCTAATTTTTGATATAAAGATTCTTTACGCATCTATTTATGCATAAAAATCAACTTCAATGGGAATAACACTTTTATAAAAATCCTTTTATGCATATTTCTAGGCGCATAAAATCAATTTTAATGAAAATGACACTTTTGAAATAAAAATAAATCCTTTATGCATCTTTCTATGCATAAAATCAATTTTAATGAGAATAACACTTTTGAAATAAAAATAAATCCTTTATGCATCTTTCTATGCATAAAATCAATTTTAATGAGAATAACACTTTTGAAAAATAAATAAATCCTTTATGCATCTTTCTATGCATAAAATCAATTTTAATGAGAATAACACTTTTGAAATAAAAATAAATCTTTTATGCATCTTTCTATGCATAAAATCAATTTTAATGAAAACAATACTTTTATAATAAAAATTTCCATTATGCATCTTTCTATGCATAGAAATTAAATTCAATGAAAACAACACTTTTATAATAAAAATTTCCATTATGCATCTTTCTATGCATAGAAATTAAAATAAAAATTTCCATTATGCATCTTTCTATGCATAGAAATTAATTTTAATAAAAATAACACTTTTAAAATAAAAATAAATCTTTTATGTATCTTTCTATGCATAACATCAATTTGAATGAGAATAACGCTTTTGAAATAAAAATAAATCTTTTATGCATCTTTCTATGCATAAAATTAATTTTAATGAAAATAATAATTTTATAATAAAAATTTCCATTATGCATCTTTCTATGCATAGAAATTAAATTCAATGAAAACAACACTTTTATAATAAAAATTTCCATTATGCATCTTTCTATGCATAGGAATTAAATTCAATGAAAACAACACTTTTATAATAAAAATTTCCATTATGCATCTTTCTATGCATAGGAATTAAATTCAATGAAAACAACACTTTTATAATAAAAATTTCCATTATGCATCTTTCTATGCATAGAAATTAATTTTAATGAAAATAACACTTTTGAAATAAAAATAAATCCTTTATGCATCATTCTATGCATAAAATCAATTTCAATGAGAATAACACTTTTGAAATAAAAATAAATCTTTTATGCATCTTTCTATGCATAAAACTAATTTTAATGAAAATAATAATTTTATAATAAAAATTTCCATTATGCATCTTTCTATGCATAGAAATTAAATTCAATGAAAACAACAATTTTATAATAAAAATTTCCATTATGCATATTTCTATGCATAGAAATTAAATTCAATGAAAACAACACTTTTATAATAAAAATTTCCATTATGCATCTTTCTATGCTTTTATAATTAATATCAATGATATCCATGCATATTCATAGGTGAATATGTACATGGAGTAAATTAGAATATTTCTTTTAGAATGCACAAACGGTGGGAATTACTCTTTTAGAATAACATAAAAATAAACTTTCTTTTCCACAAAATTCAAGAAAATTTTCATAAGCTCCTTTGTATGGCTGACCATTTCTCAATTTTTAACATTCTATTTTCTATTTAAATTAATCCCAATAAGATATAAAGGACTCTGATCTACATAATTTTTAATTTCAAGAGAGTAAACAATAAGAAAAGTTTAATCAATTTGTTTGTTAATCATTCTAGGATAAAGAAAGGCTGAATTGTAAGGAAGAGAAGGGGATGGCCTTTTCATCAAGGCATAGCATCAGAATTTAATTTAATCAACTATAAAAAAATAAGAAGATTAAGAAAACCATAGATTTAAAATTTAAAAGTAAGAAGAATTTAGCTTACATAGAGTTTATAAGATTTCCTTTGGCTTGAGGGATTGAGGGTTCTACTCTTGTTTGGATTAAGAGTGGCCACTAATTACTTTGGAGAGGATTAAGCCAAAAACAATTGAATTATCAAGAAAATTCAATGTAATTGGCTCTGGGTAGGAGTAGAGTAACAGTGCATAAACACTATTAACCTTTTACAATTATAGGAAAAAATGAGCCTCTAACCAAGCAAATTGATTCTAGAATTTTTCAGATCAGTTTAGTCAATTTTTGACCATTTTTGGGTCAGTTTAGCTTACTTTTTGGATCTAGTTGAAAGAGGAGAGAGGAGAGATGAAATAGGAGAGAGAAGAGATGAAAATATCTCATTATTTATGAGTTTAAAACTCCTCCACACATGTGAAATAGGTGCCTCCTTCATGAGGGGAGATCCCCACACTGAGGTGTAAAAAATGCATCATTTCCTCTAAATATCTCTTCTTTTTTAACTAATAAACCTTGTCCTTAGCCTCATCTTGTCCTGAGTCAACTCTTCATCTTATGTGAGTATTTACTCATTTTTGGGAGATTTTCTTTTATTCTTTAATTTATCTCCTCCCTACATTTGGATTAATCTTATTGGTCCATAGGAACCTTAATTGGAGCATAATTCAAAAAAAAATTGAATATCTGGACCCTTAGGCTAAGGTCCTTTTTACCTATTTTCAATTAATTCCAATTGCACATTGGAAAGTTATTTTTGAATTTCTGTTTTGGGAGAAACCATTTTAGACACTAGGAGGATTTTTATATCAAAAAATATATCAATTTTGAATTACCTCCCTCTAGACATTTTCTCTCTCTAGGCCAAAACAGGATCTTTCTTTTATTTTAGAGAGGGGAATAATTATAAGATCAGAAGGGGAGGTTCTTACACCTGCACACCTCAAAAGCCAGAGGGAGGAATATTACAAGGTGTTGGTCAGCTGGACTAGCTCTTTGTTTTTGTAGTATTGTGGTGGAGGGGGGATCGGTTTACTCCTTGCGTATTGGGTCTCACACTCTTTGCTCTGAGGGGGGATGTTGGAGAAATCATAGTCAAAGAGTGTGTTCTAGTGTGTACTAAGAACTAGTTTATGAATCTTTGTGTGAGAGAGTGCCACGTGTCACTTTGGGAGTTATCCCATAAGCATATGGTACTTGAGTGTGTGTGTGTTCACTCTATAAGAGTGATGTACTTTCTTGTGTGTCACATCAATCAAATCAAGCTATCTTGGTCTACATGTAAGTACTTATTCATTGCCTTCATTTCCTTCATTTCCATTTCATTATGTTTGCCATCTTTCCTTTTTGCACCTAGAGTTAGCTTGCTCTCCTGTTCCAACAGAAGCTTTATAATCCTACGTGCTAACATAGCAAGACTCTTGTATAGGCTACTTGTCATCTTTAAGTATATGGATGAGTGTTAAAAAGCCTGATCAAGTGCACCAATCCTAAGGTCTCCCAAATGGGATATTATTTTCCATGTGCACATATATGCCTCGACTTTTGTAATTGGCTACATTTTTGCACAAATAGGAGAGCATAACATGGATTTCCATGTTGGCTTTTCCAGGAGCCAGTTAAATGATGTCGAATAAAACTACATCACCACATAAAGGGAAGGACTCTCAATGGTCTATGCTATAAAGAAATACCACCGTTATTTATTAGTGAACAAATTTGTATTTTTCATAGACCATCAGGTGATTCTCTACTTGGTCAATAAGACTTGTGCCAAGGGAAGGATAACCCGATGGGCTCTTAATCCTACTAGAGTTTGATTTCATGGTGTGACCGTGCAGAAAGACTCATTGTTTGTGTATGCCGATCACATGTCACACATCCCCAATGGGGAACTGTCGATTGGAATGGAGGAGAAACTTCTGTTTCCCCACTATTCAAACTCTACATTGTTTTGGGATGGGCCGAAGAGATTTTTCATTATTTGGCTAACGGTTTTCCCTGAGAGAGAACCCTCAATAAAGACAAAGCATGGCACCTTATAAAAAAGGTAGCCCCTTTATTAATTCATTACATGGCAATTGTACAAGTTAGACCAAGATGGAATCATGAGGCATTATCCTCAAGAATTTGAATATGTTGATGTCCTGGAGTGAGCCCACTTTGACATAGCTAGAGGAAATTTCTCAGCAAACACCACCACCAAATTCTTTTACTAGCAGGCTTCTAGTGGCCCACTTTGTTTGGAGATGCAGTAAAATTTGTAAAAGGTTAACGAATGTCAATGATTCACTCAGGTTTGCAATCATGACAGAATGCCCTTGCACCCTACACTGTCTCTACAAACATTTAAGAAATGGGGCATTAGTTTTGTCAGACCAATTATCTAGTTGCTCGAGGAACTCAAGCACGATTTATCGTCATCACTGCCATGGACTACTATACTAATTGGGTTGAGGCATTGATTTTGTCAGACCAATTAGTCTAGTAGCTTGAGGAACTCAAGAACAATTTATCATCACTGCCATGGACTACTATACCAAATGAATTGAGGCCCATGCCACCATAAATGATGATACCATAGCAACAACCAAAACTCTTTATGAAAATATAATTACTAGATTTGGGTGTCCACTCAAACTAGTAAGCGAAGAGGGACTCACTTCATAAATGATGTAATCAAGTTTCTACTGAGTGAATTCATAATAGTGCATCACAAATCCTCCCCCTCTTGGCTTGGGCTAGTTGAGAGCTCCAATAAGATTATCTATGCTATCTTGACTAAGACTGTGAAGCCTCATGTAATGACTAGGAATAGAAGTTACCAATTGCTCTTTAGGCTTACATGTATAGCTCAAAGATAAGGAATAGTTCGATGAAAAGCTCAAAGATAAAGATATCGAAGTCATAGACATGGTTCTCATGTATAGCACAAAAAACCAAAAGTGCAAGCTAAATTATAAAGGGATGGGACCATTCCTTATATGCAAACTCACCCCGCAAGGATCAGCATGCATCGAAACACTTGGCAATGTGGAAATGCAAGGATTCTTCAACAATAGCAAACGCAGACGCTACTATGGCCCTTTAACTACGAATTCCTTGAAGTTTATTCATCAGAAGAAAGAGGAGAAAATAAAAGAAGTTCCATTAAAATGTGAGGCCTAGTGAGAAGCTAAGGCTCTACAATAAAAAATATGCAACACCACATTTTGTTAACATGGCCCAAATTGTTGACTTAGAAGAAGAGGACTAGGAGGTAAAGCCTTCTAGACTTTGGTTATGCATACCCATAAAAAGGGGTAGCCTAGAACACAAGCTCACACTCATCAACACGGGTGCTGGCCACAACCTAATGTCTTACGTGCACTATAAACAACCATTGTTGAGACCCACAAATGCGAGAGTTGAAGGAGTAGACGCATTCAAAACCTCATGCATAAGATCGTTCACTGCTATGTTTTTACATTGGAAGTTAGAAGAGAAGTTCTACGTTATGCCTACAATTACTTCTTGGACGAGGATGGCTGGGGCACAATCGATGCCAAATCGCAAACTGCTACCTTGCAACTAGCTACGGCTGGACAGGTAACTATCCTAATGATAGATGAGGAGCCCATTTCTTATCAAACTTCAACACCAAAAAACCACTCTCCAATCATAAAAGTGCTCCAACCCATCGAACATCCAAACCCCGCAGGGTAAGTCACCAAGCTCCATTAAAAGCCTTGCCTCAGCAAGATCAACCTTTGCCATTGAGTAGTCCCCCGACATAAGTGCCTCTCTAAAAACTAACCCAACTAATACCAATACTGGTAACATACCTAACCTTGAAGAATCAAGACCACCCATCAGTCCCGAGCAACACTATTGTTTCCATGATAATGGCAAGTGGTGGGTAATCAAAAGCAATGCTCTAAGCATAAGGTTACTATGCAGGGCAGAGGAAAATTTGGGTACCCAAGAAGAAGGTCCCAGCATATGCTAATGGCAAGTGGTGGGTAATCAAAAGCAATGCTCTAAGCATAAGGTTACTATGCAGGGCAGAGGAAAATTTGGGTACCCAAGAAGAAGGTCCCAGCATATGCTAATGAAATCCATGCCACCAACTCGACCACATAGTAGAACACCGAACCCCAACCCCAAACTAGAAACATAATTCATCATAATAAGGAGTTGTTGGAGGCATAAGGCACCAACTCGACCACATAGTAGAACACCGAACCCCAACCCCAAACCAGAAACATAATTCATCATAATGAGTTGTTGGAGGCATAAGGCTACTACGCCAAACAAAAACAACTCTACCTACCTAAAGTAGTGTAGTCCACACAGACCCATTGAACAAGATGTTCCCCACAAAAATGTGCTACCCAAAGATGGTGGGTAACAGACATGCTTCTAGTGGCCTAAGGGTATTATGAAGGTAACATAAGCATTTGGGTCCCTAAGGTCACTCCATCGGCTCTCCCAAACTCTTTAGTCACAATAAAAAGGACCTAGAGATGGCAATGGCAACCCAAGGCTACCAACAACATGGAAACCCTAGGTGTAACCTTAGCAAAGGGTAAGGTAAAAATTCACCAATTCACATCGAGCCCCATGACCCTCTCCAAATATACCTAGGACATGATATTCCTTCTAGCTTAAACTCAACAACTTATGATGCAGTTGAAGGCCCTGCACCACCTACTTCCCCACTGCAATTAGCCTCCCTCTTAAGCCTCGCTAAGTGGGCCAAAAATAGATACCTCACCCATACCAAATACCCATTAGAAGAACTCATGAAAATTTTCAAAGAAAGAAGTTGAGAAGGGGCAAAGAAGAAAGCATAAATAAAAGAGTGCACAAGGACGACAGAGACTGGCGAAGAACTCATGAAAGAAGTTGAGAAGGGGCAAAGAAGAAAGCATAAATAAAAGAATGCACAAGGACGACAGAGATTGGCGAAGGAGAGTCAGCAAAAAGGCCAACACTAGTTATGTAACATGGTTTCCTAATCACTAGCCTTCTAGGTATATCTCAGGGTGGGGGGCCATAGTGGGTGAAAACCTGGTCAATGGTAAGGCCCATCACCTTGATTCAAAGTAATGAGAATACCACTAACTAATACACCCCATCATTCACAAAAATAACCACTAACTAAGACACACCATCATTCAAAAAAAAAACTTGTACAATTTGCAAACGTACGTTCCCATCTACATACGCATGTTCCCATCTGTGCACACACATTCACATTTGTGCCCGTACATTATTATCTTAGCATGTACGTTCACATCTCAACATGCACTTTCACATCTCAATATGCATATTTGGAGTTCTAAATGCACGTACGAATGGTCTACAAATGTATGTACCCACTACGTACATACATTCCCAAATAAAATTTTTTACTATTCCCTCTCTTGCTAGCCAAACTCTTGCCAATTTTATCTACAATCCTCCTCACCTTCCAGGCTTTGCATCCTCCACTATCATCATGGTGGAGAGATGCTGCTGCTGCAAGGTGTTGAGAAATGTGGTGCCAGGTAGGGAGTGAGTTGAGTAAGCCAAGAAAGTACGAAGCCTAGCATGAAGCCACATGAGTAAGGGGATTTATCCCACATTGATGTACAAGGCCAAGAGTGTACCTCCTCATATAAAAGGGGGGCCATTTCAAGAAATGAATTATATCACTTGCACATATCTCAAGTCTCTCTATGTATCCAAGCTAATTCTCTTGATGTCTAATTGTTCTTGAGTGCATCTTAAATAGCACACACTCATGAAGCCACATGAGTAAGGGGATTTATCCCACATTGATGTACAAGGCCAAGAGTGTACCTCCTCATATAAAAGGGGGGCCATTTCAAGAAATGAATTATATCACTTGCACATATCTCAAGTCTCTCTATGTATCCAAGCTAATTCTCTTGATGTCTAATTGTTCTTGAGTGCATCTTAAATAGCACACACTCATTATGAGTTTTCTTTATTTCTATCCACCTTAGATTAGTGTTGCCATTAGAGTAGGATTAGTTAACGATTAGGTCAATGTCTTGAGTCATTAGGAGAGCTTGATCCGTAGTTTTAACACGGTATTAGAGCTTAGGTCTAAGTCTCCTAGCTTAGTTCTTTAGTATTAGCAAGTGATGCATGATCATTAAACGTACTTTGTTCATTATCATTAGGGATTGATTAGTAATTAACTTAGGCTCTCAAACTTCTCCACATTCTTGCATTCCAAATCACTTATCCTCATCATCAATTCTTCCATTTTAGCCTCTTTCCTGTGAGAGCACAAGCATCTGAAAGTTGTATTGCTGAGAGCAAGAGAATGCCAACAATGGCACACCTACTAGAGTCTTGAAGTAGCCACAAAGACAAGCACACAACTTCAAAGGGCAAAGAACCCTAGTATGCCAGTAAAGGCTCAATCTACCAGTCAAGAAAAGGCATAAAGCACAAAGACAAGGTGGGCAAGAGTAGCAAGCAAAGTAACAAGGTGGGCAAGAGTAGCCAAGCAAAGTAACAACGCCTACTGCAACAACCAAAAATAGCAATGTGAGTAGTCACAGGCAAGAGTAGCAAGAAAAGTTTCAACGCCTACTGCAACAACCAAAACTAGCAATGTAAGTAGTCACAGATGCAACAAACATGGGAGGTCTTGTTGTTTGCAGCAAAGGGAAGTACTTGGGGGGGAGGAAAGTAGAAGAAGCCGGCAAACAGCGCACAAAAGCAACGCACTGTGAGTAACATCATGAGCAAAACGAGCAATGTAGATGTAGTAGCAACATGGCCTTTCAGTTCTAAGTGGAAGTGAGGAGTAGGGGGCGCTAGAGGACGTCTAAGATGCCGCCTAGCAGCTTACCTACTAATAGGAAACATCCTCCAAGAGAGTCCATTATGCCACAACATGATCAAATTAGAGGACACCACTATTAAGGACAAAGACAATGATGATGTGTCTCGCAGCAAAAGTCATGTCCAAAGAACGCTCCCCAATAGGAATAGCAGGTGGTCCTAGTGAAGCTTCACATGGCGCTTCAACATTAAGAGGCTCCTCTTCAGCTTCACCTACTTCAGGAACTTCCACCAAAGGCTATGAGAAAGACAATTCCTTGAGACCCTTCCCCATGGACCAACCCTCTACACCAACTCCCCCCTCCTTCCTCTCCAGCACTTCTATCATCTCCCAAGCCGCCCCCCACCAACCTCTCTCAGGGACACTCTCGATGGACTCACCAAGGCCTCAACCTCGCAAGCTGACCACCCCTCTCTCCCACCATAGGTCTTGGAAGAAGGTGAGATCCCAAAACCCCCCATTGGAGAATAACAATAGATACACCCCCTGACTGCCTTAGTACCCTGGTTTGTGTCTTTTGTGAGAGATAAACAAGAGCATGTCAATCCTAACTAGATCTACCTTACGCACATACTAGTAAGGATCAGGGTCATAATCATGTACTCTTGTATCTACATTTTCATTTATATTCTCACTTAGTGAATGCCATAATCAAACAAAAATCAAGCACTCAACTCTTTATATCCACATTACCTCTATGTTTCACATATGCCTCGATGGTAGCTATGCTGGATGCATACAGTGAGACAGCCACCCGTGTTGTTACCATTTATACCATGGCAGTATAGAAGAAATGTGAATGTTCACAGTATAGAAAAAAATGTGAATGTTGAATCTGTTAGAAGTCATCTCCTGTCTATACATATACACCAGGGCCTCTATTGTTCACAGTATAGAAAAAAATGTGAATGTTGAATCTGTTAGAATCTCTTGTCTATACATATACACCAGGGCCTCTATTGTGGGTGTGCCTGCCCTCGTATTAGGTGTTTTCACATTTTTCCCCACTCTCCATATTTTTTCCCCATTTTTTCCTATTTTTCCATGGTGTGGGAGGCTGCCTTGTGTTGGTGGCAGGATGATCCAGATGCTGGCCGACTATAGCATGGTGTGCATTGACACTAGCTGACTGCTCCATGGGTATCTTTACTGCTATGTCCGCCGACTTCACTTCTACTAGGCCGACTAGAGTTGATGCAGTCGGGTGTCTACACATGCTGTCGACTACCTCTTCTACAGGCCGACTGCACTCATGGGGCCATATAAAATGGCCCCATGGCCCCTGCTCCTTTGTATCTTGACTTTGGGATTTTCTTGTGTATATAGAGTAGAGTTACACGCCTTTCTCTCTCTCTCTCTCTCTCTCTCTCTCTCTCTCTCTCTCTCTCTCTCTCTCTTTCTCTCTCTCTCTCTCTCTCTCTCTCTCTCTCTCTCTCTATTGCTGTATTTTTTTCTACACTGCACTGGCTCTTGTGTTCTCAGATTTTATCATCATCTCCGTTGCATATTCTGACATGGTATCAGACCTCTAGGCTCTTGATACATCTTGGGAATTGTGTGAACAAGAGGGGGACTGTTGTGTTGCTGATTGGTGGACTGTCTTGGACTGTTCGGGAAGAGGAGAAGCAAGAGGAAGGCAGGCTGATTTGCTGGACAGCCACTTGCAGGTGTAAGTTCTTCTTTTTTCCCACCGACCCACCCTTTTAAGTTACTTCCTCACAATGGCAAATTTACTTGAGATGGCTGATAAGCATGTGAAGATCCCAACACTCCCCACATTCCCAATAGACCGTCAATTGGACGGGAACAACTATGGCATATGGAAGGTTATGATGGAATCTGTTCTGGAGTCATACGACCTGATTTCATCGTTGTTGGGGTTCCACGGCCAGGGATAGAGGAAGGGAAGTTATCGTCGATTCGAAAGGACCACGAGGCATAGGCACAGTTGTAGGATCCTGTCAATGCCAGGGTCCGTTCATTCATCTTCCTGAACTGCACACCCCAGGTAATCAATCATGTAAAGCATATGGCACTGGCCAGAGGTATATGTGGCAGCATTTGGCTTCTCTTTATAAGAGGGTATCACCCATGAAGAGGATTTCCTTGGAAGTACAGATGTGGGTTATGAACTCTGCAAAGTCATCGACGATGCGGGAGCACATTAACAAGCTGCAGGCTCTTCAGCAGGAAGTTCTTCACGCTAGGAGATATCATCAGAGGATATGGCCATCACTTTGCTGTCACACTTGCCTTCTCAGTACTCAGCTTTCTACTCTTCTTTGAGTACTAGTGGTAGGCTTAGCACCATCACTTGGGAGGAGCTTGTGCCTATCGTCTTGGACCAGGAGGAAAGATTCACGAACCCTCCACAGGGCGGAGGTTCAGAGGCCTTATTTGGCCAACGGTCGAAAGGCCGAAATAACAAGAAGGGCAAAGGGAAGGCTTCATCGGAGAAGTCTTCTGAGAAGAAGCCTGATGCAAACCAAGAGAAACTGAAGGCCGAGAGAACCTGCAAAACGATTGTGTGGCAAGAAAGGCCACTATTGGTGGCAGAAGTGTCCTAAGCGGACTAGGAAGAGTGCTGATTCTTCTACAAAGACTCCAGCATTTGTGCACTTAGAGATGATGGACTCAGATGCTTCATCGTCTTTGAGCGAGGAGGAAGTTGGCTTCACCGTGCAAAGGATACCCGGGAGCAGATTCTTGAGAGTGGTGCTTCCAGGCACATGACTCCCTCGCATGACTTCTTTTTGGATCTGAAATGGCAATCAGGTTGCATCTTCAGGTTGCATCTTCATTGACAACAACTCCACCATTCCGATACACAGTGAGGGCCGGCGAATGGAGATCATTCCCAACGGCGGCAAGGGGGGTAAGCATTCCTTCCGTGTTCTTTACGTCCCCGCTCTTGGTTTTCATCTTTTGTCAGTGCATGAAGTATGCAAGACTGGCTTCCGGGTGGAATTTGAGGAGCATTCAGTTGCTCCTCAAATTGAAAGGTTCTCAGGTTGGTGATTTGTGGCACTTTCAGTTTGGCCACTTAAATGTGGATGCGTCGACGAGCTTTTCGGGACCAAATGGTGGTTGGCTTGCCAGATGCTGGCAGCAGCAACAAGCAAGGACGTTGCAGTTCTTGCATACGTGGTAAGCAGCACGGGGAATCCTTTCCGAAGTAGGCTTCTAGGCGGGCTTCGAAACCATTGGAGTTGGTTCACACTGACTTGTGTGGACCTATGCAAACACCATCATTGGGAGGATCTCTATATTTCATGCTCCTTGTTGATGATTGTTCCAGATTCACATGGGTCTATTTTCTTTCTCAGAAGGACCAAGCCTTTGCTCGGTTCAAGAATTGGCATGTGATGGTGGAGAAAGAGTCTAGATTGCAGGTAAAGACTCTCAGGGCTGACAATTCTCTTCGAATGCTTTCGTTAGATGTGCAGATCATGGCATCAAGAGGGAACTAGCCAATATGAGATCGCCTTCAGAGAATGGAGTGGTAGAACGTAAGAACAAGATTGTGGTGGAGATGGTGAGGACGATGCTGGAGCATCGTGATCTTCCTCGTCCACTTTGTGGCTACGACTGTCCATACCCTCAACCGGTCTCCGACGACTTCAATACCTCATATGACTCCCTTTGAGGCCTACTTTGGCAAGAAACCTGATGTCTCCCACGTCCGTGCATTTGGGAGCGATGCGTATGTACATATTCCGAAGAAGCAGAGGGGGAAGCTTGACTCCAAGTCCCATAAGCTTATATTTGTGGGATATAACTCTCTTTCCAAGGGATACAGATTGTTTGATCCAGAGAGGAATGAGATTGTTGTCAGCAAGGATGTGGTCTTCGATGAGCATGTTCCAGTATCCACTGTTAATGAGCCACCACTTCTTGGAGACCCAGAAGATTCTAATGATGATTCCTAGTCCATGGTTCTAGCTGGACAACCACAATCAGTATAGGAAGTTGAGCTCACAGCTGGAGTTGAGCCCCCATAGAGTAGAACGAGGCTCTGCATTCTGTTCGAGTACCCAGGTGGTTAGTAGACACCCTACGGGAGTCAGGTGTCATGGAGCTTCCCTCTGAATGGACCACAGAGGACGGACCTTAAAGATCGCACAGAGTCCGATACAAAAGTCATTCAATGGAGCTTCTTTACGTAAACTATGCTTTGAACCCGGTCTTCCATGCCCAGACCAAGCACATAGAGATACAATATCACTTTGTACGTGAGAAGATCTTGGTTGGTGACATCTTGCTACTTTATTGTTCGATGGAGGACAATGCAACAAACCTCTTTCACGAAGTCTCTACCTCAAACTATGCTCCAATGGCACTCTAGATCCCTGGGGTTGGTTCCACAACCAGGAGCTGAGAGGTGGTGTTAAAAGTCATCTCCTATCTATACATATACACTAGGGCCTCTGTTGCCGCCCGTATTAGGTGTTTTCTCATTTTTCCCCACTCGCCATATTTTTTCCTATTTTTCCATGGTGTGGGAGGCTGCCTTGTGCTGGTGTGGCAGGATGATTCAGATGCTGGCCGACTACAGCACGGTGCACATTGACACTGGCTAACTACTCCATAGGTATCTCTACTGCTGGCTGACTTCACTTTTGCTGACCGACTAGAGTTGATGCAGTCGAGTGTCTACACATGCTATCGATTGCCTCTTCTTCAAGGCCGACTGCACTCATGGGGCCATATAAAATGGCCCCCTGGCCCCCACTCCTTTGTATCTTAACTTCGGGATTTTCTTGTGTATATAGAGCAGAGTTACACGCCTCTCTCTCTCTCTCTCTCTCTCTCTCTCTCTCTCTCTCTCTCTCTCTCTCTCTCTCTCTCTCTCTCTCTCTCTCTCTCTCTCTCTCTCTCTCTCCATTGCTGTATTTTTTTCTACACTGCACTTGCTCTTGTGTTCTCAGATTTTGCCATCATCTCTGCTGCATATTCTGACAGAATCATCCCTTTGTCCCCTATCTTATGAATAGCCAAAGTTTGCATCTTGTAGTGTCACTTTTTGAGGAGATTACATGCCACCTTTGCATATTGAAATTGTATTAGTTATTATACAAATGACAAGTTTGATCTCAATGAATTATGTGTGTAAGCTGCTTACATTGGATATACATAAAGAACAACAAAGCTGAAATAATTTTGAAGAATTACTTGGTATCTAAATGTTATTTAACTTATGAAGGTTACATTGAGTTACAATAGTTTTTTTAATAATACATTTTGATAGTTTTAGCTGCTCTAAGAAAATAAAAAGTCTGCATCTTGTAGTGTCACTTTTTGAGGAGATTACATGCCACCTTTGCATATTGAAATTGTATTAGTTATTATACAAATGACAAGTTTGATCTCAATGAATTATGTGTGTAAGCTGCCTACATTGGATATACATAAAGAACAACCAAAGCTGAAATAATTTTGAAGAATTACTTGGTATCTAAATGTTATTTAACTTATGAAGGTTACATTGAGTTACAACAGTTTTTTTAATAATACATTTTGATAGTTTTAGCTACTCTAAGAAAATAAAAAGTTTTACCTTTCTCATTAAATTATGATGTTATATAATGTGACATGAATGAGTCAATCTCTTCTCAATCTTATGATTTTTTATGTAATTCTTTTCACCCATCTTTTTGAAGCCTTTTTGAAGCTACTCCCTTAACACAAGTCTATGTAGATAATAAAGTAAGCTTAAATTTGAGATTAATGTGGAAATATGGGATAACAAAACTACCATTTTTCTCAATTAGATGAGCAAGAATTATTTTCACATACCTTTTTGAAGCTACTCTCTTAACACAAGTCTAAGTGGACAATAAAGCAAACAATAATTAAATTTGAGATTAGTGTGGAAATGTGAGAATAGTGAGCACATATTATGAGTTCCTAAGAGAACCAAATGTGTACTTTTGTAAGTTATTAAAACCACTAGGATCATGGGGAGAGACACCGTCCAACCAAATATCAACTGGTTCATCACTTCAATCAAATTACCATAACCAAAAAATTAATAAATATCATAAAAAAATAACATAGCATGAAAACACAAGAGAGAATCATTGGGTGCAATCTATCCCCCCTCAAGAAGTGTCAGCTTCCTTCCACTTCTTGAGTATTTATGCTTTATTAATCAAAAATAGCACATAACCCAAAAATAGATGCACACTTATGCATGGGCTTACCCTTTACAAAAATGGGGGTTGATTTTAACACAAGCTTAGGTAAAGTGTTCTTATCTAAACACTAAAGGATAATTACAAAATGAACCCCAAGGGCTAATTCACGTGCAAATAAATAAATCCATGCCTAATATAACAAAAGTGGGTGGCTCAATAGGTCCATGCCCAAATACATCAAAATGGGGCGGCCAAATACAAAATCTTGTTAAATACTACGGTAAAAATATCAAAATGAGAACCATCCCGGTAATAACTCGCACCATATCGCTGCCATCACGTCAATCTCACCAACCTACAAGGTTGTCCATTCAAACACCCTACGAGTTAGCAACACATGCTACAAGTCCATGAGAGAGCACATAAGTAATAAATCCACACTTAGTTCCAGCTATCCCTAATTTCATATGTCCTACACATGGAATATTTGGAATCACCCAAGTGCCACACTTTGAACATAGTGGTAATTAGGCGTCCCTAATTAACCACAGAAGGATGGACGGACAAACCGTAACATCCCTCCTGCCCGAGATAGCACCTGTCCTCAGTTGCATCATATCAACCGGCCCTTGTGAAAGTAAGATTGGATGATGTCGGGATAGGCGTGGAAAAACCACTCAGGCATCCATTTTGCATTTTCACTCACGAGGATGATTTTTGAAGGTCAAAAGATATCTATTATATACAGTACTTGTACGAGTAGTAGTGGTCTCATTGTCAATAATAGCCTTAGGTTGAAGTTCTTCTACTTGGTCAACAAGACTAGGTGCTTCTTCATATGAAGGATGTGTAAGAATTGGTCCCCTATAAAGCCTCAAAAGACTAATATGAAAAGAATTATGAATTCTCCAATGAGAAGAAAGTGAAAGCCTATATGCTAGGTCATTAATCTTATGTGAGTAATTTTAAAAGGATCATAAAAACGAGGAGCTAACTTAACAACAAGGTTAGTCTCAACACTTTTAAGACGTCTCTTTTCAATACGAAGCAAAACATATTGACCTTCTTGAAAAACCATGTGCTTCCTTTTCTTATTAGCTTGTTTAGTGTATTTCTCTTGTGCATTAGAAATAGCTTTACAAACATGATCATGAATGGAAGTGAAATCAATGGTGAATTGATCTGCAGCTTCAATAGTGTGTGACAAATGAGTGATAGGAATAGGTAAAGCTTTTCCATACACCATTGCAAAAGGTGGCTTTCCAGTGGATGAATGTGGTGTGATGTTATATGCAAATTGCAAAATATGGATATACTTATCCCATTGTTTAGGTTGTGATGAAACATATGCACGAAGTAAATCCAATATTGTGCTATTTGTCACTTCTATTTGAACATTAGTTTTAGGATGAAATGCAGGGGAGAAATCCAATTTAGTGCCAAATTATCAAACAGTATAGTCCAAAAATCACTGCAAAACTTAGAATCTGTATCAGAAACAATCACTTGTGGTAAACCATGATGTGTGAAAATGTGTTTAACAAACAAATGTGCAGCTTGATGTGCAGAAAGAGTCTTTTTACAAGGAATAAAATATGCTTGTTTGCTAAACCTATCAACAATGGTCCAAATCATATCATTATGGTTTGTAGTCAATGGAAAACCAGTGAGATAAAATCCATAGAAATCTATTCCCAACAAGGAGTGTTAGGAATAGGAAGTGGCATGAGTAAACCAAGTTTCTTACCCTTAAAACTTTTCACTTTTTGACAAACATCACATTCAAACATAAATTTAGCTACATCATTTTTCATTTTAGGCCAATAAAAGTCATTAGAAATAGGCTGGAATGTAGATGAAACACCTCGATGCCCCGCATAAGGTGCCTGATGTAATTCCTCTAAACTAGAATGTCTAAAAGTTTGAGTAATGCATAATCTTTTCTTGGAGAAAAGATATCCATCATCGGAGGAATACTCAGCAAAAAAAGTCCAATGATTATCTCTCAATCTAGACCAAATATCACTAAAGTCAGGGTCTTGGTCATAAGTCTCACGCATAGAGTCAAAAGATGTATTCTCAATCACAAAAATATTTTGAATGGAAGGTCTTCTACTCAAAGCGTCAGCAACTACATTTTCTTTACCAGGTTGGTATTGAATAATAGGCTGAAAACTTTGAATAAAAGCTGCCCATTTTATATGTCTATCCAAAATAAGCGATTGAGAAAGCAAATGTTTGATACTCTGCTGATCAGTCTTTATAAGAAATTTTGAGCCCATAAAATAATGTTTCCAAATTTTCAATGCATGGACTTCACCAAACAACTCCTTGTCATAGGTGCTATACTTACTTTCAGTAGGACGAAATTTCCTACTCTCGCATCGAAAGCAATAGGATGACCATCTTGCATTAATACAGCACCAATGCTCTTACCACCAGCATCGGTTACAAGCACAAAGAAAGGATGTGAAAAATCAGGTAATTGTAACACAGGTGCATGAGTAAGTGCACATTTTAATGCAAGAAATTCAGTCCATTCATAAGGTTTGGTTTTCTTGAGAAGTTCATTGAGATAGTGCGCCTTATATGCAAAATTACGAACAAATTTGCGATAATAGCTACACAACCCTAGAAAAGATCATAATTCATGAAGGTTCTTGGGACATGGCCATGTTGCAATAGTGTCTATTTTCTTGGGATCTACATGGATGCCTTTAGTAGAAACTATGTGTCGTCCCAAATACTCAATCTCACTCTGGAAGAAACTACTCTTTTCACGATTAATGTAAAGTTCATTTCCTTGAGCAAACTAAATACAATTTCTAAGTGTTTTTTGTTCTCTTCTTCAGATTTACTAAAAACTAAGATATCATCGAAAAAGAAAACCACAAAGTTTTGATGTTTAAGAAAGATTCTATTCATCATATGACTAAAAGTCACAGGAGCATTAGTAACACCAAATGGCATCACTAAAAACTCAAAGTGACTAGTTTGAGTTCTAAAAGCAGTTTTATAGTTCTAGATATCTAGCTCGGCCATTCTTACTTGATGATATCGAGATTTTAGGTCAATTTTGCTAAAGACGCTATTGGCTCCCCTTAATTTATCAAGTAGATCATCAACTCTAGGAATTGGAAATCTATTCTTGATAGTGTTCTTGTTTGAGAGCTTTGTAGTCCACACACATACGATAAGTACCATTTTTCTTTTTTACAAGAAGAACTAGTGCTCTATATGGTGAACTACTTGGTCTAATAAGTCCCCGAGAAAGCAATTCCTCGATTTGAGTCTGAATTTCTCTTTGCTCAAGAGGGTTAACTCTATAAGATGCTCTACAAGGCGGTGCACTACCTAGAATAATGTCTATGTGATGATCTTCATGACATGATCTAGGGAGTCCAGGAGGTAACTCATTGAGAAAATAGTCAAAGAATTTGGAAATGAAAGAGCATGGGATGTATCCCTAGGAGGTGGTTCTTGAGCACTAAGCTAGTTAACCAAAATTGAAAAGGTTTTCTCCCTCTTCCTCAAAGCCCTTTCAAGTTGCTTAAGTATGGCTCAAAAGTGGTTGATCCTTACCCCTCAGAAATTCCTTGCAAACAAATATTCTTTCCATGATGCATAAAAGACATTGTGTGCTTTGCATAATCAATTTGTGGTGTGTGTACTCATGTCAAAAAGGCATTCCCAAAATCACGTCAATACCATGCAAAGGTGCTACTAAGATAGTACATTGATCCAAAAATTGTGTAATAGAAAAAGCAAGATTCTTTACTTTCTTAGTGCAATTATACTTTTGATTTTGAAAAGCAACCTTTACTTTAAAACAAGAAGGAATCGTGTCAAGATGAAGAGCATGTGCAAGACGTTCAGAAATAAAATCGTGTGTGCTACCATCATCGTGCAAGATTGTGATTTCCTTATCTTGAATTTTTTCCTTCATTTTTAGTAAAGTATGTGGTGAAAAAGAATGAGGATCAAGGTTACAAGTACCTTCTTGATCAGATTTACCATTGAACTCATTACCATCAGACTCTGGCTCGTAGTCATCGTCGTTAAGCATCATCATTGTTTCCATTGCCCCAGTGTCTTCATCTCCATCCACCATGTTAAGCCGTGCCATTGGCTTCTTCTTCTTCTTCTTCTTCTTCTTGGTGTCATTTGGACACTTATTAACATAGTGTCCCCTCTAATGGCAAGTGTAACATCAAACATCAAGCTTTTTCATCTCGAGTCAATGAATCTGGAACATCTATCTTCTTTGGTTCTCCACTTGCTCCATTGCTATTGTTGCCAATCTTTGCTTTGTTGTTGAATTGCTGGCTTCTTTAATCTTGACCCTTGTTAAAAGGTCGCTTGAATGAAGAACGTCTGTCAAAACCACTAGAAGATGTCAAATCTTTGGAGAATTTAGAAGTACAATTTTCCTGTTGGAACCTAGGTACACCATTTTTCTTTTCACAATTTAGAGCAAGAGATTTAGCAAAGGAAAGAGTGTGAGGAGGAAACATATTAACCTCCGCTCTAATCTTTGGATCCAATCCTAAGATGCACTTCCTTCTAAGATGCTTTTCATGCAATTTTTCTATAGATTGCATTTGAATGAGAGCATTCCAAAAATTTTCAATATAGGTTTGGACATCCTCTCCTTTCAATTGCCTAAGAGTATCCCAATGCTGTCGGGCTTTAGCCTTGTACTAAGAAGGTAGAAAATGTCTCTTAATTTCGTGCTAAAAATCCTCCTAAGTACGAGGTTTATGTCGAACATTATTAGTAGTATTCCACCATAAAGCAACATTCTGAATCAAGCGATTCGCAGCACACATGACCTTATCTTTCTTGGAAAAATTCTCTCCCGAAAAATAGTCATGGAATTGGCTAAGCCAAGCCAAAAGAGTGCATGTGTCCTTCTTTCTGTTAAAATTACAGCAATGTAATGAGCTATGGTGGATAAAATGCTAGAATCAACATCATTAACAAGAGATTAGATGATAATTAAGATGTGATTAGTGAGCAATTAACTGATAGCTTAATGTAGGCATGGATAATCAAAAACCAGCAAATTCTCATTAGGCCAATGCCTCAATTTATAGGGCTTACATCCAATCCAATTCCACTGATTTCTCCTTGATTCACTCCACCTCTTTTGCTTGATTCTCTCCACCTCTCCCAGAATATCTCCACACCTCCTAAATCTCCTCATGCTATCCTTTATTCTCTCCCAGTAGATTCTTCTCACCTTTTCACAGGTTCTCTCATATTTACAGATTCTCTTTTACAGCCTCTAGCCAAGGGCTTGTTCCCGCACACACCCTATTCACTTGTATATTTCAACACCTCCCCTCAAGTGAATACTCCTAGCACACCTAGACCCTATACCAAGTTTCTCTCTTACTTGATAGTCCGCGACCAGTGCCTCAAGTCCCTAAACTCATAGTCCTTGACACTCTCTCTCTCTATGTGTCCAAGGCTACTACAAGTGCCTGTGACCTTGACTAAAGTGCTCACACATACATCTACCACATGGCCTACATCATCGGTGGCTCAGAGGTGGTTTTACTCTATTGGGGCAAGTTACATTGGATTGTGGGGTTTCTCTCTCTTTCTCTCTCTCTCTCAAAAAAGATGATGATCTGACTCCACTTCCTTAAGAGCCTCCATGAAGTTTGTCGATGTCGTTCTTCTCCACTGGGTTTTCTGTAGCAGTCTCTTGCCATGTGTCCTGGCTTTCCACAATCGTGGCAAGTGAAGGTCCTTCCTCCTACTCTGCCTCTTCCTTGCCCTCGTCCTCGAGAGAATCCTCCTCAGGTGAAAAATGCTTTTTCTTCTTCTGCTGTCGAGTCGAGCCATTTCTTCTCTTTGCCTCTGCTCCCTTGCTCTAGTAGAGCTCCTTCTATCTCATGTAGCTTCAATTCAGACACATTCTTTAGTGTTGCTACAATGTTTTCATATTCACCTTTGTCCACACTCTTCAAAAGCATTGCTAGTGCCTCATCATCTTCTACCTTTTTGCCAATAGCTACCAGTTGTTGCTTAATGCTTTTATATCTATTCAAGTGTGTGATTAAAGGTTCACTTTCCTTCATATCCAATTTGTAGAATTGCATTAAAAATTTTATCTTTGAATTTTTAGCTTGTGTGCCAAATAATTTATTGAGTTCATCCCATGCATCTTTTGTCCATTGTATCCCTATGATGTGATGAATGATTTCATCATTTAAACTGAGTGCGATAAGTCCCAATGCTTTTTCATTCCTGCTCTTCCACTCATTTTCCCCTCTCACCTCTGGGCATTTATCTCTCCCCTCAACTAGCCCCCACAGATTTTTTCCTCATGAGTAGATACATGGTTTTTGTCTGCCATGTGTAAAAATGCTCCCCATTAAATTTGGCTATTTCTTGTGCCGTATTCATGATAATGTGAAGGGGGTCTTACCTCTTCATCCAATTTCAAGATTCAAGGGCGGTGTCTACCCTTTTACAACTCAATCTGGTATTTAGGAGATGATTTCAGCATAAAATCACCAAAAATTACATTAAATCAAGGGTAACCAATTTGTACGGAATGGTTGGAGTATCAAACCATCTCCGAATTGCAATATCAAGTTATAGGGATCTGTATCAGATACCTAATGGTTAATTTGAACCCTCAATTATACCAAAAAATAGTGATTAGTACTGATTAATTACTGATTAGCAAATTAATCCTCTATTTTATGTGCAAAAAACAGAGTATGCGGGGAGCCTAGATCTGAGGTCTTAGAGTTCAAATGAGCTCAAATCCTTTTAATGCCATCAATAGCAATCAGTCTAGTAGAGGATTAAGCCAAGAAACACAAGATTTGACCAAACATTGAATGCTTAATCTCTGTTTTACCAAAGTCACCTGCAGATTTGATAAAGAGCTTGGATCTCACTATAGACTTGATCAAATCTCCAGCTTTTTCTATCGTTTTGCCTCTAATCTACGCATAACCCATTGCTCATTATCTTGATTAATGGTTTTCCATGAAACAGATGTGGATTTGTGTAAGATTTGGTGTAGAATAGCTCTCTTTTTTGTTTTTGAAAAGAATGTTTTTTTGCCTAATTTTTAGATTAATTTATTTTTTTGTTATTGTTTTTGTGGTTTTTCATGTTCTTAGGGTTTGCACATAGTTTGTATTAGGCTTAGTTTGCATCCATTGCATTAAACAATGTAAGAGAATGCAATTCTTAGTGAATGTTAGTTCTCTTTAGTTGAAGCATAGATGTAAGATTATTAATTTGAGTCTAATTGTGTGTTTTTGTTGAAATTGTTTGGATTAGAGTGTTAGCAAGTATTAGGAGTAGCTTAATCTTTCAAAAAATTTCTTAAAACCATCAAAAAACCCTTGAATTTGACTAATTTCTCTTAATGGACTGGTTTTTGTCATTTAGGGTGATTAATCTTGTTCAAGAGGCCAAAAATTTAGAAAATATATTAATTGGGGTCTAAATTGATCATATGAGTAGTCAAAATTGGGGATTTTGAGTATTTTGAGAGCATCTAGATGCATCAAAACACCTAATCACATCAAGTTTTTGATTAATTAGAGAAATTTGACCCTCTTTGCTTAAATTTGCCTGAAAAGAGGAGATAATAATTAAGAGTCTAATCAATCTCCTAATTTAGATTAATTTATACAATTGTTGATGCACAAAGATTAGGTTCTCCTTGCTCTATCCAATGATGTGTTCAATTGTGTGAATTAATTAGGAATTAGTGATTAATTAGAGTCCTTGATTAGTGTAAAAGAGGGAAAGAATAGTAAAAGGATTAATCTTGGATTAATCCTTAACCACTATTTTACATAACTCATTAAGGCTAATGAGCATTCAATGAGTAGATGCTCATGAGTTGTCAATTTGTCCATTTTGGGGATCATTTATGAAGGGTTTAAGGGGTGTCATTAAAAGGTTGACTTTTTTTATTCCCACTTACATTTTTGGAAAAATGCCCATATCCCTTTCATTTTAAATTCAAAAAATATCCCCCCCCCCCCAAAAAGGGAAATTTGTATTTCCCACTATACTTCAAAAAAAATAAAAAGTAAAATCCGACCGTGAACGAAAAAAGTTCGGCTGTGAACGAAAATCCGGCTGTGAACGGAAAAAAGTCTATTCGTGAAACAGAAGTCCCGCCATGAGAAGGTCCGACGTGACACTGTAGAAAATGGTTTCATGTCGTGAAACGGTCTGCCCAGGTCCGACATGAAATTGCAGAAAATGGTTTCACACCGTGAAACTATAGAAAATGGTTTCACACTGTGAAACTACAGAAAATGGTTTCACGCCGTGAAACGGTCCGCCCCATGAAACTGTAGACAATGGTTTCACGTCGTGAAATGGTCCACCGTGAAACTGCAAAAAATGGTTTCACGCCGTGTAAAAGTCCGACGTGAAATTACATAAAATGGTTTCATGCCGTGAAACGGTTCGACGGTGAAAATACAGAAAATGGTTTCACGCCGTGAAAAAGTCCAACGTGAAATTGTAGAAAATGGTTTCACGCTGTGAAATGGTCCGCCGTGAAAGTGCAGGCCGTGAAAAAAGACTCTGGAAAACACCCCTATTTGGAGACCCGTATCTACTAAACCGTAAATCCAATGAAGGCGCTCTAGGGCTCATCGAAAAGCTGACATCGAGCTCTTCGACTTTGGACTGGTCGTCCGAAGTCAAAATCAACCATTTTGGCCTCCGACTAGCAGCCTCAAAATTCGATTCGAAAATCAAGGCAAAAAAAATGCCCAAAAATCGCGAAAAATCGTAAAAAAAAACAGCACGAAAACGACAACGAGCCATATTCGGACTACTTTTTGAGGGTCTAGACGACAAAATCACGGACAACTCAAGGAAACAAAGTTGTAGTACTCTAAAAATACTACAACTCCCTCATACAAAGTTTTTCAAAATTCCTTTTGGAACACCCTCAAAAACGTGTTGCGAAACAGGGAAATTCTCAAGAAAAATTTTCGTCTTGAGACAGTGATGGAAAATAGGTTTTAGGACCTCCTCTTCCATCTGGGAAGTTCCTAGCATACGCTTTTTTCAGAAAAATATCTCTAAGAGGTCGTTCATGTGCGTATAGCGCCTAAGCTAATTAGGGCAAACGGACACCACCTCCCAATGCCATTGGCCATGCCTATAACAACAAGCGTGTGGTCGGGTTTTACACCCCCTATAACTTCGATCCCACCGGCGGGCTTTGGCCCCTTGCCTAACATTCCTGCAAATCCTATAAGTACCAACCCTTTCCTAAATGCCCACACCTTAGACATACTGATTGACTAGTTTAGGAAGGGGGTGGCCCAGGGACTCAGTGAGTCTCTTCCAACAAGAGCACTCACATATGGCTTTAGTGACATACAAAAATACGACTGTACAAATTTCCAAAATTATAGGCAAATATGATGGAACAACATACCCTATTCAATTCATTCAAATGTTTGAGCAGAGATGTGAAGCCTTTGGAAATCCCAAGTGCCCCACTAAGGTACATGCGTTGAACTTATGTCTAGAGGGGAAAGCTAGTCGATGGTTCATCGCATTAATGCCAACAATCAAGACCAACTTCAAAACCTTCAAATCAGCCTTTATACATGGCTTTTCCAGACAAGGTGATCGATGGAGTGCAGTAACAGAACTCTTTTCAATTGAGCATCAACCCAATGAATCCATTAGAGATTGTATCCTTCGGATAAAACTCTTAGACTCATGTTGTGAGTCATGGGAAAAATTAAATGATGTTCAATTGAGGAGATGTTTCATGATGGGCTTGAAGAATAACAGCTTACACAACTTAATCATTGTATCCAATGTTGCAAAGAAGCAATATGTTTAGATGACAACAAGTTAGAAGATGAGCATGCTACGAGGTGTTCCTCATCTAAACCAAGTGAAGCAATGGCAAAAGAAAGATCGATCTCGAAATTAACATTCCCCGAATTTTATGCAGCCTTGCTTAAAACATTACAGAAGACATCTATAAGACAGAATGAAAACCTTCAAAACCAGACTAGAAACTGCTCAGGAAGCAGTTAATCGGACACTTCAGTGTTTCTATTATCGTGGACCTCACAAGGTGGCAGACTGCACATTTTGGAATACTTCCATGCCTACAATTCACTGACACTTTTTGCGACCAATGTGTGAACGATGTGGCATTGATCACTCCAAGATTGCCCAAGACGAGTTGCTTCAATGCAACTTGTCTCACAACATCTTGAGTGTACAAAACGGGCAACTGGCCACAGTACCCTTAAATGTGCTTACACACTTACAAGCCAAGGCACGAGAAATAGTCAAAAGAAATGTAAAAGACAACACCTCAACATGGGTAGAAGAACATCCTTTAAAAAAACAGAACCTAAAAGAGAAAACAAAACCTTATAAACCAAAGAAAGAGAAGAGACAAAAAATGAGTCGAATTAAAAGACAGGAAAAATGAGTATGTAGAGGACATAAACCCAAAAGGGGAAATAAACACAAAAGAGCCAAAAGCTATACATGATGTAGAAGCATCCACATCAAAGACCACCACAGAAACCTCAACACCCATATGTGCGACACGGAATACAAAAACCCAAAAGAAAATTCGATCTCGTCGCATGGGTAAACATAATGAAAAACTAACAAACCAAAGAAAGTCAGAAAATGAAACAAGTTCTAGTACATCACTAAGTGAGGATGAAACAAGTTCTTACTCTTTTCTCAGTGCACCACATAGACCAATCAAAAAACTAGAACCCACCCAACCACCCCAAATGAATAATGATGATCACATGATGTATGCAAAACGCAAAAAGCAAGCTTAGGAGAGCATGCTTAGCTTGGTTGAATGTCTTACAGGGTTACCGGTTGTGATTGAGCCTCATAATGTCAATCCTAAAAGAGCAACCAAGATTAAAAGCCTAGAAGAGTACCGCTTTCCCTTTCAAGAGGAAGACATACTCTCTACAAAAGAGTCATTTGAGACAGATTGTATGAACTATAGGCTTGAGAAAGCACGTGAGGAATTCGATAATTCCCTTACAGGATTAGAACAATCTCTCAAAACCTCATTCAGAGGAATGCTCTTCTCTCATGAAGATAAAGCAAGCATCACATTAGCACTTGCACCTTTAATGGCTCAACTTGAGTTATACAAGGACATAACGAACTCCATAAAACAGGACTATGAGGATTCGCAAGTTTCCAAATAGCCCTCATTAAGAATTGTCAGAGGGCCAAGCATGCCAGTGTGTACGCATTTTGGATACTCTTGAAAAAGCTGAGACCCAAACAGAGGATGAAAGTGAATGGGAATATGAAACAGACATAGGATTTGAAAGCTGAAACAATAATTGAAACACCCATGGTTCCTTTGGAAGATTCTATCATGGTATGGTTGGATTTCCCTCAGGCAATGATGTTCAGCACAAACACGCATTGATTAGCCCTCGAGCTAGTCATAACATCGTGACAATAGACACTTGGGTGTCATTGGGACAACCTAAACTCATCCCTACAAGCAACAGTCTTGCAAAAGGAGCGAATGGACAAAACATTGAAGTTCTAGGTTCCTTTAGATACACTACTCGAACAATCGATGGTGATATGGAATTTACATTTTATGTTACCCTAGATTCCCTTGATTATGATGTCTTTGGTGGACCTTGGATAAGTGAATCGTTGTATTCACTAGATGAATCCATGCAAACTATTTGCATGGAGACAACCACATGCTCAAAGGCCTCGTCATCGAGACAACCACTCCACAAGAGACTCTAACCTCATCATCATCAACAACGCTAATGAGTCTCAAACCCACAGCCTCAGCACCAGCCAAAGTCAAGGAAGGCCCTAAACCTTCCACATCAACCCTAAAGAAAACTCCACCAAGACTCTCACAATCACAATATCTTAATGGTATCAAAATGTGGGTGGAGAAGCAACTACTTGTAGCTCAAGGCTACTATGAAGGTGCCAATCAAATTTGGGTACCTCGACAGTCAAAACCTCTTCCTCAACGAAGCACTCGAAAGCCAAGGAAGAAGAAGAGTACTCCACAACACCATCCACAAAAGCCTATGCGAGTTCCTCAAAGAACTCCATGAATGCAACAAGTGTGGGTACCAAAAACACTACTGCAAGCACAAGGGTACTACCAAAGAAATACCAAAGCTTGGGTCCCCAAGTGCATCACAAAGTCCCCTAATCTTGCATAAAGAAGAAAGCCTCAACACCAAGCACATCGGCAACCAAATTACAGTGTTCATCTCAAAGAGGGGTGCCTGTGCATGTACTTCAAGAACAAGGATACTATGATGGTAGTTCCATCATATGGTTACCAAAATCAAACAATGTGAAGAAAACCTCACCACCACCGACTTCAACCTATAGTTCGACAAGAATGGAGGCCCAAGAAACAGCAA
The DNA here is from genome assembly GCF_041138505.1 of Cibotium barometz. Classification (NCBI taxonomy): domain Eukaryota; kingdom Viridiplantae; phylum Streptophyta; class Polypodiopsida; order Cyatheales; family Cibotiaceae; genus Cibotium; species Cibotium barometz. The sequence continues at coordinate 15,816,259 of NC_141058.1, forward strand.
GCAAACCAACAACTTCACCTATAGTTCGACAAGAATGGAGGCCCAAGAAACAGCAAGCAAACCACTCAACCACTCTCGTGCATTCAGCACCAACACAAGAGCTTATCTGTTCAAGCAAACAATCAGCAGTCTTTCGTACTGCCTTGACATCATTTCAGACAAATTCAAGATCAAATACGAAGACTTAAGAGCACATCAAGAACAAAATAACAATTCTCTTGTCACCTCTCTAGAAATGAGAAATGAGTGCACAAGAAGCTGTTGTTTGCAAATCATGACCTAGGTGACCCATAAATTTTTTTTTAAAAAGGTCAAAATTTACAAATTCACGGAATTCCATCTCACGGAATTACAATTCAAGGAATTCCATCTCTCACACCTTAAGAACCTGCACTTTCATGATTTAAGCCTCATCTCACGGATTAAGCCATATCATACAATAGCCACTATATATTTGTTAAGCTTATTGCTTACTATTCTTTTGGCTAAATTAATGTAGCAGGGCTGCTCCATGAGTACATATGCATACTCATGCACTGGAGAACATTTGCACCAAAGCCTCACTATCGACGACAACTTCCAGGTACATCTCTGGATGGGAGGGCCATGGTGGGCGAAAACCTGGTCAATGGTACAACCCATCGCCTGGAATTTTCCTTTACAAACCTCTCCAAACGACGCCACTGTTGAGATATCGAGCTCATCTAGTGAGGCGATGGACACTGATGACCCACCTGGGGGATAGGTCCCACACTTACAACACTGGCATGGTTGGTAAGATCATGTGTGATATGCGGCCAGTGGGATGACGGGCTGTGTGACAGTCATTCTAGAGACTGGCATAGTTATAGCGCCAGCTCATTTAGTTGGGTTCACACTATAGAGAACCCTAGTATGTATTTGGTTGAGTACCTTTTCATATGTGTGTACTCTTATCTTTGTATATGGTGTGTTGAGTGTTGTGTGAAGAAGAAGAAGATTTTCAGCCTCTCACCTTGTGTGTTCTCTTTTAGGATTTTGTGAGTGTGTGTGTGCTTACAAGAGCTCAAGCTCTCTTCTCCCCTGCATCTTTTCATGGTATCAAAGCCTGGTTCATGCTAAGGGGGGCTGAGCTGCAAGCAAGAGAAGCACAGGAAGCGGTACGAGGGTAAGAGCTTCAACTACTCTTCCCTATTTGTGTTGGCGACTACACCCTTGTCGAGAGCTCTACGGGAGGCACTGGCAAACGATCTCTGATTGAGGAGCTTTCTTCGTGGGAGTAAAGCTATAAGGCAACTTTATTGACCTATCGGACGCTATTATTGGTGCCCAAAACGCGTTTCGGGCGCGTTAGGACCTCCGTTTTTCAGAAAGCAGGCAATTTCGAGCACTGCAAGTAAGTCATCAATTCTATGCAGAACTTTGTTTTAAGAACTGCAGGAAGACAAATTGGTTGTGCAGGAAGACAAATTGGTTGTGCAGACATTGTGTATGCTACAAGGAGGTCAACAATTGCCATTGGGTGTATGTATGCACATTGAGGTCACTGGTTGTGACATTTGAGTGTAGTACAGTACTGCTGCAGAAAATACAGTAGTTTCCGTAGGACAAACCAGAGTGTTGTTTCTGGTAAATTTGTGTGTCTGGCAAGATGTCAAATGATGGTATAAACTAGATTGTTGCTAAGAAGCTTGATAAGAACAACTTCCATGCTTGGAGGTTCAGATTGACAAATTTCCTGATGGGAAAGGGTTACTGGGACTACATAAAAGGTGAGCATGAAGAGGCACCGGAGATACCGGAGATCAATCCGACTGCTGCTGCAGATGTGAAAGACTTCAAGGATTGGAACCAAGGAGCCAGAAAAGTTATGTATTGGCTCTCTATCAGTATACAAGACACCGTGATTGGGCACATACAGGATGCCAAGTCCCCCAAGGAGGCGCGGGACACCTTGGTAAAACTCTATGAAACGAATACCAAGGCACGAAAGATACAGTTGAAGAATGAACTTCATACTGTGGAGAAAAAGAGTATGTCTGTGAATGACTATACATTGAAGATCAAGGGTATTGTGGAATCCCTTGCATCTATTGGCATTTCAGTAGATGATGATGTGATAAGGTGGAAGTCTCTCTACGTGGTCTCGGGCCACAATACAAGGCGTTCAAGATGTCTATTCAGACTTGGGAAAACATTCCCAATTTCACAGATTTGGTGACTTTGTTGATTATAGAAGAGAAGAGCTTGGGTGAAGACCAACAATCTTCACAAAACAAAAACAATTCAGAACAATAGGCCTTCTACACAAGTTCAGGAAGAGGACGAGGTAGAGGAGGCCGTGGACACAGCCAAGGAGGTGGCCGAACAGGTAATCAGAATTATGGCCAGCAGCAGCAGCAACAACAACAATCCGAGAATTCGCAACAACAACAACACGCGGGTGGAAAAGGCCAATTCAGAGGCAGGGGGAGTCAAAGAGGTCTTGGAAATTGGCAAAGGCAGTATAATGATACACGTGGATGCTTTTATTGTGGTACGCCTGGACATGTGCAGGCATATTCTTGTAAGAAGCAAGCTGACATGCAAAATGGAAAATTGCAGCAAAACAACTATGCATCCTCGAGAGCAGAAACAATGAGGATAATGAAAGGTTGTTTGTTATGCAGCATGTCGTTAATACCATGTCTAAAAATGTTGAAGCAGCACATAGAGATGATGTATGGTACATTGATTCAGGTGCTTCAAACCACATAATGACAAGTCATGGGGAGTGGTTCAAGGAGATGAAAAACCTTGAAAGACTAGGTTTTATGGAAACAAGGGATGACATAGCTCATCCAATTGCCCAGGTTGGAGATGTGCCATTGTCTATGCAGGATAGCAAAGTGAGGTACCTTGTAGATGTACTTCATGTTCCGAACATAACAAAGAATCTGGTTTCAGTTGGCCAGATGATTGAGTAGGGTTTGCAGGTTCGGTTTAACCCTGATGGTTGTTATGTTGAAGACTTTAAAGACAAGTGCAGGTTGGTTGCAAAAGGCAACAGAGTGAGCAGAATGTTTACATTGAATGTAGATGCCAGAAGTGAGTGCTGTAATGTTTGCAAATGGTTCAAAAATTGTTGCAGACACAGACATTTGGCATAAAAGAATTGGACATGTGAATGTACAGAGAATGAAGTCTATGCAGACTAAAGAAATTGTGACAGGGCTGCCAAAGTTTAAAGTTGAAGGTATGCAAAAAATATGTGAAGCATGCCAATTTGGAAAGCAAACAAACAATGTATTTCCATGTGACAGAAATGTGAGCAGAAATGCACTAGATGTTGTGCATTCAGATGTATGGGGTCCTACGAAGACCATGTCTATGGGAGGCTGCAGGTATTGTAAGATTCCTCCCCAGCCTCTCAAAATGTCCAGCATCTTCCCCTGTAATCAATCCCTCTTCAGAAATATAAAAGACTTGTTTCTAACTGTTTTAACCTAGAGAGAGAAAATATTCTAGAGAGAGAATATTCAGATTTTTAATATTTTTGGATAGAAAATTATCTCATCTTATTAAAATAAGTTCCCCTGAAACAGAAATTCAAAAAAGAACTTTCCAATGTGCAATTGGAATTAATTGGAAATGAGTATAAAGGACCTTAGCCTAAGGGTCTAGATTTTCAGAAATTTTTGGATTATGGTCCAATTAAGGTTCCTATGGGCCAATAGCATCAATCCATGTGTAGGGAGGAGATAAATCCAATTTGTAAAAGAAGATACCCAAAAATGAGTAAATGCTCACATAAGATGAAGAGTTGAAAATGTACAAGGCTTATTAGTAAAAAACTATGAGCAATATTAAAAATATGAGATATTTTGGGTATCCAAAAATGAGTAAATGCTCACATAAGATGAAGAGTTGAAAATGTACAAGGCTTATTAGTAAAAAACTATGAGCAATATTAAAAATATGAGATATTTTGATTCCATTTTGACACATATGTAAGGAAGGGGAGTTCTTTAAAGGAGGTGCATATTTCACATAAGATGAAGAGTTGAAAATGTACAAGGTTTATTAGTAAAAAACTATGAGCAATATTAAAAATATGAGATATTTTGGGTATAATGATTCCATTTTGACACATATGTAAGGAAGGGGAGTTCTTTAAAGGAGGTGCATATTTCACATGCTTGAATGAGTTTTAAACTCATAAAAATTGAGATATTTCATCTCTCCTCCCTCCTCATTTAAGTCTAGTTCCAAAAAGTTAGCTTAACTGACCTAAAAATGGTCAAATATTGACCAAACTGATTTAGAAAATTCTAGAATCAGTTTGTTTGGTTAGGAGCTCAATTTTTCCTATAAATAGAAGCCTCCCCCTTGTTGAAAAATATATAGTGTTTATGCATCGTTACTCTACTCCACCTAAGCTAAGAACTATGAATTCATTAATAATTCACTAGTTTTTGGAGCTTCCCTCTTTCTTCAATCCCCATTGGTGGCTCCATCAACATACTTAACCAATTGATTGGTTGGGGGCCTCTACCGTGAACAAAGAATCAAGCAATTTGTAAGGTAAATAGTGAATATTGATCTTTTCTATAATTTCACAATGTTTCTCTCTTCTCAACTCCTCTCAAGCTTGAGAAGCTTAATTGGTATGGTTTTTAAATGCTATTGAAGTTAATTGAGGAATAGTAGTGAAGAGTTACATAATTTGATGAATGCTATTGAAGTTAATTGATTAATGATACTAAAGAATTACATAAATTTCCATTTATGTTTAAATTCTAATGGTTTTTATGTAATTTCTCTCTCACTCAAGAAATGGTCATACTCATGACCCATTCTCAATCCAAATGAAGCTTTTCATAAAGCTTTTCCTTAATCCAAGATTAATCTATGCTTGAGACCAAATTAATGGTTTTTTTTCTATGCTTTTAGTTTATGTATTTCATGAATATTGATGATTCAATCCATTATGGAATATTGATCCAATTAGGGATTATTCTAATTATTTCTTAATGTTAAGCTTTATCCCTTAGAAAAATTGAGATTTATCAGTCATAGCAGAGCTATGGTAAAATTTTTATAAAAATTACGCATAAAATAATTTCATTCAAAGCATGAAAAGAGGACTTCCTACCATATTCTAAGAATTATCATCCTAGATTAATTGAAGATATTCATTGTAATCATAGAGAAATTGATTTTTATATTATGCGTAATTGATTTTCATGCATAGAGGTATGCATAAAAGATTATTATTTTAACATAAAAGTGTTACTTTTATCATAATTAGATTTCATGCATAGAGGTATGCATAAAAGATTATTATTTTAATGTAAAAGTGTTACTTTTATCATATTTGAATTTCATGCATAGAGGTATGCATAAAAGATTATTATTTTAATATAAAAGTGTTACTTTTATCATATTTGAATTTCATGCATAGAGGTATGCATAAAAGATGATTATTTTATTACAAAAGTGTTACTTTTAGCATAATTGAATTTCATGCATAGAGGTATGCATAAAAGTTGTTTATTTTATTACAAAAGTGTTACTTTTAGCATAATTGAATTTCATGCATAGATGTATGCATAAAAGATGATTATTTTATTATAAAAGTGTTACTTTTATCATATTTGGATTTCATGCATAGAGGTATGCATAAAAGTTGATTATTTTATTATAAAAGTGTTACTTTTATCATATTTGGATTTCATGCATAGAGGTATGCATAAAAGTTGATTATTTTATTATAAAAGTGTTACTTTTATCATATTTGGATTTCATGCATAGAGGTATGCCTAAAAGTTGATTATTTTATTATAAAAGTGTTACTTTTATCATATTTGGATTTCATGCATAGAGGTATGCATAAAAGTTGATTATTTTATTATAAAAGTGTTACTTTTATTATATTTGGATTTCATGCATAGAGGTATGCATAAAAGATATTCTTTTTATACTAAAAGTGTGATTTTCATCATAAATGGATTTTATGCATAACTTAGATGCATAAGAGAAATTCTTTTATTCTAAAAGTGTAATTCCTACCAAATTGAATTTATGCATAAGAAGATGCATAAAAGATTGATTTTTATTTTGAAAGTGTTAGTCTCCTTAAATGGAATTTATGCATAAAAAAATGTGTAGAGAAATCTTATATCAAATATAAGAATTCTCTTAAAAAAGATATGAAATGTGATAAGATGTGATAAGAGCTGTATGAGATGTGAAAAGATGTGATAAGATGTGTATGAGATGTGATAGAATGTGTTAAGATGAGTAGGATGTGTTAAGATGAGTAGGATGTGTTAAGATGTATATGGGATGTGTTAGGACGAGAGTGGATGTAATATGGTTGTATGAATGTGATGTGGATGTATACATGTAGATATATATGTATGAATGTGAATGTGGATGTGGATGTGGATGTATGGATGTAGATACGAATGTGGATGTATGTATGTAAATGTGGATGTATGAATGAAGATGTGAAAATAAATGTATGCATGTGAATGTGGATGTATGAATATGAATGTGGATGTGTGGATGTGGAAATGGAGGTATGGATGTATGAATGTGGATGTGGATGTATGCATGTAGATGCGTATGTATGAATGTGAAATTGGATGTATGATGCAGACGTACGAACATGGATATATATGTAGAATAATAAATATGAAGGTGTATATGAGATAATGTGTAGTCTATATGAGTGAATGGATGAGAACGAGTACACATTGAATGGAATGTGGATAAGTAATGTGTTCCGAGAGTGGATAATATGGAAAGACAAGAGTTCGTTATAAAAACTGTATTTTGTGACTGTTTGTAAATAACTGTTTTATGTCAAGAATGCTGGAGAAGCATTTTGACCGTCTTGAGGATTAAGGTCATGAAGACCGAACTGATAAAGTTGCAACTGCTGACGGAGAGTCAATGGAGGACGTCTCGCGTAGCAAGGTCGATCGAGGTCTTAACCAGCCTCGGTTCGATTTAAATGGTGAGCTTCCGGTACGGTGGATGAGGGACCAAGGAAGCGGCCTATGAGTGAAGCGCTAGGTCACCTGCAAAGGATCCTAGAGGGTGCTGACCATACGGTGCTCGGGCTCTGGGTCGCCGAAGATACCCACAGGTGCGTCGTGGAAGATATTAGAACAAGGAGTAAGAGTTGTTTTCTGAAACCGGGCATGGATCTGGTTGATTGACCTTGCTGGTCCTCAACGGATGAGTCCATGGCTCTTTTATATGGATCTGTGGGTTGATCTTGCTGATCTTCCACGGAGATTCCATTCTATTATATGCATATATTGCCGGTTACTATGAGCTAGGAACTATGGAAAAGGCCCCTGAGAGAACAGGTGGTGAGCGTTCTGGTTGCCAATGATGCCATAAGTACACCGATGAAAGAATGACCGAAAATAAGGATTCAACCAGAGACTTTGAGGATTGTCATCAGTGACATAATGGTTTTATTAAAGGATTGTTTTAAAGCTAGTTGATGCTAAGAAAAAGGCAATTTCATATTGGGTGTGTAAGTGGTGTGACTAGTTTTATGTTTGCATGAACTTCCGGCTAGGGGGCCTTGGAACTCTTTTCCTTAGTACCCGGGACAAAACCTAACCAAATTCTTAATTGGATCCCATCAATACAGTGGTTGGGCAGTTGGCTAACCCATGGGACTGGATGGGGTTAGGCTGGACTGATGGATCCGTAAATTGAGATTTAATTTCTATTATTACGATAGATGAAGTAAATCCCAGATAGAAATTGTTCTATGGATAGGAATCAACGGCTGTGCCTCTTGATGGGGAAAAAAGCGTTGATCCCAATGATCCAAGTGCAAGTTTCTTCCTTGATTTGACCAAGTACCGTTAAAGGTGCAGTCAGATCAGTTTGATGAGTAATGATCTTGACTACGTTAGAGTAAAGAGTTATCCTAGTGGAATCGCCCGTGCTTTTCGGGTAAAGGAAGTTTTTTCGGTTTCGGTTTTGGACAAACCGACCGATTAGTCTCTTGTCCGGATATCCGTGGGCAAGGCCCCGAGTGTGAGACCCCTACCCGCGCACGATGTGCTACTTCCACTGCTAGTATCCCGAATCCGTTGCGCGGTGGAGACCGGGATCTCACAGTTGGTATCAGAGCGAAATTGAAAGCTAATAAAGATAATTAAATTCTTATCTGAAATTGGTAATAAGAATTGAGAAACAGCATTTTCATAATGTATTTTCATTCCGTAAGCTTCTTTAATGAAGAAATTTTAATCAAAGAAACTATTTTTATAGATGGAAGTTTCCCATTTATCTGGTATTCCCGATCTCACCCAGTCTCAAGATATGATTGCATTTGCCTTCGAGCATCTCATCTCTTCCGCTTCAACTCAAACAAGCCGAGCAAGACTCGCACGCCATTTCGCGGATTTATATTTTCCTACCCCAGCGGGGAGAGAATACAACATAAGTGGTTTGCAGGGCAATATGTCCACGCCCCTTGCGACCGCCGTACAATGCTGTGGTGGCAGAATCTCTCATTGACTATGATCCTGTTAAAGCTGAAAATGGTGCGTGGTGTCATTCTATATCATTCGACGCCTCGAAATTTCAGACTTTCATGTCGAATTTATAGACTCCTTAGTCGATTTATCCCTAAGGAGAAAATAATAGCCCCCTTCGCAGTTAGAGAACTTATGTAACAGGGCGTGACTATGGCCCAGTACGGTCCTCTTATATGTCTTCCGAGGAGATTTTGAACTCAGAGCCGAGTTGCTCTATGTACATATTGCAACTTTTATATAAATAAAGAAACGTTTTTTGGTGACAAAATTCCTGTTGGATAAATGATTGTTTATGGCGGACGATCTGCTCTGCTGATTTTTTTAAAAAAAATCTGTTATCGGACATATGTCATAGATCTCCATTAAGATCTTGTCTTGTATAACAAATTGTTTTTCGAACTCTTAAGTCTTAGGATCTCGTGAATAATATCAAAATAAAAATTTAATAATATATAAATTTTGGCAGAATCATGAGACGAGGAAACCGTGGTCGTCAGCCAGACCCTGTCTCTCAATATGACGAGCTTAACCTTGATGTTCACAAGGTTTTTCATAGGACTCAACCAGGACCCTTAAAAGGAGAAGGGGAGAACCTGGGCGAGGCTGTGGAGAAATGGGTGGAAGCCTTGGAAGAGTATTTTGATGTCACAGGATAAAATCATCAGAGCAATTGGCTAATAAAGATCAACTGAGAAGCCAAATATGTCAAAAATTTATCAAGAAACACAAAAAGGTTGTAATTGTGTGATATAATTCATACAATTTGATATTTAAACTGAAAAATTCGTAATTTAGTAATTGGGTTTTCAGATGGAAGTACCGCAATCGTATGGAATCCTGACTTGCTTGAGGCCTAGACATGATGGTATCTATCTTATAGTTCCAAGTATCATGACTACCCGTATATACCGAGAGTATAACTGCAGCTCTTTACTGACAGTACATACGAGTAAATCTAAGACTTGAAATTATAAGCGTTAATGCTATCCAGATGATGATTTCGAATGTGGTTGATATGATTTTTAATTCTGTTTTGAATTGATTTGGATTCTGATTGAAAAATGATGATCCCTGAAAATGGGTTGAAATGTAATAAGCTGAGCGAAACCACAATGTGGATGATTGGGACGAGCCCCTGTAATGATAAATGATGAAAATGATTCAGCAAATCACTATGAGATTAGTGGATTGTGCTGTCAAATTGCTACTGTTAATACTTGAGACGGTAGATCAAGTTAAGAGATGACAAATTGAGAACTTGCTTAACTAAAATTCCCGTGGAGGAATGTTCAGAAGGAAATTTTTTGGTCTAATGGACCATTATCGTGTTAAAAATATGAATGATATGATCTAAATGAATTGTTATTTAATGATGAGTTCTATATAAGAAATATTTATCCCCATATTCTGTTGGGTTGACCGGAATATAAGGAACCCCAGAATAAATTGGATCTTAAGCAAAAGAGTTGTCCTCTACTTGCTAGATAAGGACATCTTGCACCTTTTAAGTGGGGTAGAATGTAAGATTCCTCCCCCAGCCTTAGAGGTATACAGGAGTAAGAATCTCCCTTTCTGATCTTATAATTATTCCCTCTCTAAAATAAAAGAAAGATTCTGTTTAAAAAGGGAAGACACTTTCCCCCAGAATACCTTCTCAGGAGCCTACCTGTTTTAAGGATTCAGAATGATGAGTTCAGAAGTGAGAACTGATGTTTTGGATACCAAGGTTTTGGTCATCAGTTAAAAAGACTGCCCGACTCCTACCATGGAAAGGGCACAGGGAAGTCTAGAACCCAAATTCAGAGACCAATTCCTTCATACCAATCTAATCAGGGTCCGTCTCTCGGACAAGATTGCTTAACTCCATTAACTAGGTCCGACCCATTAATTAGGGTCGAGATGACCAGTCAAATGCTTGGTGACTTAGAGTAACAGATGCAGGCAATTCATAAAGATATAAACACTGCCCAGGATTGACAGAGACAATATACGGATAAGAAGAGGACAGTCAGAGAAATCAAAGAAGCAGTTATAGTCTTCAATTGAATACAGACCAAAAGAATTTCTTTATCTCTAGGGGAGTATAAGTAGTTATCCCCCAGATATTGTGGACCAAAGGAAGTAAGTGACTTAACCTACGAACTTCTTTTATCTCCTCATCTCAAAGTTCTTAACGCCTTCTATAGAAATATGTGCCAAACCCAAATCATGGAAAGACGGTAAAACTTCAGTGGCAAGATACCGTTGGCTTCTAGGTTATGCTAACTCCTTCCTTTATATGTCGTAACTTTTACTTATCGTTCACAGTAATCTTACTTCCATCGATCTCCTTCTTCTTAATCTCCTTCATGGCTTGGCAACAAGAATTAGTTTTATCCATGATGATTTCTCACCCTTCAAGACGCAAGCGAGTCTGTAAAGAAGGATTTTATAGAACTGTATGAGCGCTCACTTTTTCCTCACCTAGAAACGTCTGTAGCTCAGACCAAATGGCGGACCTATCAAGACATAACTAGGGTAACACCCTGGGGTCAGTAGCACTTTCGTAACAATGTCCGCTTGGCCATGGTTATTGAAGCCTTGGGTTTGGGTCCCCGATACTACTGCGTCATGAGATCAAGACATCTTGGGTTTTCTGAGCGGGTCTTCTTACTGGCGTGTTTTCTTCCTCATCAGAAGATATGCCTTTATCCCATTTTTAGCTTGCCTCTCAGAGGTCCTTTTGTTAGATCACCTCATACCACTGAGATAGGTGCGGCAATAACCAATAGAATCATTCCCATAGATGAGTTACCTTATACGTGCGCAGCTTGTGAGTGCTGCTTTTGTGATCATATGATGGACAGGCTTATGGAAGTGTAAAGAGTTCTTCTATCTTTACTGTATATGTTCCAAGAATGAATAAAGTTTAAATCTTGTTCTTGTCTTGATCCTTACTCTCTTTGAGACTTTTTTAATTGGTGATTAATCTTAATTAAAAATTTTCTCTCAGTCTCATACTTGTGCATCTTGCGAAATTATTTCCTTTTTTCGAGATGAGGGCATCTCGCGTTTTTCAAGTGGGAGAGAATGTAAGATTCCTCCCCAGCCTCTCAAAATGTCCAGCATCTTCCCCTGTAATCAATCCCTCTTCAGAAATATAAAAGACTTGTTTCTAACTGTTTTAACCTAGAGAGAGAAAATATTCTAGAGAGAGAATATTCAGATTTTTAATATTTTTGGATAGAAAATTATCTCATCTTATTAAAATAAGTTCCCCTGAAACAGAAATTCAAAAAAGAACTTTCCAATGTGCAATTGGAATTAATTGGAAATGGGTATAAAGGACCTTAGCCTAAGGGTCTAGATTTTCAGAAATTTTTAGATTATGGTCCAATTAAGGTTCCTATGGGCCAATAGCATCAATCCATGTGTAGGGAGGAGAGAAATCCAATTTGTAAAAGAAGATACCCAAAAATGAGTAAATGCTCACATAAGATGAAGAGTTGAAAATGTACAAGGCTTATTAGTAAAAAACTATGAGCAATATTAAAAATATGAGATATTTTGGGTATCCAAAAATTAGTAAATGCTCACATAAGATGAAGAGTTAAAAATGTACAAGGCTTATTAGTAAAAAACTATGAGCAATATTAAAAATATGAGATATTTTGATTCCATTTGACACATATGTAAGGAAGGGGAGTTCTTTAAAGGAGGTGCATATTTCACATAAGATGAAGAGTTGAAAATGTACAAGGTTTATTAGTAAAAAACTATGAGCAATATTAAAAATATGAGATATTTTGGGTATAATGATTCCATTTTGACACATATGTAAGGAAGGGGAGTTCTTTAAAGGAGGTGCATATTTCACATGCTTGAATGAGTTTCAAACTCATAAAAATTGAGATATTTCATCTCTCCTCTCTCCTCATTCAAGTCTAGTTCCAAAAAGTTAACTTAACTGACCTAAAAATGGTCAAATATTGACCAAACTGATTTAGAAAATTCTAGAATCAGTTTGTTTGGTTAGGAGCTCAATTTTTCCTATAAATAGAAGCCTCTCCCTTGTTGAAAAATATATAGTGTTTATGCATCGTTACTCTACTCCACCTAAGCCAAGAACTATGAATTCATTAATAATTCACTAGTTTTTGGAGCTTCCCTCTTTCTTCAATCCCCATTGGTGGCTCCATCAACATACTTAACCAATTGATTGGTTGGGGGCCTCTACCGTGAACAAAGAATCAAGCAATTTGTAAGGTAAATAGTGAATATTGATCTTTTCTATAATTTCACAATGTTTCTCTCTTCTCAACCCCTCTCAAGCTTGAGAAGCTTAATTAGTATGGTTTTTAAATGCTATTGAAGTTAATTGAGGAATAGTAGTGAAGAGTTATATAATTTGATGAATGCTATTGAAGTTAATTGATTAATGATACTAAAGAATTACATAAATTTCCATTTATGTTTAAATTCTAATGGTTTTTATGTAATTTCTCTCTCACTAAAGAAATGGTCATACTCATGACCCATTCTCAATCCAAATGAAGCTTTTCATAAAGCTTTTCCTTAATCCAAGATTAATCTATGCTTGAGACCAAATTAATGGTTTTTTTTCTATGCTTTTAGTTTATGTATTTCATGAATATTGATGATTCAATCCATTATGGAATATTGATCCAATTAGGGATCATTCTAATTATTTCTTAATGTTAAGCTTTATCCCTTAGAAAAATTGAGATTTATCAGTCATAGCAGCGGAGCTATGGTAAAATTTTTATAAAAATTACGCATAAAATAATTTCATTCAAAGCATGAAAAGAGGACTTCCTACCATATTCTAGGAATTATCATCCTAGATTAATTGAAGATATTCATTGTAATCATAGAGAAATTGATTTTTATATTATGCGTAATTGATTTTCATGCATAGAGGTATGCATAAAAGATTATTATTTTAACATAAAAGTGTTACTTTTATCATAATTAGATTTTATGCATAGAGGTATGCATAAAAGATTATTATTTTAATGTAAAAGTGTTACCTTGATCATATTTGAATTTCATGCATAGAGGTATGCATAAAAGATTATTATTTTAATGTAAAAGTGTTACTTTTATCATATTTGAATTTCATGCAGAGGTATGCATAAAAGATGATTATTTTATTACAAAAGTGTTACTTTTAGCATAATTGAATTTCATGCATAGAGGTATGCATAAAAGTTGTTTATTTTATTACAAAAGTGTTACTTTTAGCATAATTGAATTTCATGCATAGATGTATGCATAAAAGATGATTATTTTATTATAAAAGTGTTACTTTTATCATATTTGGATTTCATGCATAGAGGTATGCATAAAAGTTGATTATTTTATTATAAAAGTGTTACTTTTATCATATTTGGATTTCATGCATAGAGGTATGCATAAAAGTTGATTATTTTATTATAAAAGTGTTACTTTTATCATATTTGGATTTCATGCATAGAGGTATGCCTAAAAGTTGATTATTTTATTATAAAAGTGTTACTTTTATCATATTTGGATTTCATGCATAGAGGTATGCATAAAAGTTGATTATTTTATTATAAAAGTGTTACTTTTATTATATTTGGATTTCATGCATAGAGGTATGCATAAAAGATATTCTTTTTATACTAAAAGTGTGATTTTCATCATAAATGGATTTTATGCATAACTTAGATGCATAAGAGAAATTCTTTTATTCTAAAAGTGTAATTCCTACCAAATTGAATTTATGCATAAGAAGTTGCATAAAAGATTGATTTTTATTTTGAAAGTGTTAGTCTCCTTAAATGGAATTTATGCATAAATAAATGTGTAGAGAAATCTTATATCAAATATAAGAATTCTCTTAAAAAAGATATGAAATGTGATAAGATGTGATAAGAGGTGTATGAGATGTGAAAAGATGTGATAAGATGTGTATGAGATGTGATAGAATGTGTTAAGATGAGTAGGATGTGTTAAGATGTATATGGGATGTGTTAGGACGAGAGTGGATGTAATATGGTTGTATGAATGTGATGTGGATGTATACATGTAGATGTATATGTATGAATGTGAATGTGGATGTGGATGTGGATGTATGGATGTAGATACGGATGTGGATGTATGTATGTAAATGTGGATGTATGAATGAAGATGTGAAAATGGATGTATGCATGTGAATGTGGATGTATGAATATGAATGTGGATGTGTGGATGTGGAAATGGAGGTATGGATGTATGAATGTGGATGTGGATGTATGCATGTAGATGCGTATGTATGAATGTGAAATTGGATGTATGATGTGGACGTACGAACATGGATATGTATGTAGAATAATAAATATGAAGGTGTATGTGAGATAATGTGTAGTCTATATGAGTGAATGGATGAGAACGAGTACACATTGAACGGAATGTGGAATAAGTAATGTGGTCCGAGAGTGGATAATATGGAAAGACAAGAGTTCGTTATAGAAACTGTATTTTGTGACTGTTTGTAAATAACTGTTTTATGTCAAGAATGCTGGAGAAGCATTTTGACCGTCTTGAGGATTAAGGTCATGAAGACCGAACTGATAAAGTTGCAACTGCTGACGGAGAGTCAATGGAGGACGTCTCGCGTAGCAAGGTCGATCGAGGTCTTGACCAGCCTCGGTTCGATTTAAATGGTGAGCTTCTGGTACGGTGGATGAGGGACCAAGGAAGCGGCCTATGAGTGAAGCACTAGGTCACCTGCGAAGGATCCTAGAGGGTGCTGACCATACGGTGCTCGGGCTCTGGGTCGCCGAAGATACCCACACGTGCGTCGTGGAAGATATTGGAACAAGGAGTAAGAGTTGTTTTCTGAAACCGGGCATGGATCTGGTTGATTGACCTTGCTAGTCCTCAACGGTGTGTGGACAAAAATAGGAGTTGAAATGTGTACATACATGTACATGGCGTGTGTGAAGTTTCGCTTTTGAGAGCATTGTCAGGTGTACAGAGTAAATGTATTGATGTGAGCATGTACAGGCCTGTCCGGTGAGAGGTCCACTGAGGATGATATCAGCTGCTCGATGGCTTTGAATTGTGTACGCATCCCCAAAGAAATGAGTGGGCATTTACAGGTTTTATTTGAAGGTGTATGGAGTGGCACTCGTATGCTGCATCTTGAAGAGGTATGGAAGCATGGGCACTGCAAGGCTGGGTTTGAATGTGTGTGGAAACCGGGAAGCAATATGTAATGTGGCCAATGTTGCCTTTGTTGGTGTGAAAAGAAATATAATAGGTGGCTTTAAGTAAAAAATAAAAAATGATAATGATAAAACAATGTGGCCAGCTGTCAAAAGTGAGCGTGGAGGCTAACCGGGCTGCCAGCGCACCTTCTGGAGGTTGGCGAAGCTTGGTGAAGCACGTGAAGAGTGCGGGGCTGGTGATTGCGGGCGATGCAGGGATCGTCACAAAATAGAAGACTATGGACCAGTTGTGAGGTGGCTTTTGCTGTGGAGAAGTTGCAGAGACAGGCTTAGGTGAGGTGCTTTGATAAGGTAGGCCGCCGTGTTGTGGATGGGGGCTCTCTCGCATAGCTGCAGACAGAGCCAAAGAAAGGCTGCAGGCAGGCGCAGCTGAGGGCGCCGTCTTGTGAGAGGGGAGAGCTGTGCTGGAGGTCGCCAAAAGGCTGGAGGCGCCCAGGTGATCGAACGAAGAGAGGAACAACTGCTGGGAGAAGCTGCTGGCGAGGAGCCTTTTAGCACGCTAGCTGCTGGCGAGGACAAACAAAGGGACCCTCTTAGCACACCAGGCATAGGGAAGGTAGCTGACAAGGGGCTGTTTAGCGTGGAGAGCTCAGTCGCAAGCGAGAGAAGCTGGCGGGTTCCTTTGGAAAGCATGGATGACTGGTTGGAGTAAAGAGAGGGCCGTGTGGCTGCCTAGAGGTTAGGGACGGGGGGGCTGTGTTCATTCAGCAGAGGACAGTGGACAGAGTAGCGGGGCCATCATGTAGTCGTGGGGGGCCTCCCTTGTGGAGAGCGAAGACGTGAAGGCCGCCTGGTGGGAGGCCTGCTGCAGGTAATCGCCCGGGCAAAGTGAAGAGAGGCTAGCAGAGGCACTGTGCTTCCAGAAGGAGTTGAGGCCTCGTTGATGAGGGTGATTGCCTCGTCATGGTGAAGGAGCTCTGGTGAGCTGCAGACAGAAACAAAGAGAGTAGCTGCCTTGCAGTAGAGGTACTGGGACGACTCTGGTGATTCTGAAGACAGCTGGATGCAGACAAAGGCTGGTGATATACAGTGTGGCTGCTTGGTGATGGGCTGGTAGCATTGCAAAGCTTGGGTTTGAAGTGTGGCTGACAAAGGATCAGCACAGAGAGCCAGAGAGAGAGTGCGTGTGTGTGGTATTTTGTGGTTTTCTACCTCTTCTAGGGACTCAAGCCAGAGTTGTAAATTTCTCTTGATTAGCTGTGGGCTGATGTTTGGTGATGCCAGAGAGTTTTTTTGTTTCTTTGTCTGTTTGGGTACAAGTTGTGACAGCCAGATCTGAAATATAAGTCTTGTTCATGCTTTTTGGTCTGGTGTTCTGGTGTGTTTATATGCATGTGTAGAAGTGTGGCATCCTATAAGGGCATAGACAGCTCTACCGCTTCCGTGCCATCACTTTTTGGTTCCCCCACTGAGGAGCAGATTTCCTCTGGTTTGTGAAAGAGAATAGGGGCTGTGTGAAGAAAGATTTAGAAATGGCTCAGGAATTTCCGGAGTATTAGGGATTGCCATAGGAGAGTGTAGTCAGGTTCTGGAAAAGATGGACTTTACAGCTTTGATGAAAGACAGGGCAACCCCAGAGATCCTTTTTCAGATTTTGGCTTATTGCTTGCAGGGTGATGCAAAAACCTGGTTACAGATGTTAGTGACTACACACAGGAACATTCATCAACAGGATCCTGAGTACCGTGTAGTCAGAGCTGCATTCTTGGCACAGTTTGCCCGAGTGAGGAGTCCAAATGAGGTGTAGAAGGAGTTGTGTAACATTCAGCAGAAGGATGGTCAGGATGTGGATCAGTACCTGATAGAGTTTGGTAGACTGTGGAGTCTATGGTGTGAGGCTCTGATTCCTAAAGTACCCCCACAGATGATAAAGAGAGACCGGTTTGTGGCTGGTCTGGAGCCAACCCTCCGTCTGAAGGTGGAGCTGAAGAACCTGGATAGCTTTGAGGAGGCTGTCAGAGTAGCTCGAGAAAAGGAGTGGAAGGTGAAGCGTCTGAGGCAGATGGGAATACAGGAAGAGCCGAAGAAGTTTGTGAAGATGCCAGAGATTGAGAGTATACATCCTGAAAGGGAAGCTGCTGTTGCTCCAGAACAGGAAGACACTTTGAAGAGGGACATACATGATGCAGTGGAGCTCATGAAGTCTCTAAGTTTGAATTGGATGGAAGCAGGTAGAAAGGGAAGAAGCTGAGGTGCACCAAATAATAGAAGGGACAATATCTCGATATGTGAAGGGAACATGGGAGGAACAGGGAATCAAGGTCAGGAGGAGTATACATTAATGGGAGACTTAAAGGGAAGGGTAGCCAATATAACATTTGCCCAATTACTTGGATTGTGTCCGAAGCTTAAGAGAGAGTGGAAGAAGTTGGCAAATCCGAGGAAAGTAAATGAGCAGGAACCCACACAAGGCGAAATGGAGCTCATGTCTGTGGAAGACCTTCCTGATATTTGTCCATCAGTTGATGCCTGGTGTGGAAGTGTGAGTGTTGGAGAAGCATATGTTGATGGCGGTGCACAAATCAGTGTGATGACCCAGTCCTGTATGGAGAGATTGGGGTTGAAGCTGAATGCTAGTTCAGATTTTAGACTCCGTCTGGTAAATCATGCAAAAGTGAAGTGTCTGGGTATATGCACAGAAGTGCCAGTGACTGCTTTTGGTGTGGTTTGCAACATAAATTGCCATATTATGCCGGCTGGTTTGGGAGCAGGTGGGTGCCATCCAAAATTGGAAAAGGGGAACTATAACAGTACATAATAGGAGCGGGAGAGCCAGGAAATTCAACATGAGTAGTAAGCGGGAAATGAAGAGTGAGCCTGAAGAAACAAGTGCTGATGAGTATACAGATAGTGAAACTGAAGAAGAGAGTTCTACTTCTGATGATGAGAGCCAGGTATCATTTATAATGAAGGAAGAAAGCAAGCATGTGATGCAAGCTGAAGAGGAGTTAAAGAAGGAAGAAGAGAGCAGACTTGAAGATATGGACAGTTTGATGCAGCCTCCATCACCCAGTGCAGAGAAAGAGAAGCTGTTACAGGGCATGCTGAATCCTAAATTGCAGCCAGTGGAGAAAGAAGAATATATGAAGGTAATACATAAATTCCCTCATTTGTTTATTACTTCATATGAAGAGATCCGAGGATTCAAATGTGAGCCAATGCCTATAGTATTGAAAGAGGGTGTGAGGCCAGTGTTTCAGAAACTGAGGAGGATAAATAGAGAGCTATTGCCTGTATTAAGAGAGGAGCTGAATAAGTTGTTAAAAGCAGGGTTAATTTATCCAGTAGATCACTCAGATTGGGCAAATCCAGTGGTCTTTACTCCAAAGCATACAGGTGGGTGGAGAGTCTGTATTGATTACAAGCCTCTGAATGCTGCAACAAAAAGCAATCATTATCCTCTGTCGTTTATTGATGATATTTTGGACAGGGTAGCTAGATATGAGAGGTATAGTGTATGAGAGGTATAGTGTATGCGATGGCTTCTCTGGGTATTTTCAAATCTCAATTGCTGAGGAAGATCAGGCTAAAACCACAATCATTACACCGTGGGGTTGCTTCTGTTACCGAGTAGTACCATTTGGTTTGAAAAATGCACCCTCGTGGTATCAGAGGAACACTGATAGAGTACTTGCACCTCTTACAGATCATTTTGTGAGAGCTTTTTTGGATGATATATGTGTGTATACTTCTCAAAAAGAGCATGGTAATAAATTGGAGCAAGTATTTTCTAAAATGGATGATGCAGGTGGACAGCTGAATCCAAAGAAGTGTCATTTAGGACATTCAAAGGTGAAGCTGTTGGGGCATATGATATCTCAGAATGGAATTGAACCTGATCCAGAGAAGATAAAATCTCTTATCTTATTATCTGCACCATCAACATCCAGGCAGCTGTGCAGACTTTTGTCCAAAAGGTGAAGCTATTGGGGCATATGATATCTCAGAATGGAATTGAACTTGATCCAGAGAAGATAAAATCTCTTATCTTATTATCTGCACCATCAACATCCAGGCAGCTGCAGACTTTTGTCCAAAAGGTAAAATATATGGCAAGATTTGTTCCTTTAATGTCTCAACTGCTTTATCCTCTTCAGCAGGCTATGAAGAAAGAACCATTGCAATGGAATGAAGAATGCGAGGAAGTGTTTGAGAAAGTAAAGGAGGTATTGGGAGGTATTTCCAATGTGAAAGCTCCGGATTTCTCTCAGGTCTTTTATGTGAATCCATCTTTTTGTCCGGATGTAGTTGGAGCAATCTTAATGCAGAGAGGAGATGAATACAGATATATGAAGCCTGTGTATTATGCAAGTAGAGTGAAGACAAATGCAGAGAGGAAATATACTGAGGCTGAATTAGTTTTGTCAAGTCTGGTGTATGCCTGCAGGAAATTCAGGTCATATCTCCTAATGAAACCATTTGTGGTGCTGACAAATTATACTTTACTCCCTCAGCTGGTGAATGGAACTTCACTCTCAAAAGGTATGATGCGATGGTTAGTGGAGCTTCAAGAGTATGATTTCTCATTTTTGATTGAAGATACTTGCAAGGCAACTCTAGCAGATCTTCTAACATACAAAGATGGCCCGATACTGGTGAAGGAAGTGGATTCAAAGATAGAAAAAGAGGAACAGATTATCATTCCTGGAGCTCATGTTTTATTCTTTGATGGTTCGTATAAAAGGAGTATACATCAGGCCACTGGGGGATATATAATCCAAGATTCAGAAGGCGTGCTGATTTTAAAGGATGGAATACTTCTGAAAGCTGAAAGTAACAATGAGGCTGAATACACAGCATTGTTTCAAGGGTTGCAGGCTGCTTTAAAACAGAAAATTCAGAAGCTAATCATAAAGGGAGATTCTCTATTAGTAGTAAAGCAGGTCTTGGGTAGCTGGCGAGCAAAAAATCCGAGATTAAAAGAATGTCTGGCTGATGTTAGAAAGCTGCTACATCAATTTATAGCATGGAGTATTCAACATGTGCGGCGGGAGGAAAATCATATGGCACATGAGTTAGCTCAGGAGGCAATTAATCAGGATCCAGTGATTGCAAAAATCGAAGAGCCATTATACAGAGGGAGGGAATACCTGTCGAGAGTGGTGGATTACTTACTCTCAGGTCGCGTACCTGAGGAGCTCAAAAAAGGTCAAAAGTATCATTTTATCAGGAAAAGTAAACATTATGTCATGATTGGGGATGAATTATACATGCAGGGAGCTGATCAGGTATTGAGGAGAATTCCCTGGAGGGAAGAGATTTATTATATTCTATCTTCAAATCATGAGGGAGCATGTGGGGGTCATTATGCATTTAAGATCACCTTACAGAAGATATTACTGGAGGGTTATGTATGGCCTTCCATCCAGAAGGATATTCAGCACTGGTGCAGGTCTTGCCATGAGTGCCAGAGAATGGGAAAGAGGATCTTAAAAATGGAGCCGAGAAATATTATGCTGGTATATGACATTTTTGAAAGATGGGGAGTGGATGCAGTTGGACCACTTCCCAGGACAGCCAGAGGAAAGTATTATGTGCTTACTGCAGTGGATTACCTATCAAAATGGGCAGAAGTGAAGGCAGTAAAGAGAGTGGATAGTAAAGAGGTGGCTGATTTTGTGTATGAACATATATGCTGCAGATTTGGTATTCCTCTGGAGATACTATCAGATAATGGACCTGAATTTAGAGGAGAGGTAGTTGACCATTTATGCAGAAGATTGAATATCAACCACAAGTACTCCACTCCTTATCACCCTCAATGCAATGGCTTGAATGAAAGATTCAATGGTGAATTTAAACTGATGATAACCAAAATGACAGAAGGCCATATCAAGAATTGGGATATAGAGATGAATCGTGTATTATGGGCATACAGGGTTGCAGTAAAATCTGGTACACAATTCTCACCCTTTCATTTAGTTTATGGGAAAGAAGCACTCATGCCTATTGATGTGGAAATTCCAGCATTGAAGCTTTTGATTGAGGAAGGACATGAGCCTATTGATTGTTACAGAGAAAGATTACTGGCTTTGCAAATAGTTCAGCTGAACAGAGAGCTAACATTTGATCACTATGCGGCTATGCAATTAAAAAGACAAGAGAGAGAGAATGAGAAGGTGGAGCAGAAAGAAATTGAAGAGGGTGATCTGGTTCTTAGGTATAATAGCAAGCTGGATAGCACTTTTCATACTGCATTCCAGACAAAGTGGGAAGGTCCGTATAAAGTTGAGAGAAAATTTGATAATGGGAGTTATCAGCTTGCTGATTTGGATGGAAAGAAGCATAAAAGGAGGGTGAATGGTTTACGACTGAAGAAATATTTTTGCTCGATTGATGTTAGCCGTGAAAGAAGAAGAGCAGGAAGCTTATGATGCATGTCAGGAGGTTGTGGAGAGTACAGAGAAAGGTCTGAATATTTCGTCCCCATTTGTACAGCTGATGGACATGAATGTCTCAGCAGAAGTAGGGGGTTGCTAAATATGTGTGGACAAAAATAGGAGTTGAAATGTGTACATACATGTACATGGTGTGTGTGAAGCTTCGCTTTTGAGAGCATTGTCAGGTGTACAGAGTAAATGTATTGATGTGAGCATGTACAGGCCTGTCCGGTGAGAGGTCCACTGAGGATGATATCAGCTACTCGATGGCTTTGAATTGTGTACGCATCCCCAAAGAAATGAGTGGGCATTTATAGGTTTTATTTGAAGGTGTATGGAGTGGCACTCGTATGCTACATCTTGAAGAGGTATGGAAGCATGGGCACTGCAAGGCTGGGTTTGAATGTGTGTGGAAATCGGGAAGCAATATGTGATGTGGCCAATGTTGCCTTTGTTGGTGTGAAAAGAAATATAATAGGTGGCTTTAAGTAAAAAATAAAAAATGAAAATGATAAAACAATGTGGCCAGCTGTCAAAAGTGAGCGTGGAGGCTAACCGAGCTGCCAGTGCACCTTCTGGAGGTTGGCGAAGCTTGGTGAAGCACGTGAAGAGTGCAGGGCTAGTGATTGCGGGCGCTGCAGGGATCGTCACAAAATAGAAGGCTATGGACCAGTTGTGAGGTGGCTTTTGCTGTGGAGAAGTTGCAGAGACAGGCAGCACAGGTGAGGTGCTTTGATAAGGTGGGCCACCGTGTTGTGGATGGGGGCTCTCTCGCATAGCTGCAGACAGAGCCAAAGAAAGGCTGCAGGCAGGCGCAGCTGAGGGCGCCGTCTTGTGAGAGGGGAGAGCTGCTGGAGGTCGCCAAAAGGCTGGAGGCGCCCAGGTGATCGAACGAAGAGAGGAACAGCTGCTGGGAGAAGCTGCTGGCGAGGAGCCTTTTAGCACGCTAGCTGCTGGCGAGGACAAACAAAGGGACCCTCTTAGCACACCAGGCGCAGGGAAGGTAGCTGACAAGGGGCTGTTTAGCGTGGAGAGCTCAGTCGCAAGCGAGAGAAGCTGGCGGGTTCCTTTGGAAAGCGTGGATGACTGGTTGGAGTAGAGAGAGGGCCGTGTGGCTGCCTAGAGGTTAGGGACGGGGGGGCCCTGTTCATTCAGCAGAGGACAGTGGACAGAGTAGCGGGGCCATCGTGTAGTCGTGGGGGGCCTCCCTTGTGGAGAGCGAAGACGTGAAGGCCGCCTGGTGGGAGGCCTGCTGCTGCAAGTAATCGCCCGGGCAGAGTGAAGAGAGGCTAGCAGAGGCACTGTGGTTCCAGAAGGAGTTGAGGCCTCGTTGATGAGGGTGATTGCCTCGTCATGGCGAAGGAGCTCTGGTGAGCTGCAGACAGAAACAAAGAGAGTAGCTGCCTTGCAGTAGAGGTACTGGGATGACTGGTGATTCTGAAGACAGCTGGATGCAGACAAAGGCTGGTGATATACAGTGTGGCTGCTCGGTGATGGGCTGGTAGCATTGCAAAGCTTGGGTTTGAAGTGTGGCTGACAAAGGATCAGCACAGAGAGCCAGAGAGAGAGTGCGTGTGTGTGGTATTTTGTGGTTTTCTACCTCTTCTGGGGACTCAAGCCAGAGTTGTAAATTTCTCTTGATTAGCTGTGGCTGGTGTTTGGTGATGCTAGAGAGTTTTTTTGTTTCTTTGTCTGTTTGGGTACAAGTTGTGACAGCCAGATCTGAAATATAAGTCTTGTTCATGCCTTTTGGTCTGGTGTTCTGGTGTGTTTATATGCGTGTGTAGAAGTGTGGCATCCTATAAGGGCGTAAACAGCTCTACCGCTTCCGTGCCATCAAAACGGATGAGTCCATGGCTCTTTTATATGGATCTGTGGGTTGATCTTGCTGATCTTCCATGGAGATTCCATTCTATTATATGCATATATTGCCGGTTACTATGAGCTAGGAACTATGGAAAAGGCCCCTGAGAGAACAGGTGGTGAGCGTTCTGGTTGCCAATGATGCCATAAGTACACCGATGAAAGAATGACTGGAAATAAGGATTCAACCAGAGACTTTGAGGATTGTCATCAGTGACATAATGGTTTTATTAAAGGATTGTTTTAAAGCTAGTTGATGCTAAGAAAAAGGCAATTTCATATTGGGTGTGTAAGTGGTGTGACTAGTTTTATGTTTGCATGAACTTCCGGCTAGGGGGGCCTTGGAACTCTTTTCCTTGGTACCCGGGACAAAACCTAACCAAATTCTTAATTGGATCCCATCACTACAGTGGTTGGGCGGTTGGCTAACCCATGGGACTGGATGGGGTTAGGCTGGACTGATGGATCCGTAAATCGAGATTTAATTTCTATTATTACGATAGATGAAGTAAATCTCGGATAGAAATTGTTCTATGGATAGGAATCAACGGCTGTGCCTCTTGATGGGGAAAAAAGCGTTGATCCCAATGATCCAAGTGCAAGTTTCTTCCTTGATTTGACCAAGTATCGTTAAAGGTGCAGTCAGATCAGTTTGATCAATAATGATCTTGACTACGTTAGAGTAAAGAGTTATCCTAGTGGAATCGCCCGTGCTTTCCGGGTAAAGGAAGTTTTTCCGGTTTCGGTTTTGGACAAACCGACGGATTAGTCTCTTGTCCGGATATCCGTTTGGTGGGCGAGGCCCCTAGTGTGAGACCCCTACCCGCGCATGATGTGCTACTTCCGCTGCTAGTACCCCGAATCCGTTGCACGGTGGAGACCGGGATCTCACAGTTGGTATCAGAGCGAAATTGAAAGCTAATAAAGATAATTAAATTCTTATCTGAAATTGGTAATAAGAATTCAGAAACAACATTTTCATAATGTATTTTCATTCCGTAAGCTTCTTTAATGAAGAAATTTTAATCAAAGAAATTGTTTTTATAGATGGAAGTTTCCCATTTATCTGGTATTCCCGACCTCACCCAGTCTCAAGATATGATTGCATTTGCCTTCGAGCATCTCATCTCTTCCGCTTCAACTCAAACAAGCCGAGCAAGACTCGCACGCCATTTCGCGGATTTATATTTTCCTACCCCAGCGGAGAGAATACAACATAAGTGGTTTGCAGGGCAATATGTCCACGCCCCTTGTGATCGCCGTACAATGCTGTGGCAGAATCTCTCATTGACTATGATCCTGTTAAAGCTGAAAATGGTGCGTAGTGTCATTCTATATCATTCGACGCCTCGAAATTTCAGACTTTCATGTCGAATTTATAGACTCCTTAGTCGATTTATCCCTAAGGAGAAAATAATAGCCCCCTTCGCAGTTAGAGAACTTATGTAACAGGGCATGACTATGGCCCAGTACGGTCCTCTTATATGTCTTCCGAGGAGATTTTGAACTCAGAGCCGAGTTGCTCTATGTACATATTGCAACTTTTATATAAATAAAGAAACGTTTTTCGGTGACAAAATTCATGTTGGATAAATGATTGTTTATGGCGGACGATCTGCTCTGCTGATTTTTTTTTAAAAATCTGTTATCGGACATATGTCATAGATCTCCATTAAGATCTTGTTTTGTATAAGAAATTGTTTTCCGAACTCTTAAGTCTTAGGATCTCGTGAATAATATCAAAATAAAAATTTAATAATATATAAATTTTGGCAGAATCATGAGACGAGGAAACCGTGGTCGTCAGCCAGACCCTGTCTCTCAAGATGACAAGCTTGACCTTGATGTTCGCAAGGTTTTTCATAGGACTCAACCAGGACCCTTAAAAGGAGAAGGGGAGAACCTTGGCGAGGCTGTGGAGAAATGGGTGGAAGCCTTGGAAGAGTATTTTGACATCACAGGATACAATCATCAGAGCAATTGGCTAATAAAGATCAACTGAGAAGCCAAATATGTCAAAAATTTATCAAGAAACACAAAAAGGTTATAATTGTGTGATATAATTCATACAATTTGATATTCAAACTAAAAAATTTGTAATTTAGTAATTGGGTTTTCAGATGGAAGTACCGCAATTGTATGGAACCCTGACTTACTTGAGGCCTAGACATGATGGTATCTATCTTATAGTTCCAAGTATCATGACTACCCGTATATACCGAGAGTATAACTGCAGCTCTTTACTGACAATACATACGAGTAAATCTAAGACTTGAAATTATAAGCATTAATGCTATCCAGATGATGATTTCGAATGTGGTTGATATGATTTTTAATTCTGTTTGGGAACTGATGAATTGATTTGGATTCTGATTGAAAAATGATGATCCCTGAAAATGGGTTGAAATGTAATAAGTTGAGCGAAACCACAATGTGGATGATTGGGACGAGTCCCTGTAATGATAAATGATGAAAATGATTCAGCAAATCACTATGAGATTAGTGGATTGTGCTGTCAAATTGCTACTATTAATACTTGAGACGGTAGATCAAGTTAAGGGATGACAAATTGAGAACTTGCTTAACTAAAATTCCCGTGGAGGAATGTTCAGAAGGAAATTTTTCGGTCTAATGGACCATTATCGTGTTAAAAATATGAATGATATGATCTGAATGAATTGTTATTTAATGATGAGTTCTATATAAGGGATATTTATCCCCATATTCTGTTGGGTTGACCGGAATATAAGGAACCCCAGAATAAATTGGATCTTAAGCAAAAGAGTTGTCCTCTACTTGAGAGATGAGGACATCTTGCACCTTTTAAGTGGGGTAGAATGTAAGATTCCTCCCCCAGCCTTAGAGGTATACAGGAGTAAGAATCTCCCTTTCTGATCTTATAATTATTCCCTCTCTAAAATAAAAGAAAGATTCTGTTTAAAAAGGGAAGACACTTTCCCCCAGAATACCTTCTCAGGAGCCCACCTGTTTTAAGGATTCAGAACGATGAGTTCAGAAGTGAGAACCGATGTTTTGGATACCAAGGTTTTGGTCATCAGTTAAAAAGACTGCCCGACTCCTACCATGGAAAGGGCACAGGGAAGTCTAGAACCCAAATTCAGAGACCAATTCCTTCATACCAATCTAATCAGGGTCCGTCTCTTGGACAAGATTGCTTAACTCCATTAACTAGGTCCGACCCATTGATTAGGGTCGAGATGACCAGTCAAATGCTTGGTGACTTAGAGTAACAGATGCAGGCAATTCATAAAGATATAAACGCTGCCCAAGATTGACAGAGACAATATACGGATAAGAAGAGGACAGTCAGAGAAATCAAAGAAGCAGTTATAGTCTTCAATTGAATACAGACCAAAAGAATTTCTTTATCTCTAGGGGAGTATACGTAGTTATCCCCCAGATATTGTGGACCAAAGGAAGTAAGTGACTTAACCTACGAAGTTCTTTTATCTCCTCATCTCAAAGTTCTTAACGCCTTCTATAGAAATATGTGCCAAACCCAAATCATGGAAAGACGGTAAAACTTCAGTGGCAAGATACCGTTGGCTTCTAGGTTATGCTAACTCCTTCCTTTATATGTCGTAACTTTTACTTATCGCTCACAGTAATCTTACTTCCATCGATCTCCTTCTTCTTAATCTCCTTCATGGCTTGGCAACAAGAATTAGTTTTATCCATGATGATTTCTCACCCTTCAAGACGCAAGCGAGTCTGTAAAGAAGGATTTTATAGAACTGTATGAGCGCTCACTTTTTCCTCACCTAGGAACGTCTGTAGCTCAGACCAAATGGCGGACCTATCAAGACATAACTAGGGTAACACCCTAGGGTCAGCAGCACTTTCGTAACAATGTCCGCTTGGCCATGGTTATTGAAGCCTTGGATTTGGGTCCCCGATACTACTGCATCATGAGATCAAGACATCTTGGGTTTTCTGAGCAGGTCTTCTTACTGGCGTGTTTTCTTCCTCATCAGAAGATATGCCTTTATCCCATTTTTGGCTTGCCTCTCAGAGGTCCTTTTGTTAGATCACCTCATACCACTGAGATAGGTGTGGCAATAACCAACAGAATCATTCCCATAGATGAGTTACCTTATACGTGCGCAGCTTGTGAGTGCTGCTTTTGTGATCATATGATGGACGGGCTTATGGAAGTGTAAAGAGTTCTTCTATCTTTACTGTATATGTTCCAAGAATGAATAAAGTTTAAATCTTGTTCTTGTCTTGACCCTTACTCTCTTTGAGACTTTTTTAATTGGTAATTAATCTTAATTAAAAAATTTCTCTCAGTCTCATACTTGTGCATCTTGCGAAATTATCCCCAGTTTGCGAGATGAGGGCATCTCGCGTTTTTCAAGTGGGAGAGAATGTAAGATTCCTCCCCAGCCTCTCAAAATGTCCAGCATCTTCCCCTGTAATCAATCCCTCTTCAGAAATATAAAAGACTTGTTTCTAACTGTTTTAATCTAGAGAGAGAAAATATTCTAGAGAGAGAATATTCAGATTTTTAATATTTTTGGATAGAAAATTATCTCATCTTATTAAAATAAGTTCCCCTGAAACAGAAATTCAAAAAAGAACTTTTCAATGTGCAATTGGAATTAATTGGAAATGGGTATAAAGGACCTTAGCCTAAGGGTCTAGATTTTCAGAAATTTTTGGATTATGGTCCAATTAAGGTTCCTATGGGCCAATAGCATCAATCCATGTGTAGGGAGAAGATAAATCCAATTTGTAAAAGAAGATACCCAAAAATGAGTAAATGCTCACATAAGATGAAGAGTTGAAAATGTACAAGGCTTATCAGTAAAAAATTATGCGCAATATTAAAAATATGAGATATTTTGGGTATCCAAAAATGAATAAATGCTCACATAAGACGAAGAGTTGAAAATGTACAAGGCTTATTAGTAAAAAACTATGAGCAATATTAAAAATATGAGATATTTTGGGTATAATGATTCCATTTTGACACATATGTAAGGAAGGGGAGTTCTTTAAAGGAGGTGCATATTTCACATAAGATGAAGAGTTGAAAATGTACAAGGTTTATTAGTAAAAAACTATGAGCAATATTAAAAATATGAGATATTTTGGGTATAATGATTCCATTTTGACACATATGTAAGAAAGGGGAGTTCTTTAAAGGAGGTGCATATTTCACATGCTTGAATGAGTTTTAAACTCATAAAAATTGAGATATTTCATCTCTCCTCTCTCCTCATTCAAGTCTAGTTCCAAAAAGTTAGCTTAACTGACCTAAAAATGGTCAAATATTGACCAAACTGATTTAGAAAATTCTAGAATCAGTTTGTTTGGTTAGGAGCTCAATTTTTCCTATAAATAGAAGCCTCCCCCTTGTTGAAAAATATATAGTGTTTATGCATCGTTACTCTACTCCACCTAAGCCAAGAACTATGAATTCATTAATAATTTACTAGTTTTTGGAGCTTCCCTCTTTCTTCAATCCCCATTGGTGGCTCCATCAACATACGTAACCAATTGATTGGTTGGGGGCCTCTACCGTGAACAAAGAATCAAGCAATTTGTAAGGTAAATAGTAAATATTGATCTTTTCTATAATTTCACAATGTTTCTCTCTTCTCAACCCCTCTCAAGCTTGAGAAGCTTAATTGGTATGGTTTTTAAATGCTATTGAAGTTAATTGAGGAATAGTAGTGAAGAGTTATATAATTTGATGAATGCTATTGAAGTTAATTGATTAATGATACTAAAGAATTACATAAATTTTCATTTATGTTTAAATTCTAATGGTTTTTATGTAATTTCTCTCTCACTCAAGAAATGGTCATACTCATGACCCATTCTCAATCCAAATGAAGCTTTTCATAAAGCTTTTCCTTAATCCAAGATTAATCTATGCTTGAGACCAAATTAATGGTTTTTTTTTCTATGCTTTTAGTTTATGTATTTCATGAATATTGATGATTCAATCCATTATGAAATATTGATCCAATTAGGGATCATTCTAATTATTTCTTAATGTTAAGCTTTATCCCTTAGAAAATTTGAGATTTATCAGTCATAGCAGCGGAGCTATGGCAAAATTTTTATAAAAATTACGCATAAAATAATTTCATTCAAAGCATGAAAAGAGGACTTCCTACCATATTCTAGGAATTATCATCCTAGATTAATTGAAGATATTCATTGTAATCATAGAGAAATTGATTTTTATATTATGCGTAATTGATTTTCATGCATAGAGGTATGCATAAAAGATTATTATTTTAACATAAAAGTGTTACTTTTATCATAATTAGATTTCATGCATAGAGGTATGCATAAAAGATTATTATTTTAATGTAAAAGTGTTACTTTTATCAGATTTGAATTTCATGCATAGAGGTATGCATAAAAGATTATTATTTTAATGTAAAAGTGTTACTTTTATCATATTTGAATTTCATGCATAGAGGTATGCATAAAAGATGATTATTTTATTACAAAAGTGTTACTTTTAGCATAATTGAATTTCATGCATAGAGGTATGCATAAAAGTTGTTTATTTTATTACAAAAGTGTTACTTTTAGCATAATTGAATTTCATGCATAGATGTATGCATAAAAGATGATTATTTTATTATAAAAGTGTTACTTTTATCATATTTGGATTTCATGCATAGAGGTATGCATAAAAGTTGATTATTTTATTATAAAAGTGTTACTTTTATCATATTTGGATTTCATGCAGAGGTATGCCTAAAAGTTGATTATTTTATTATAAAAGTGTTACTTTTATCATATTTGGATTTCATGCATAGAGGTATGCATAAAAGTTGATTATTTTATTATAAAAGTGTTACTTTTATTATATTTGGATTTCATGTATAGAGGTATACATAAAAGATATTCTTTTTATACTAAAAGTGTGATTTTCATCATAAATGGATTTTATTCATAACTTAGATGCATAAGAGAAATTCTTTTATTCTAAAAGTGTAATTCCTACCAAATTTAATTTATGCATAAGAAGATGCATAAAAGATTGATTTTTATTTTGAAAGTGTTAGTCTCCTTAAATGGAATTTATGCATAAATAAATGTGTAGAGAAATCTTATATCAAATATAAGAATTCTCTTAAAAAAGATATGAAATGTGATAAGATGTGATAAGAGGTGTATGAGATGTGAAAAGATGTGATAAGATGTGTTAAGATGAGTAGGATATGTTAAGATGTATATGGGATGTGTTAGGACAAGAGTGGATGTAATATGGTTGTATGAATGTGATGTGGATGTATACATGTAGATGTATATGTATGAATGTGAATGTGGATGTGGATGTGGATGTATGGATGTAGATACGGATGTGGATGTATGTATGTAAATGTGGATGTATGAATGAAGATGTGAAAATGGATGTATGCATGTGAATGTGGATGTATGTATATGAATGTGGATGTGTGGATGTGGAAATGGAGGTATGGATGTATGAATGTGGATGTGGATGTATGCATGTAGATGCGTATGTATGAATGTGAAATTGGATGTATGATGTGGACGTACGAACATGGATATGTATGTAGAATAATAAATATGAAGGTGTATGTGAGATAATGTGTAGTCTATATGAGTGAATGGATGAGAACGAGTACACATTGAATGGAATGTGGAATAAGTAATGTGGTCCGAGAGTGGATAATATGGAAAGACAAGAGTTCGTTATAGAAACTGTATTTTGTGACTGTTTGTAAATAATTGTTTTATGTCAAGAATGTTGGAGAAGCATTTTGACCGTCTTGAGGATTAAGGTCATGAAGACCGAACTGATAAAGTTGCAACTACTGACGGAGAGTCAATGGAGGACGTCTCGCGTAGCAAGGTTGATCGAGGTCTTGACCAGCCTCGGTTCGATTTAAATGGTGAGCTTCCGGTACGGTGGATGAGGGACCAAGGAAGCGGCCTATGAGTGAAGCGCTAGGTCACCTGCGAAGGATCCTAGAGGGTGCTGACCATACGGTGCTCGGGCTCTGGGTCGCCGAAGATACCCACACGTGCGTCGTGGAAGATATTGGAACAAGGAGTAAGAGTTGTTTTCTGAAACCGGGCATGGATCTGGTTGATTGACCTTGCTGGTCCTCAACGGATGAGTCCATGGCTCTTTTATATGGATCTGTGGGTTGATCTTGCTGATCTTCCACGGAGATTCCATTCTATTATATGCATATATTGTCGGTTACTATGAGCTAGGAACTATGGAAAAGGCCCCTGAGAGAACAGGTGGTGAGCGTTCTGGTTGCCAATGATGCCATAAGTACACCGATGAAAGAATGACTGGAAATAAGGATTCAACCAGAGACTTTGAGGATTGTCATCAGTGACATAATGGTTTTATTAAAGGATTGTTTTAAAGCTAGTTGATGCTAAGAAAAAGGCAATTTCATATTGGGTGTGTAAGTGGTGTGACTAGTTTTATGTTTGCATGAACTTCCGGCTAGGGGGCCTTGGAACTCTTTTCCTTGGTACCCGGGACAAAACCTAACCAAATTCTTAATTGGATCCCATCACTACAGTGGTTGGGCGGTTGGCTAACCCGTGGGACTGGATGGGGTTAGGCTGGACTGATGGATCCGTAAATCGAGATTTAATTTCTATTATTACGATAGATGAAGTAAATCCCGGATAGAAATTGTTCTATGGATAGGAATCAACGGCTGTGCCTCTTGATGGGGAAAAAAGCGTTGATCCCAATGATCCAAGTGCAAGTTTCTTCCTTGATTTGACCAAGTACCGTTAAAGGTGCAGTCAGATCAGTTTGATCAGTAATGATCTTGACTACGTTAGAGTAAAGAGTTATCCTAGTGGAATCGCCCGTGCTTTCCGGGTAAAGGAAGTTTTTTCGGTTTCGGTTTTGGACAAACCGACGGATTAGTCTCTTGTCCGGATATCCGTGGTGGGCGAGGCCCCGAGTGTGAGACCCCTACCCGCGCACGATGTGCTACTTCCGCTGCTAGTACCCCGAATCCGTTGCGCGGCGGAGACCGGGATCTTACAGGTATTATGTGACATTTATTGATGACCACACAAGGAAAGTGTGGGTATACTTCATGAAGGAGAAGGGTGAGGTGTTCACTCATTTTCAGAATATCGGAGTTATGGTTGAAAAGCAAACAGGGAAATATGTAAAGTGCCTAAGGTTAGATAGAGGGGGAGAGTACTTCTCCAATGAGTTCTCTAAATTTTTGAAGAAGAATGGTATTCAGAGACAGTTTACATGCAGATACACTCCGCAGCAAAATGGAGTTGCTGCGCGAAAAAACAGGCACATTGCTGAGATTGCGTGAGCATTGATGGGAGAGAAGAGGTTGAGGTTGTTTTTACAACAGTTTACATCATGAATAGGACTCCAACTGCAGCCATACATGATGTAACTCTAGAGGAGAGGTTTACTGGCAAAAAACCTGATTTGTCTCATCTGAAAAACCTGATTTATCTCATCTGAAAGTCTCATCTGAAAGTCTTACATATGTGCATGTGCCAGATGAGCTGAGAACTAAGCTAGGTCCAAAAGCTTAAAAATGTGTGTTTATTGGGTATTCCCTTGAGCAAAAGGGATACAAGTGTTATAACCCTGCCACACGTGAGTTAAGGGTAAGCAGCAGGGATATTGTTTTTGATGAGATGAGCAGCTGGTATGCTGCTGAAAAAGAACCTGTTGGGGCTTATGTGAGTGGAAATGTGGTTGCACAGAATGCAAGTCAGCAATCACAGTCTTTGAGTGGACCAAGAGAGTCCTCATCTAGTGGTTCAGTTGATAGACCATGGAGTGGCAAGCTGCGTCATAATACCAGTCCTGCAAATGTGAGTAGTACATCACATAAAGGCAAAGAGAAAGTGGTTGAGCCCCTTAGTATGCCTGACATTTCTGCAGGGCATTCTCATGTTGATGGAGAGTCTAGTGGCTCAGAGATGAGCCTTGATGAGGATCTTGGGATACCAGCTATGAGAACACCTGGTGTAAAGAAGGCTATGGAAGCCATGAATGCAAAGCTGCAAAGATATGGGAGAGTGAAGAATCCTGTGCAGAGGTTTACCTATGATGGTTATGTGGCACATCACTATGCATACATGGCAAAAGTTGTATAGGTTTTGTAGAGCCCACATGCATGAGGCTATTGGAAATGTGTGTTGGGAGGAGAAAGCTATGGATGAGGAGATGGATGCACTATATGGAAATGAGACTTGGGATTTAGTGCAATTGCCTGAAGGCAAGAAAGCCATTGGATGCAAGTGGGTGTACAAAGTAAAACATAACAGTGATGGAAGCATAAGCAGGTACAAGGCTAGATTGGTAGCCAAAGGATATGATCAGACATGTGGCATTGATTATAAGGAAACTTTCAGCCCAGTTGCCAAGATGGCAACAGTGAGAGTTGTGATAGCCGTGGCTGCGTCAAAGCAATGGTCTTTACATCAAATGGACGTATGGGGATTTGCAGGAAGAGGTGTATATGTTGCAGCCACATGGTTATGAGGATGTGAGTCACCCCGAGCATGTTTGCACGTTGAAGAAAGCCTTGTATGGCTTAAAACAAGCACCAAGAGCATGGTCTGACAAGATTTTTGAATATCTTGTCACTATTGGCTTTCATGTAGCCAATGCATATTTCTCGCTGTATGTGAGACACAACGACTCATAACCTGTAATTCCAATTCCTTCAACCTTCTTCTTCCCTTTATCCATAGCACTACTCCCAGTGCTCACACTCTCATGTCTCAAGCATCATGACCATGGACGTATAGTGCTATTCTCAGACTCTGTTGGCCCAAACATAGAAATAGAACTTGCTTGTGGCAAGTTCACATGCACATCAGCATCAAGAGAATCAATGACACCCTCATCCTTTGCTTTGTACCAACTAGCAAGTTCATCAAACACCACATCTCGTGAGATAATTACTTGCCTAGTTTGTGGATTGTAACATTTATATGCCTTGTGATGCTATGCATATCCAACAAACACACACTTTTTTGCCTTAGGATCCAACTTCCTCCTTCTCTCGTCAGGCACATGTACATAAGCTATGCAACCAAACACTTTGAGGTGTCCAACGTCTGGCCTAAAACCTGTAAGCCGCATCTCTAGCGTACTTCCATGTATGGCTGTTGTGGGTGTCTTATTAAGTATATACACTGCGGTAGCACACGCTTCTGCCCAATAATAGTCTAGCATGCTCTTTTCATTGAGCATTACCCTGGCCACTTCACAAATGACTCTATTCTTCCTCTCAGCAACACCATTTTGCTGGGGTGTATACCTGCAAGTTAACTGCCTTCTTATGCCATGCTTTCTCAAGAAATGTTCAAAAGCATGTGAGGTGTATTCACCACCTCCATTTGTCCTCAAACATTTTATCCAAGAGCCATATTACTTCTCTACAAAAGCTTTGAAATCCATAAACTTTCCCAACACTTCACTTTTCTCTTTGAGAAAGTAAATCCAAGTCATTTTGCTAAAATCATCAATGAATGTCACATAATATAAGCTGCCTTTAATGGATGGGTTTTGTGTAGGACCCCATACATCGCTATGAACTATCTCAAGTGAACTGCTACTCATGTTGCCTTCTCTAGGAAACGGCAACCTCGCCTGCTTTCCAAACTGACAGGCATCACAAACATGCATATTCCCATCATACTTGAATCTAGGCAGCCCACTAACAATGCCTCTTGCCTGCATGTTCTTTAACCTTTATATATTCACATGTCCAATCCTCTTATGCCACATGTCAATGTCATGTACCACATTTCAGCTTTTAGAGAACATGGC
The DNA here is from genome assembly GCF_041138505.1 of Cibotium barometz. NCBI lineage: Eukaryota > Viridiplantae > Streptophyta > Polypodiopsida > Cyatheales > Cibotiaceae > Cibotium > Cibotium barometz. The sequence continues at coordinate 15,852,086 of NC_141058.1, forward strand.
TGATTTCAACTCAGGAATCCCAGCATCCAGCTTAAATAGCCTGCCTTCTTTCTTGCCTTTGGCAATGACTCTACATCCATTTTTGAAATCCTCAACGAAGCAACCATGCTCGTTGAAACGAACTTGTAATCCCTGTTCCACCATTTGACCAACTGAGGCCAAACTTTTTATAATAGAAGGCACATACAAGACATCTGCCATCGACTTTGTTTCACCATTGTGCATAACCAATGGTACATTTCCAACATGTGTGATAGCATGTTTGGTATCATCTCCTGTCTCGACATAGCCTTTCACATCCATAGGCTTCATATGCTCAAACCATTCGCCATGACAAGTCATATGGTTTGATGCTCCAGAGTCCATATACCAAGTGTCATCACTTTCAGCATTTGTCATCATAGATCCCACAACATGTTTCATGGCAAACAAGTGATTTGCGCTACCATCATTACTACTTGATGCATAATTTCCACCACCATGTTGTGCATAATGTCCACCATGTTGTGCTCTACCCCCTCTCAAATCATTTTGTTTGCGAAAACAATCACGTGCCATATGACCAAATTTCCCACAGAATTTCCCACAGTAATGGCATTCCACATTTTGCATAGATGTTTGTTGGCCTTGCCAACGTCCTCTACCACGAGGATTACCTCTGCCTCTCTGAGGTGTATATCCACGACCACCTCTAGCACCATATGTAGGCTGAAAATTCTGTTGTGATGACCTATCCTGCCATCCACGACCATTACCACGGCCATGTGATGCAAATCTCCCCCTGCCTCTAGATCCCCTTTGTGAATAGAAAGCCTGATTTCTGCCATTATCATCATGGCTAGTAGATGCATCATGAAAGGAGTCACTGAGTTTGATTTCCTCAACAACCAAGAGTGAAACCAACTCATCAAAGTCTGGTAAACCTGTACTTCGAACCGAGATGGATGTATCAAAAGACTTATACTCCTTGCCAAGACCACGCAAGGTAATGTCTACCAAATCATCATCAGGCATGGGGGCATTGATTGTTGCCAATGCATCTGCATACTTCTTTATCTCTTGTACATAATCATGGATGCTCCTTCCTTTCCGTTTCACATTATGAATCTATTGTCGCAACTGAGACTTGCGAGCACTAGTGTCTCAAACAGCTTTACCAATGTATCCCATGCATCCTTGGGATTCTCAACATCATGTATGTGTATGAGTATAGCATCCGAAATACATATAGACAAGTAATGCAACACTTTGTATGCTCTTTCTGACCATTCCTTATGAGCTATAACCTGTTGCTATGTAGGTTGTCAGGGTAGTTCCGACTCTGGCTCCGCACCTGTAATAAGATTCCAAAAACCTTTTCCCTTCAGAAAACTTTTGATCCTGTACTTCTATGCCTGGAAGTTCTTCCTATCCAATTTTTCACCCACAATTTGTACTGGATTATCTGACATATTTACTCAATGCAAATGTATCTTCCGCACACGTCCAAATCTGTAAAAGAGCCTTCCTCAACTCAACCACACTCTAATAAGTGTTCCAGATGCTCCAAATTACTCAACAAACTTCACTTTTGATGTAGAAAATCAAACTGATTGCATCCAAAATGAACTGGTATACACAGTCCAAGGTACCCTATTTTGGCGCGCTTTCCAAGGCTTCAAATTGCAATGTAGTGGTTCAATCAAGTGTGGATAACTTGCATTGACACCTAAACAAGCTCAATGTTGCATATCAATACCAACCAACGTGTGTACATACCAATTTTGTCAAACCCCCTTCTCTATTTTGAGAAAAACCAGAAAAACTAGTAGTAGAATTGCTCTAATTTCTTCAATGCTTGTCCACATTGAGAGTCCAGGCATTCATTAGCTTAGCAATGATGTCCACTAACTCCATGTAAAAGGAATTAGACCAATTGTTTAAGATGAGAGAGTAATTAGTCGATTAATCACATTCTGTTTCACTAATCACAGTAGACAGCCTGTTTAATCAGCTCATTTCCAGCTCCATAATGCATAATTGCTCCAACCAATCATGTAGCAACCTCCTTGAGTTTGTGTATTACCCAATTGCTAAGCAAAATTTGGAATTAATCAACCACACAAGTGGAATTTGGCCTCCACTTAATCAGAAAGTATGAAAAACTGCTATGTTTTCTCTGTATGAGCTGCGCCGCCTCCTCATGAGGGAATTTGGGCTGATTATAGTGTCAATTGAAAGCATATATGATTGCCTGACACACCAAGGCATGTGTACAATCCATCAATTGAGTAATTTTACCAAAAACTTGCTCTAATTTTATCCACCAAGTGACTCTTTTTCTCTGAGCTTCAAAACCAGTAATTTTCAATCACTTAAATGCATCATATTTGCTCCAAATTCATTGTAGGGCTTGCACATGAGTTGCCAATACATTCATCCTTGTCACATACATGTTTCTTTGCCAGATTTGCATCTATTTTCACCATACATCACCGCTTCCAAGCTCCAATGGAAAGCTTGCAAAAAACTAGAATTTTCTTTTGCTTTGGGCAACCCTAATTTGCCTTGTTTGTGCTTGAATCACCTGCAATCCGCTCAAGGGTGTTTAGTAGTCCTTACCCGGTAGGCCAAGCTCTCAGATCTGATAGAAATCGGTGTGCTCCAAGCTTCACAGCATCAATGGCAAGCTTCACAGCTTTTCTTCACAGCTACTTCTTCCTCTTCTCTTCACTCACTCATAAACCCTAATAGAGAGCACCAGGCTCTGATACCATGATGAAAAACAGGTAGAGGGAGATGAGACACACACACAGGAGCAAACCCTAATGTATATTACAAACCCTAATCATAGAGGGAAGCCATCTCCCTTCTCACACAATGCATAAAGCCATAATCCATAATACACAACTCACACACTGTGTTGTGTCCACACACTACTAACCCTAACTAATGTCCACACACTATGACCAGCTGGACGCGGTCATTTATGTCTCACACATGTTCCTACCTAACATGCCAGCACATAGCACAGCTGGCACACGCTTACATCGAGCTTGAATCTCAACATGATGTAGAGATCTTTGATGTAAAGATCTTGCTTAGACAGAAGTTTGAGATGAAGGATTTGGGGGAGCTCAGATATTTCTTGGGCATTGAGGTGATTAGGTCACCACATGGTATTGGATTACTGCAGAGATAGTATGGCTTGGACATGTTGCCCAAGTATGGTATGACAGGCTGTAAGCCTATCTCAGTGCCATTGGATCATAATGGCAAGTTGAGTGCAGATTTAGGAGAGATTTTGGAGGATCCTACTATGTATAGGCGCATAGTAGGAAGCTTGATCTACATGATCACCAGGCCAGATTTGAGTTATGCTGTTGGGTTGGTGAGTCAGTTTATGCAGGTTCCTCGGAAGCCGCATTTGGATGCATTGAGACGCATACTGAGGTATGTGAGGTCTACTTTGCATTGTGGACTATTTTATGAAGCTGAGACACAGAGATATGTGTACATGGGTACACAGATGCTAATTGGGCTGGTAGTATCTCAGATAGAAGATCTACTAGTGGCTTCATGTTTTCTTTAGGGAGTGCTGCTGTGACTTGGAGCAACAAGAAGCAGCCAACGGTTGCTCTATCCAGTACTACAGAGGCCGAGTACAGAGGTGCTGCTATGGCAGCATGTGAGGTAGCTTGGTTGAGAAAGCTACTTACAGATTTGGGTCTATCAGTGGATAGACAAGTTGTCATTTTCTGTGACAACATTAGCAGTATACAGTTAGCCAAGAATCCAGTTTTTCATGCTCGCACGAAGCATATAGAGGTCCACTACCATTTTGTCAGAGAGAAGATTTTGGCAAGAGACGTTGACCTTGTTTATGTCAGCACACATGATCAGGTCGCTGACATCTTCACCAAAGCATTGGGTACAGAGAAGCTTCGCAGATTCAGGGCTTCGCTTGGTGTACATGAGATGGAGTTGAGCTCGAGGGGGAGTGTTGAGATATCGAGCTTCATCTAGTGAGGTGGTGGACACTGATGACCTGCCTGGGGGATAGGCCCCACACTTACACCACTGGCATGGTTGGTGAGATCATGTGTGATATGCGGCCCAGTCATTCTAGAGACTGGCATAGTTATAGCGCCAGCTCATTTAGTTGGGTTCACTATAGAGAACCCTAGTATGTATTTGGTTGAGTACCTTTTCACATGTGTGTACTAGGGTTTTGTGAGTGTGTGTGTGCTTGCAAGAGCTCAAGCTCTCTTCTCCCCTGCATCTTTTCAGCCACCATCTTTACAAATCAATAATCTTCAATCCTTAGTGAAGATATCTATATTAGCCTCGCAAGTCGACGTAATTCTTTCAATCCTCACCAACAAGTTGCTACTTCAACACATAGCAGTTCAATAAGAGTCTATATGACTCAATTCTTGTACTTCATGTAAATCTACTTCATAAGAGCACTTAAATATGCATAAAAACATAAAAAGCACATGGACATAAGAAGACAGGATCAGGTCCTACTCAATAACATTTGACAAGAATCCTGCCACACAAAGGGACATCATCATAAGCTAATTACTTCAAATGATGAATGTCGCTTCAATGAATCAAATGAGGAACTGAGAATCATCATCTCATTTTGATGATTAAGTCTGTGTTCCTCTGGATCCTTCTCTCTCTTCTCTCCCATTATTAACATCTCTTAGTGTCCCCACTAACAAAAATCACATGTAACCCTGCTGATGATTGCCAAAAACAAAGTGAGCCAAAAAAAAAGGAAAAGAAAAGGGCTCACACAAATATAAAAATACAATCATTCGCAAAACCCCCCCGCCCCGTTAGGAATTCCCAATACACCACTAACCTCTTCATTCATTAACTAGATTTTCTTCTTTCCTCCAGAGGAACAAAGACCATTGAACGTCATTCAACATCAAAGCCATTGACAAAGCTTGTTCGTTCTCCCCACACAAAGGTCTTCAACGCGATCACGCGGACACGACGTCATTAGGAAGGGGGGAATGTTAATCCAATTCTAGGATTAACAAGAGCTACCGCCATTATCTTACATCAAGGAGTCACGATAGATACACCAAAGGGTCATACATTTATGATATAAAGCAATAGTGTCCAAAGCTACAACTTGGACAGGCACCCGTAATGGTGTAACGGAGTATTTATAGCGATTCCTGCTTCAAGAGCGTGTGGTAACAAGTTAGGATAAAGTCCTAAGTGATGTACTTTATGGATATATTATGAGAGTAGTCATTGTAATAGCATTAGGCCTCTTATGAGCCTAAAGTGCCAGGCTGGCCCACAGTTTAAGTGAGTGTGAACACTTATGGCCATGTAAATAAGTGAATTTCTCTCATAATACAAGAGACTCTCCCATTGTGCAATTGAGTCTTGCTCTTGCTAATCCTCTTGCTAATCTCTCTCCCTAATGCATGCTAGTGAGAGTGTGTCTGAGTGAAGTGAGGTGAGAGGAGGGACGAGGACCCATAGTGCAACGCGGGCGGTGTGACAACACTCGTGGGAGACGTGGTGGAATTGCTTCTCAAGGAGTTGTAGAGCTTGGAGACCTCAAGGGTTACGAGCTCAGCCATTGAAAAGATCCTCACGAGAGTTGTGGTTCACCAGGTAATCTCTTTTTGGATGTGTTTCAAGGAGGGTTAGGGTGAGCCAAAACAATATTTTTCAGCTTCTCTCCCCCCTTCGCTCTGATACCACTAAAACCACTAGGATCATGGGGAGACACACCATCCAACCAAATACCAACTGGTTCATCACTCTTCAATCAAATTGCCGTAACCGAAAAATTAATAAATATCATAAAAACATAACATAGCATAAAAACACAAGAGAGAATCATTAGAGAAGTGTCGGCTTCCTTCCACTTCTTGATAGTATTTATGCTTTATTAATCAAAAATAGCCCATAAGCCAAAAATAGATGCATGGGCTTGCCCTTTACAAAAATGGGGGTTGCTTTTAACACAAGCTTAGGTAAAGTGTTCCTATCTAAACACTAAAGGATAATTACAAAATGAACCCCAAGGGCTAATTCACGTGCAAATAAATAAATCCATGCCCAATATAACAAAAGTGGGCGGCTCAATAGGTCCATGCCCGAATACATCAAAATGGGGCGGCCAAATATAAAATCTCATAGTAAATACTACGGCAAAAATATCAAAATAAGAACCATCCCGGTAATAGCTCGCACCATATCGCCGCCATCACGTCAATCTCACCAACCTACAAGGTTGTTCATTCAAACACACTACAAGTTAGCAACACATGCTACAAGTCCACGATAACACATAAGTAATAAATCCACACTTAGTTCTAGCTATCCCTAAATTGCATGTCCTACACATGGAATATTTGGAATCACCCAAGTGCCATGCTTTGAACATAGTGGTAATTAGGCGTCCCCAATTAACCACAGAAGGATGGACGAACAAACCATGACAGTTATATGGAAAATTTATTTGCCTACAAGATAAATTAGCGTGATGGGTACTTTATGCAACAATTGTAAGATAAGGATGTATCACACACACACACACACAAACATATAATTAGGGATATATAATAAGGATGTAAAATCTCTCTCTCTCTGTCTCTGTCTCTCTCTCTCTCTCTCTCTCTCTCTCTCTCTCAGGATGGGGAGGCATTTTAACCTACCCTCATAGTGTCATCCATGTGCTTGGACTTAAGAGGGAACCATGCATGCAAGCTCTCTCTCTCTCTCTCTCTCTCTCTCTCTCTCTCTCTCTCATTTGAGCTTTGTGAATTTTGTAAAGCATGCATACATCATTTCGTTGGAGATCTAGTGTGGCTATCACTTTAAAAACAACCTTAAAAAAGCTATAATACCCAATTAATTGTCACAATGATTCTTGTCGATAAGACGTTGTAAGGTTGGTGATACATCAATGAATGAAGTTTTGTATTTTGAAGAGACTTACCATGATGGGACTTGGCCTTGTCTTTAAAACATGGATCTAAATGTAAGCTTATCACTCAATGCGGGGTTTCAACAAGGTGGTTGTCTCATTCAAACATACACTATTCATTTACTGTTAGTGTAAATTGTAAAGAAGACACCAGTATCAAGAGTGTGGTTAAATATAAGCTTATCATTCACAAGGTTTCAAGAAGGTGGTGGGTTTTATTCAAACATGTGCTATTTATTTATTGTTAGTGTGCCACTATATATTTGTTAAGAAACTAGGTGACATAGTTCAAGACATTTGTTAAATGGCTATGATGTGATGGAAACTTTGAGCTAACTTCAAGATGCAATGGAGATGTGAAGATGTGTTTAGGCCATTTAGCACCAAAAGTAATGAGAAGATAAGGTTTAAGCTACTTTAGTATTAACTTCGATGTTTTTTTTTTCACTTCAATGGATAGAATGTTACGAAAAATAAACGAAATTACAAACATGCACTATTGGGCTTTAAAAAAAACTAGAAATGGTTTGAGGGGTATTATGACTTGGAATGGGATAGGGATAAGGTTGATACTTGATAGGCAACCTTGCCCTTTGAGATTAACAAGATTGGGTGAATTTTGCTAGTTCTTGTTTGTTAGCAATGCCTATGGTAATAGGTAGGGTATAACTTCGATTTTAATGCAATTTATAATTTTGTTAAAGGCATAGTTGAAGGGCATGTGCCCTTCCTTTTTTATAGTTCCCATCTTTTTCCATCAAGCTTGCTACTTTGCATATGTGAGAGAGAGAGAGAGAGAGAGAGAGAGAGAGAGAGAGAGAGAGAGAGAGAGAGAGAGAGCCCATTAGCACTACCATGTGTTTTAGAATGCATCTTGTTAAGTGTCCCTATGTGATTGGAACAATTGTCAAGAATGCATCTTGTTAAGTGTTCCAATGTTCTAGTTGTTTAGAACGCATCTTGTTAAGTGTCCCTATGTGATTGGTGAAGGACAATGTTAATTTTGGGAATATTTGATACCAAAATCCCTAAAATTGGGCATAATTAATTAAAATTCAAAGATTATCCCTCTAAGAAGATTTATGCTCTCGTAACTATTTTGTATATCAACCCCACCCACCACCTACCCATGGGATCGAAAATTGTGATAGTGTAAAGATGCAAGCAACATGGTGGGTCCTAACTCCTAACTCAAAATCAATCAACTACTACCCACAGTTGTCCCCGAATAAAAATTTTCACCCAAATGGTGAACATCTTTATCTTTAAAAATAAGAGGCATTTTTACTAAATTTAAATAATTTAAAGTTACTTATAACTATAACTTACTAAATTTTACAAAATTTCAAACCTTTAACCTTAGAAGTTGCAAGTATTTTCAAATTTAGAAGGTTCAAAATATAATGAAGCTCGTTTTTTTTTCACTACCTAGAAGAAATTGATTTTGTTTTTGTTTTTTAAGCCGGTGCAGAGACGAGCAAGCTCGTTCTTCACCTACATTTGTTTGAGCGTGTCCTTAACGGGTGAAGAAAAACCACCAAGGGTGGGTTGGTGGAATCGTGTGACTGGCCATTTCCATCTGTTTTCACAATACCACCGATGGTATTTCAGGATGTGGTATCCACTCTTGAATTTTGCACATTTGCAGTTACTTTTTTAAACTTTATTTTTTATAACTTAATACTCTTTTTTTCCCATTAGTGGATCACCTCCAATTGACGTGGAAACTTCTTTTTTTTTGGGGATCAATAATAATTATATATATATATATATATTAACGTAGAAATTGTCCAGAAATTGCACTACAACCAAGTCAGATCTACACTCTTTTTTTCCGTGGAGGATCACCTCCAACTGACATGGACAATCCTTTCTTGGTGACATTAATGTCTAGGGACTACGACTGACATCGAGATGCGAGTCACTTGACATTGGAGTGAACCCACCCCATGGTGACAACTCAGCTTGTGGCATTGCATTATTGAGTACTTGTTTTTTTGTTTGTTTGTTTTTTTTTTGGGAAGAAATGAGCATTATTTATATTTATTGAGGACGTGAATCTTTTTATTGTGATGTGAGAGTGGGTACTGCAGATTCTAACCCCAATACTTGTTAAAAAAAGAAGAAGAAAAAGAGAGTGGGCGTGCACGTACACACTACATACCATGTGTGTGCTGCATGCACCTGTGGACAGTCGGTGCGATGGGGGGAAGGGCCCTTTGAAAATTTCCAAATCAGAGTTCATTGTCTCCTTGCTTCTTCTTCGATCCCCATCTCCAACACCTCCTCTCTCTTTCCAGGGTCTCATTTTAGGTTCCCGTCCCCCTTTAGAGTTTCACAGCCTCATCTTTTAGGGTTTCAGGCTGCTCCTGCATCTGTTACGGCTTCATGCCAGCAGTAGCAGGAGCAGCGTCGGCTGTAGCAATTGCAGATTGAGCAGCAGGGATCTCAATCAATGCATCGCTTAAGACTTCGAAGCCTCTGCTAAACAATCCAAGTTTGAATCGGTTTCCAGAATCCCATTTTAGGGTTTCATGGCGCAATCTAAGAGCAACAACAGTGGGGGTGATGGAAAATCCAGGTCGAGCAGTAGTAGTAAGGCAGGAGGGGGGGCCACGCCGCAGATGCTGCTTATTGAGCTGAAGCAGCGGATTCTGGCAGCCCTGAACAAGCTTGCAGATCGAGATACCCAGCACATCGGAGTGGAGGATCTGGAGCGCATCGCTAAGACGCTCACCCCCGAAGGTATTTCTCTGTGCCTCTCCTGTCTGTACGACACAGACTCACAGCAGAAGAGTACCGTGCGCAAGGAATGTGTCAATATGTTTGGCACTCTGGCGTCCCTCCATCGCGATCTCTTGGCCCCTCACCTCTCGAAGATCGTCCTTAACATCGTCAAGCGCCTTAGAGACCCTGACTCAAGCATCCGTGATGCCTGTGTCGACACCATTGGAACCCTAGCTGCCAAGGTTTCTCTGGCAAGCAATGCAGGAGGGGAAAATGCCACCTCTGCATTTGCAGGAGCACTTGGTATCTTTGCCAAGCCTCTCTTTGATATTCTAAATGAGCAGAGCAGGAGCGTCCAGGTCGGGGCAGCCATGTGCCTTGCCCGGGTCATCGACAGCCTCGAAGACCCTCTTCTTCCTGGATCTCTGCAACGCCTCCTCCCTCGCATTATCAAGCTCTTGAACAGCCCTACTTTCACTGCCAAAGCTGCTCTGCTTTCTGTCATAGCAAGCATCGTCCAGGTACCCTATGCTTTCTGGATGTGGCTAATTTTGAAGTTGCCAACCTCATCCAGGTGTCCATCTAACTCAAGTGTTAGAATCAGATCGCTGTGATTTAGCTGGCTAGATGGTGAATTTTGTGTGTGGCTTGATTTTGCAGGCAGGTGGAGCTACATCCTATCCGTGCCTTGCAATGGTAATGGCATGTGTCCAAGAGTGTCTCAAGAGCAATGATTGGGCAACAAGGAAGGCTGCTTCTGAAACAATTGCATGCATGGCTTCTAGCATTGGTCCCTCCCTAGGTACCTTCAAGATTTCAGTTCTTGAAGCTCTTGAGGCTTGCCGATTTGACAAGGTTTTAACTTCTCCCTAGAGCTCTTTTGTATCTAATATATCATTTCCAGTTATTTTTTGAGATGTTCTGTCCATAGCTTGAAGCTTTAACAGCAGACTTTACAAGTGTCAAGGTTTGCACTCTCATCAGTGTGAATCTTGAGAACTGACTTTTAACTTTTCATCAATCTATGTAGGTGAAACCAGTCCGTGATATGGTGGTTCAAACTTTGCAAGTTTGGAAAAGGATTCCCAATTCAGACTTGGCATCAGATAGAACTTCTGCGGTAAAAGGTAAGAAGTGATACTTTCACTCGATGCTGCAATTACTTGAAGGATTCTTAAGGCTAGAGTGCTTCTTTGGCTTCCTGAGTACCTAGATATATTGTTGCACTTCCTTTGTCATCTGGTCGTGCTGCTATCTAATCATGATTTTCTACGGCTTTCCACATCTACATTCTGTTGACTTGTTTCATCCTGCAGTTACAGATCCAGAGTCTTGTCTTTAGTCTGAAAAGTTTGCTTTAGATCTTTCAATTGGTAAACGTTACAACTCTTTTGAGGATGCAGAATTGCAATTGCTCTTTGGGAAGCTGATGGCACAAGTACCAATATTATAGCATGCACTCTAGGCTATGCATGATGGAGTTGATGTTCTGGAGCTTTGTAAGTAGGAAGTCTCTTAAAGTCAGGATCATACTCTTTTCTTTGTTAAATTTGGGAAATAACATGAACTTTGTAATGCTGATGCTTGTTCAGAGAACACTTGCATGGAGAGCCAAGAGTGTCAGCTAACAAAAAGGAAAGGCAAAGGTTTGGAAGGAGTTGCTGCTGTGCTGAAACATATTGCTCAAATCAATTCAGATTATGAGCTGCCGGATAGTGGCTGCTTCGGCTTTAGTCATTCAAGATCAGCTGCAAATAAAATTTATGGCAACATGCAAAAAAAGCGCACACCTCTTGTGGATAAGAGAACCAATCCCCCCTTTTTTGGAAAAATGGAGAAGAAAGATCCTAGTAATTGGCACATAGACATTGCTGCTTTGCCTCAAGTGTTGACAGGGGGTGTACAGGATGCTTTGGATATAGATGTTTCAAAGCAACATAGTAAAGAAAGAAAGGCCTTTCAAGAATACTGCAGTGCAGGGCGTATTGCTCATCATGAGGAGTTATTGGAGACTTCCAGCAGGAGATCAGCAGAGCAATCAGATATAGCAAACGCACCACATATTGTGGTAGAAAATCATTGCTTTGAAGAAACTGTTGGAATGAGCAGCACAAAAAGTCAAAGTTTAGCCACTAAACACAGTTCATGTATAGATTCAACTCCTCAACCTGAGGAGGTTGATACTGGATCTTGGTCTGTCGAAGTAGGCTTGGTGAGGAGTTCTAGTAGTAGCACAATTGATGGTCAAGCTGTCAACACAGAAAATGACTCTGCCCCTATCAGAAGACAGTTGTGTCAGATAGAGAATCAACAGACAAGTATTTTTGAGCTACTGCAGGTATGTTTAACATTTATGCTGTAATGGAGTTCAAGTATTTTTTTTTTTGATTAGATAGTTTTTGTTTTCCTGTTAAAGTTTAAAATAATAACTTGCATGTTCACAATCAAGCTGAGGTAAAGTATCAGCCATGCAAGGCACAAAGTCTTAGGGATTGGTATATGCTAGTGCATTTTCGACAACTGCCCACTCGTCAATTCAACCTTTGTTGGCTTCTGTAATAATTGTGGACTGTTTTGGCTCCTCTTCGTGCTTTTACAAAATTTTCAGCCTTGCCCATGCATCATTGGAGGTTGACTGGAGTGTTGATCAACACGAAATGCACTACCTCGTGTGCTTTTGTTTTTGCCCATCAAAATTATTTTACTGAATATTACTTACTATCGATTGACGTAAGGATAATAAAGGGGCTCCCTTAGGGCCACTGAACTAGCAGAAACATGATGTATTCAGGGTTTTGCTAGTTGTTTTGGACGAGTTTATTTAAAGGACCTTAGTCTCTGTGCCTGACTTCTTCCTATTTCTTAGTGGGTTTGTTCATGTTTTGCTGACAGGGCACAAATTTTTTGCTCTTGATGATAATATAAGCATGACATTGCTAACTTGGTGCTAAACATGGGTTTCTTTAACTTTGTGAACAGAAGTTCATGAATGGATCCGAGGAGACTTTGCTAAAGTTGGAGACCAGGATTGCTGGAGTAGAGTCTATTGTGGGCAACCTTGTCACTGATTTAGCAAATGGAAGATGTGATGGTAATCCTGCTCAATGTTGCAGCAAGCTCCATTCTGTTTCGGATCATTCGAATCCCAAAGTTTGGAAGAAGAGCGAGCTTTGTGGATATTTACAAGACAGGCCTGTCTTGTCTGAAAGCATAACTTTGGTAAGAGATGGCCAAAATCCGCCATTAAGAAGCTCACAATCAGGCACAGGCATCACTGGAATTAACGAATCCAGACTTGAATCAGCTGCATGTGCTCCCTTGTCAGGAAATCCTTTTTCTAAGACCCAGGTGAATTCTCGGAGAGTTCACATTGACGTTTCTTCTGACAGACTGCAAGGAAGAGCAAGAAATGAAGGTGACAGTAACATTTTTTTGTGTAAAAATTTACAAGAGAGAGGGCCAGTTTCTTCTAGGCTTGGTGAGGACCCTTCTGCAAGAAGCATTTGGCAACCATCAAAGGATGTGGCAACTCTTGCGGCCATCAGAGATGTGGAAGAGGATGTAAGGGTAATAGTTCCAGAGAGCTTGAAAACCATGTCAGGATCAAGTCAGCCGACTGTTAAGACGAAGGCAGAAGTCTTAATGCATAAGATTGGCTGGCAAGGGAAAGGTCCATTTTGGAGTGTTTGGGCAAGGGTGGTGGAGTTTGTGTGTTCTGGTGAGGTGGATTCAGCATATGTGGAGGTGCTTTTTGCAGGTGATGAGCTACTGTTAGTACGGCTTATGAGCAGAACTGGTCCTGTTCTTGAACAACTGTCAAATGGCACCATTCATGAGCTGTTGCGAACCATTATCCAATTAATGCTGCAGCAAAGCTTTCTGGATGTCATTATACCCTGGGTGCAACAGGTTTTGTTGACTTAATGGCATGTTTTCAACATTCTTGAAAATTTGCATATGGAAGGCAAACATTGTGTAATGATGCTCTATTTGTTTTCAGATGGCAGATCTAGTCACAAGCAATGGGTCAGATTGTTTGGGCTTCTCCCTTGATGCCAAAAGAGAACTAATTATTTCATTGGAAGAAGCTTCGACTTGTAATTATCCGGAAAAGTGGATTGCAACAACACTTCATGATCTGGCTGCTCAGCTTGCTACCAGCTGGGAACTTGTCCAAACAAGGTGATTGCTTGCTAGTCTTGCAATCTAGAGACAGATGTCCTTTTTTATTATATGACCGCTTTAATGGGAAAGCCTACCAGTGCAGAGGGAAAATAGCATTTCATGCAATGTGCAGAGCTGCTTTTTTTTTTTTGAAGCTACATCCTCACTATTCTCCTTTAAAAATAAGGCGCATGTTTTATATGGTTAAAAGCGCCCACCTATATAGAAAATAACTATCTAGAGGGGAAGGTCTTCATTGAAAACTTCAGGAGGGCATGCATCTAGGTGCAAGGGTCTCTCTTGCGTCACAGAGAACTTGTAAATAATTGCTGCCTAGTAGAATTTTCTTGTGGCTTGAAGTTGTTGACTGCTGCCCATCTTCTCTAGAATGTGGGGACAGATGGGTATGGTGGTTTTGTTTGTTTGTTGGTTGGTTTGTTTTTTTGGGAGGGGGGATATATCATCTTTCTTTTGCTGGCTATTGGAAGTGCTTAATTTGGATATAGGTGGTGGTGAGTGAGGAAGTGTTTTGTTCAGTCAAAGATCTTGCAACATTGATGGATAGTGGACGCACAAAAATCAATGGATGCCAAGGTTCTTTCTCATTGTACCTCTGCTCCTATAATCCCGTTATAATGGCATACACATTGCTGGAGCTTTTTTGAGACTGGCCATGGGAAGGTAGAGCATGACAGTGCTGGTGCGTGCATGAAGTGCGCTTTACGGCATCACCAGCTCGTAGGTTATTGCGGTGGAAAATGTAGGCTCATTGTTCTTTCCTCATTTTTAGCTTTGAAGAAGAGTTAAACAGTTTCATAAGAGACTGGATTTTACATTTGGAGTTGCTGGTTTGCTGGTCTAGATGCTTTTCTATGCAGGTGATATAGTGGGGTCGTGCTTCTTGCATGCAAAGGGAATTCGTGAGCAAATTCTTTTCTTTTTTACTTGGGAGGATCCCATCACCTCACAAGTGTACATCCCTGCTTGGATGAGATGTTGGATCAAGTTGCATTGGCATTAACAGTATGGTGCTAGAAAGACTCAAAGACATTCACCATATTAACAATTTTGATCAAGATTTTTAACTCATAACTAAAAGTTTAATTGAACTCTTGGCGTGTAATCTCGGATTTTGTAATTTGCAAGTTTTTTGTTTTTGCAAATTGATTTTGGAGCTTTGTAAGATGCGGATTCCATTAATGGAGTAAAAAAAGTGTGCACACAATTTCTTGTAAACACTCAATTAGATATGTTTATAGATCAGCAAATTGTTTTCAAAGCACAGTTGGTATATGTTTACATATATGAATGAAAGAATAAATAAATATCTATAGTATAATCACTTTCAAATGGGTGGAGAGTTGTGACATCAATTACAAATCTTTTGAAAAAAGTGCTACACTTTTTGTAAACACAATTAATAGGTATTTACATCTATAAATAAACTAATAATCTAATATAACCACAATTTTATATTGGTGCAAATTTATCATTCTCTCTAAAAATTACACCAAAGAATCATGCCTTTTCTTGGAAGAACTTGCCAACACACTATCATGGATTGGTGAGTTTGATTTGTGTAATTGTATCTCACTTAGAGGTATGTGTTTGAAGACTCCAAAAGATCTTGGATTAGAAATGATTTAGCTCTGAAAGAAACATCTGATGGAGCAATGAGGGTATAAGTAGCTTATTTAAAGCAATAAATTTTGAAGTGAGAATTAGTATCTTGCTTAGAATGTGATGAAGAGTATGAATGAATCTTGCGTGATTGTTGCCTAGACTTGTTTGGCTCTTGTTAACTAGTGTTCGGCACTTTGAACACTCCCTAAAATTGATCTAATCTTGCTTGCCATTATCCTTGGGTGTCATCTGTAGCTTGTCCTTGTCGGAGCTCACTCTTTATCACACTCATATTTCTCAAAACATCTTTTCAAAGATCCTTAATTTGTTGCACGAATCTGGTAAAAAAAGAATCATGTAAACTTATTGATATAGCAAGCATGTGTTGTTGGGAGGGCATTGTGTTGCACATGCAAAAAATGCGATTAGATCATAGACCCCTCTTTGCACTGGACGTATTTGAGACAAAACTAGGAATGGGACCTACTCGCCTTGAGCTAGAGTTTTCCCTAGAAGAACATCTAGTAGAGCATGGCTAGCCTTGGTTAACATTGAGGCTATCCATAATGTTTTGTCCTTGGGGCGTGGACCTCATTAGGCCACCCACCCCTCATATCTTTGTTAACAACTAATATTGTAATAAATAACTCTCAATCCATGACTGTCGATTGATTTGAAGTAGAGTTTCTAATTAGATCTAGACTTGCATTGTGCAAGTTGTACATTGAAAGAAAGCATCATCCTTGGGAGGAGATGGATCACGGCCCCGGATTGCATCGTCACAACATTCGCAAAGAAAGATTGCAAACGAGCTCCCCTTTCGGAATTGTTACCATATCCTTGGAGTGGATGAGGGCACCCTAAATCTATCGACATTCCAAGCCTCACATAACCACTAACATTAAACAACCCTCTTGCCTCACTGCGTCGTGACCACCCCCTCAAACCGTTGTGGAGAGATCCAAAACCTTGTCGATGAAGACAAATTTCACCTCCCTAACCGCAACCTTAGCAATCCTTCAAGGAGGTTATCAAGAAAGAATGGGTGCCCACCAAGAGTACCTTGGTGAGATGCCCATGTAAGGACTTGGTGGCCACCATTTGGCCTAAAGCCAACTGTGAGAGTGGAGATCTGTAAATAGAAAAAATACCAAGCAATAAAGTTTTACCCAAACCCTTAGCCTCGTTGGATCCCTTGTCAGGTTGGTAGAAGCCCAGGGTTTCTACAAAGGAAACTCTTATGTCTGGGTCCTAAAAAATACCAAGCAATAAAGTTTTACCTAAACCCTTAGCCTCGTTGGATCCCTTGTCAGGTTGGTAGAAGCCCAGGGTTTCTACAAAGGAAACTCTTATGTCTGGGTCCTAAAAAACCTCATCGTCTGCACAAACCTAGAAGCCAAAAAGATCTAAGTAAACGTGATCTCACTACCCATGGTACCACCCCAAAATTGACGTCATAAGATCTTGACTAAACTGAAAAGATGCAGGGCGGAAGAGAGCTTGAGCTCTTGCAAGCACACACACACTCACAAAACCCTAATAGAGAACACACAAGGTGAGAGGCTGAAAATCTTCTTCTTCTACTTCACTCAACACTCAACACACCATATACAAGATAAGAGTACACACAATATGAAAGGTACTCAACCAAATATATACAAGGGTTCTCTATAGTGTGAAACCAACTAAATGAGCTCGCGCTATAACTATGCCAGTCTCTAGAATGGCTGTCACACAGCCTGTCATCCCACTGGCCGCATATCACCCAAGATCTCACCAACCATGCTAGTGGTGTAAGTGTGGGGCCTATCCCCCAGGCGGGTCATTAGTGTCCACCGCCTCACTAGACGAGCTCGATATCTCAACACTCCCCCTCGAGCTCAACTCCATCTCATGTACACCAAGCGAAGCTCTGAATCTGCCGAGCTTCTCTGTACCCAATGCTTTGGTGAAGATGTCAGCTACCTGATCCTGTGTGCTGACATAAACAAGGTCAAGGTCTCCTGCCAAGACCTTCTCTCTGACAAAATGGTAGTGAACCTCTATATGCTTCGTGCGAGCATGAAAAACTGGGTTCCTAGCCAACTGTATACTGCTAATGTTGTCACAAAAAATGACAACTTGTCTATCCACTGATAGACCCAAATCTGCAACAAGTAGCTTTCTCAACCAAGCTACCTCACATGTTGCCAGAGCAGCTCCTTTGTACTCGGCCTCTGTACTGGATAGAGCAACCGTAGGCTGCTTCTTGCTGCTCCAAGTCACAGTAGCACTCCCCAAAGAAAACATGAAGCCACTAGTAGATCTTCTATTTGAGATACTACCAGCCCAATCAGCATCTGTGTACCCATGTACACATATCTCTGTCCCAGTCTCATAAAATAGTCCACAATGCAAAGTAGACCTCACATACCTCAGTATGCGTCTCAATGCATCCAAATGCGACTTCCGTGGAACCTACATAAACTGACTCACCAACCCAACAGCATAGCTCAAATCTGGTCTGGTGATCGTCATGTAGATCAAGCTTCCTACTATGCGCCTATACATAGTAGGATCCTCCAAGATCTCTCCTGAATCTGCACTCAACTTGCCATTCTGATCCAATGGCACGGAAATAGGCTTACAGCCTGTCATACCATACTTGGACAACATGTCCAAGCCATACTGTCTCTGCAGAGTAATCCAATACCATGTGGTGACCTAATCACCTCAATGCCCAAGAAATATCTGAGCTCCCCCAGATCCTTCATCTCGAACTTCTGTCTAAGCAAGATCTTTACATCAAAGATCTCTGCATCATGGTCCCCCGTAATGATCAAGTCATCTACATAGATGACAACAAGCACAACCCCTCTATCACCATGTCTCACATACAGCGAGAAATCTGCATTGGCTACATGAAAGCCAATAGTGACAAGATATTCAGAAATCTTGTCAGACCATGCTCTTGGTGCTTGTTTTAAGATATACAAGGCTTTCTTCAACCTGCAAACATGCTCGGGGTGACTCACATCCTCATAACCAGGTGGATGCAACATATACACCTCTTCTTGCAAATCCCCATGCAAGAATGCATTCTTTACATCCATCTGATGTAAAGACCATTGCTTTGATGCAGTCACTGCTATGACAACTCTCACTGTTGCCATCTTGGCAACTGGACTGAAAGTTTCCTCATAATCAATGCCATATGTCTGCGCATACCCTTTGGCTACTACCAATCTAGCCTCATACCTGTTTATGCTTCCATCACTGTTATGTTTTACTTTGTACACCCACTTGCATCCAATGGCTTTCTTGTCTTCAGGCAATTGCACTAAATCCCAAGTTTCATTTCCATATAGTGCATACATCTTCTCATCCATAGCTTTCTCCCAACACACATTTCCAACAGCCTCATTAATGCATGTGGGCTCTACAACCTGCACAACCTTTGCCATATATGCATAGTGATGTGCCACATAACCATCATAGGTAAACCTCTACATCACTATGCATATATGGCAAAGGTTTTTCACTCTCCCAGATCTTCGCAGCTTTTCATTCATGGCTTCCATAGCCTTCTTTACACCAGGTGTTCTCATAGCTGGGATCCCAAGCTCCTCATCAAGGCTCATATCTGAGCCACTAGATTCTCCATTAACATGAGAATGCCCTGCAGAAATGTCAGGCATACCAAGGGGCTCAACCACTTTCTCTTTTCCTTTACGTGATGTACTAATCACATTTGCAGGACTGGTATTATGATGCAACCTGCCACTCCATGGTCTATCAACAGACCCAATAGATGAGGACTCTCCCTGGTCCACTCAAAGACTGTGATTGCTGACCTGCATTCTGTGCAACCACACTTCCACTCACATCAGCCCCAGCAGCTTCTTTTTTAGCAACATACTAGCTGCTCATCTCATCAAAGACAACATCCCTGCTTACCCTCAACTCACGTGTAGCAGGGTTATAACACACGTATCACTTTTGCTCAAGGGAATATCCAATAAACACACATTTTTCAGCTTTTGGATAGTTCTCAGCTCATCTGGCACATGCACATATGCAATGCATCCAAAAACTTTCAGATGAGACAAATCAGGTTTTCTGTCCCAGTAAACCTCTCCTCTGGAGTTACATCATGTATGGCTACAGTTGGAGTCCTGTTCATGATGTATACTGCTGTAGAAACAGCCTCAGCCCAATAGCTATGCGGCATATTCTTCTCTTCCATCAATGCTCGCGCAATCTCAGCAATGTGCCTGTTTTTTCGCTCAGCAACTCCATTTTGCTACGGAGTGTATCTGCATGTAAACTGTCTCCGAATACCATTCTTCTTCAAAAATTCAGAGAACTCATTGGAGAAGTACTCTCCCCCTCCATCTGACCTTAGGCACTTTACATATTTCCCTGTTTGCTTTTCAACCAAAACTCTGAAATTCTGAAAGTGAGTGAACACCTCACTCTTCTCCTTCATGAAATATACCCACACTTTCCTTGTGTGGTCATCAATGAATGTCAATACCTGCAGCCTCCCATAGACATGGTCTTCGTAGGACCCCATACATATGAATGCACAACATCTAGTGCATTTCTGCTCACATATCTGTTACGTGGAAATACATGCTTTGTTTGCTTTCCACATTGGCATGCTTCACATATTCTCTGCATACCTTCACTTTAAATTTTGGCAGCCCTGTCACAATTCCTTTAGTCTGCATAGACTTCATTCTCTGCACATTCACATGTCCAATTCTTTTATGCCAAATTTCTGTGTCTGCAACAATTCCTGAACCATTTGCAAACATCGCAGCACTCATTTCAGGCATGTCTACATTCAACGTAAACACTCTGTTGCCTTTTGCAACCAACCTGCACTTGTCTTCAAAGTCTTTAACATAACAACCATCAGGGTTAAACAAACCCTACTCAATCATCTGGCCAACCAAAACCAGATTCTTTGTTATGTTCGGAACGTGAAGTACATCTGCAAGGTACTTCACTTTGCCATACTGCATAGACAATGGCACATCTCCAACATGGGCAATCGGATGAGTGGTGTCATCCCCTGTTTCCACAAAACCTGGTCTTTCAAGGTTTTTCATCTCCTTGAACCACTCCCCATGACTTGTCATGTGGTTTGAAGCACATGAATCCACATACCATACATCATCTTTTTTGTGCTGCTTCAACATTTTCAGACATGGCATTCACGACATGCTGCATAACAAACAACCTTTCATTATCCTCATTGTTTCTGCTTGAGGATGCATAGTTGTTCTGCACTTTCCCATTTTGCATGTCAGCCTGCTTCTGATAACATTCTGCCTGCACATGTCCAGGCTTACCAACAATAAAAACATTCACGTGCATCATTATATTGCCTTTGCCAATTTCCACGTCCTCTTTGACTCCCCCTGCCCTCTGAATTTGCCTCTTCCACCTGTGTGTTGTTGATGTTGTTGTTGTGTATTCTGGGACTGTTGTTGCTGCTGCTGATGGCCATAATTCTGATTACCTGTTCGGCCACCTCCTTGACCGCGTCCACGGCCTCCTCTACCTCGTCCTCTACCTGAACTTGTGTAGAAGGCCTGTTGCTCTGAACTGTTTTTGTTTTGTGAAGACTGTTGGTCTTCACCCAAGCTCTTCTCTTCTATAATCAGCATAGACACCAAATCTGTAAAGTTGGGAATGTTTTTCCGAGTCTGAATAGACGTCTTGAACGCCTTGTATTGTGGCCCAAGACCACGTAGACAAACTTCCACCTTATCATCATCATCTACTGACACACCAATAGATGCAAGGGATTCCACAATACCCTTTATCTTCAATGCATAGTCATTCACAGACATGCTCTTTTTCTCCACAGTATGAAGTTCATTCTTCAACTGTATCTTACGTGCCTTGGTATTTGTTTCATAGAGTTTTACCAAGGTGTCCCACGCCTCCTTAGGGGACTTGGCATCCTGAATGTGCCCAATCATGGTGTCCTGTATACTAATGGTGGAGAGCCAATACATAACTTTCCTGGCTCCTTGGTTCTAGTGTTTAAACTCTTTCACATCTGCAGCAGTCAGATTTATGTCCGGTATCTCCGGTGCCTCTTCATGCTCACCTTCTATGTAGTCCCAATAGCCCTTTCCCATCAGGAAATTCGTCAGCCTGAACCTCCAAGCATGGAAGTTATTCTTATCAAGCTTCTCAGCCACAATCTGGGTTATGCCATCATTTGACATCTTGCCAGACACACAATTTTACCAGAAACAGCACTCTGGTTTGTCCTACACCAACTGCTGTATTTTCTGCAGCGGTACTGTAGTACTCTCAAATGTCACAAACCAGTGACTTCAATATGCATACATACACTCAATGGCAACTGTTGACCTCTTTGCAGCACACACTGTCTGCACAGCCAATCTGTCTTCCAGCAGCTCTTAAAACAAAGTTCTGCAGAGAATCGATGACTTACCCGTAGTGCTCGAAATCGCCTGCTTTCTGAAAAACGGAGGTCCAGAAAACGCGTTTTCGGCCCTGAAAATATTGTCCGATAGGACAGGACATCATAGTTTCCCTATAACTTTACTCCCGCGAAGAAAGCTCCTCAATTAGAGATCGTTTGCCGGTGCCTCCCGTAGAGCTCCCGACAAGGGTGTAGTCACCAACACAAATAGGGAAGAGTAGTTGAAGCTCTTACCCTCGTACCGCTTCCTGTGGTTCTCTTGCTTTGCAGGGGGGAAGAGAGCTTGAGCTCTTGCAAGCACACACACACTCACAAAATGGTGAGGCTGAAAATCTTCTTCTTCTACTTCACTCAACACTCAACACACCATATACAAGATAAGAGTACACACAATATGAAAGGTACTCAACCAAATACATACAAGGGTTCTCTATAGTGTGAACCCAACTAAATGAGCTGGCGCTATAACTATGCCAGTCTCTAGAATGGTTGTCACACAGCCTGTCATCCCACTGGCCGCATATCATCCAAGATCTCACCAACCATGCCAGTGGTATAAGTGTGGGGCCTATCCCCTAGGCGGGTCATTAGTGTCCACCGCCTCAGGACTTTCTACCATATTCTAGGATTAATCATCCTAGAATATGAATAATTCTCATCCTAGATTAATTGAATATTATGAAAAGAGGACTTCCTACCATATTCTAGGATTAATCATCCTAGATTAATTGAATAATTCTCATCATAGCCATAAAAAAATTAATTTTTATGTTTATGCATAATTAGTTATTTAAAAAAGAGAGAAAATTCTAGTAATTCATTTTTATGATAAAAGAGAAATTTCCATGAAAATGGAAATCCATGTATTCTAATGAAATAAGAGAAAAATTAGAATACTAAAATAATGTATATTTTATTTAAAAATTAAAGAAGGATTTTAATTAAATTTATCTTTTTGCATAGATAAATTTAAATGATGAAAGAGGAATTTCCACCATAATTAGAATTCAACCATTTAAATGAGAAAAGTGGAATTTATAGTGTAAAGGAATTAATGGAGATTTTTATTTAATTTTTAAGAGAAAATTTAGTTAAATTTATCTTTTTACATAGATAAATTTAAATGATTAAAGAGGAATTCCCAACATAATTGGAATTCAACCATTTAAATGAGAAAAGTGGAATTTCTAGTGTAAAGGAATTAATGGAGAATTTTATTTAATTTTTAAGAGGAAATTAATTTAAATTTATCTTTTTACATTGATAAATTTAAATGATGAAAGAGGAATTCCCACCATATTTGGAATTCAATCATTTGAATGAGAAAAGTGGAATTTCTAGTTTAATGGATTTAATGGATATTTTTATATAATTTTTAAGAGAAATTTTAAATAGATTTAAATTATGATAAAAGAGAAATTCCCATGATATTTAGATTGCACTCATTAAATGAGAAAAAGAGGGATTTCAAGTTTATTCAAAAAAATAGGTATTGGTATTTAGTTAAAAGAAGAATTTTTATGATATTTAAGAAAAGATGGATTTGAATTAAATCTTAGTGTCAGAAGATGAATTTCCACAATTATTCTACCTAAGAATCAAGGTCAAGAAATTATGTGGCAGAAAGAATATCTTTGGATATTTTAATTGGTAAAATCACTAAATTGATATTTACCCAAAATTAGATGTTTATCTGGAAGGAATCCTTGTTAGAACTAAATCGAATGAATTTGGTTAGACTGTGAGAGGGATGGATAGTAAATCTACTTGTCCATCTCTCGAAGTGAATCAAGCAAAAACTTCGTGAGACCAATTCTAGTTCCTAAATACAAAGAATAGACTACTAGAACTAAGCTAGTTTTTCCTTTGACCGAACTCACTAAGAATCTAGTTGGACAGACAGACAAAATGATGGGTAGATTACCCTCATGAGAGATCGAGGATTATGAAACCAAGAATTATGGAGAAAAGGGTTTTGTGAACCAATCTCAAACCTGGGAATTTTACTTGCATTGGAACCTCTGTTTTTCATTTGAAGGACTATTTTACGCCAGAATGCTGAAGGAAGCATTTGGCACATGTTTTACTAAGAGGAGGTTCGTTGGAGCAGCTGGTGGGGAGTTGTCAAGGGACATCGCTTGCGGCAAAGCCTGCCGCGGTCTTGACCAACCTCTGTACGGTTAAAATGGTGCGCTTCTGGTACGATGGGCGAGGACCGATGAAGCGGTCCCTGAATGAAGTGCTAGGACACCTAAGGAGGATCCTAGAGGGTTCTGACCAGGCGATGCACAGGCTCGCGGTTGCTAGGAAACCCATGCGTACGTCGAGGAAGATTTCGGATGGACAAAAAGGAAAGATTTTTGGGAACCAAATTTTGATACTAGATCTCGTTGGTTGGCCAGCTGATCTTCAATAGAGAGTCCAGAGGACACATTTTGTAATACAATGGACTCAGAATTTTGAAAAATGATGATCAGAAATATTATGATTTCTATTGAAGGATTGTTTTAAAGCCAGTTGAATCTGTTATAAATGGCAATTTCATTTTTGGTGTGTACGTGGTATGCCTATCTTAAATTTTTGCATGAATCGTCAGCTAGGGGGCGTGGGAACTCTTTTCCTCGGTACCCGGGCAAAAACACAATCAAATATTTATAAAGGAATCCCACCAATACAATGGTGGTTGGCTGGTGGTTGGCTAACCCATGGGTCAGATGGGATTATGCTAGATCAAAGGATTCCTGTGAAACAACTAGATACGATAAGTTACGTTAATTAAATTAAACCCTAAGAAGACCTTGTTTTGTGGGTGGGAGGGGATCAGCGGCGGCAGCTGTGCCTTGTAAAAACGAGGAAAAAAGCGATGATTCCATGGACCAAGTGCAAGTCTCTTATTATTTTGACCATGTGACTTCAGGTTTAGTCAGATCAGTTTAAGTAGTTAAGACTTTGACCCGTTAGAGTAATTCCCCCGTTTAGAAGATTTTCCCAAGGAAGAATCGCCCGTGCCTTTTGGGCGAGGGGAGTCTTTCCGGGCCCGGTTTTGGAGGAACCACTCGGGCTAGCCTCTCATCCCAGACATCCGCGGGCGAGGCCCCGAGTGTGGATCCCCGCCCCGAGCGGGAGGCCGACGTCGCTTCCGCCCGCCGGGCAGGGTACCGCAAAGGGGGCAGGGATCTCACATTCCTACCAAAAAGCTAAAGGCATATAGCATTGATGAGGAAGCAGCTAGGCAGTTTTAGTAGAGCTGTGGGATACTAACGCCTTGATAAAGCTTGAAACAATTCAACTTTTTTGAGTGCTTGTTGATGTATGAAATCATGAGCAGTAGCATCCAAGTTCAGCACTTGTAAGAAAACATAGTAGAGGTGCTTGCAAGGTAAGTAGAGGTGCTTGCAAGGTAAGTAAACCAAGTGCTTAGCCTCTCTCTTCTGGAAGTCTACAAATGAACACCTTAGGAATTCAAAAATTGTGACTGAGTAATTCACACTGTTTGCCTTTGAAACATTTGTGCTGACTGTTAGAAAATGTGTGTCTCATTACAAAGGATAATCACCTCCCTTAGGATCTCAGATTGGAAATAGACCAACCTTTCTTGATGTTTTCATAGAACTCCTTAGTTAGCTTACTTCTCCAGTGCACTATCTTTCTATCCGTATACTTTGCTCGAATAGAGCTCGAGACTTGTGGTGCAGTAGTAGTGCCCCCCTAGCTGTTAGAGCCATTGAGATAGCTGCGCCTGCCTCTAATATAAATCCTACAGACTACAAACTTGCTATTTCATCAATACTTGGGTTAGTTTCCTGGGCCACAGATGAAACCCTTGGAGCAGGACATGGTGGCGCAATGACATTTGTAGTATCTAATTTTGAAGAGTGTCTATTTACTGGAACTATAGAACCAAACAAAGCCCTTTCTGTGATACCACCAGGGTAAGTGCTACACATTAGGAATTTTTTGGACCCAAAAAGAGCCAACTAAGGATTCTTAATTTTAAGGGATTAGAGCTTAAAAAGATGGTCTTAAGGGAGACAAAGGCTATGATGACCCCTATTTTTTTCCTTGCCACATCACAGCCATACCCCCTAGTTTCACTTTTTAAAGGGAATATTCTCATACTTTCTCTCTTACTTTTTGAATTTTTTTATCTTCACTCTCTACAAATTGAATCTTTCTTGTCAGTTTGAAATCTCTTTCCTCATTAACTCCCACCATATCTCCCTTCCAGATCAGCAAAACATTCTCGTGTTTAGGTGGGCCCCAAAAAGTGAAAATTTTTTAATTTTCCATTTTCTTACATTTTGAGGTGGAAAAATACCACCCAACCAATATGTATGATGAAAATAGTTTTTTTCCTCCAAAAAGCTTGTAATTCAAGGGTCACATCAGAAGCTTGTAAGGAGTCATCAGTACATCCATAACTAACTGTCAGGTCCCCACAATCCCATAAACATAACTAACTGTCCAGGAACCACTACATCCATGAGATCCCAAAATTGTGGGGACCCAATTTTTTTTCTCTCATAAATGCAATTATTTGATGAAAAACTCCATGTTAGTATATTTGTATATCAAAAATATCATTTTATACTCAGAAAAACGGATTTGTGTTAAACCTCAAAACAGCAAAGTTTTACTAGTCTCTCTCACTCATTCACTCACTCACTCACTCTCTCTCTCTCTCTCTCTCTCTCTCTCTCTCTCTCTCTCTCTCTCTCTCTCTCTCCTCCCCCTCTGAGGATCTCTCTGCTTTAGCTTCTTCCTTTGCTTAGCTATGGAGCCTTTACAAGCTGTGTGTGTAGCCCCTTGTGAAGCTAGAAAACGGAAGGTTGATTTACACATTCGTATTCTTGAAGAGTATGGCAACTCTAAAAAAACCCATCCTACTGATGCACAATCTGTCCAAGCTCGTAGGATAGCTAAGGAGAAAAATATATATCTTTGGCTTGATGGGCGTCTCTATCCAATTGACCCTCCATTAAGAGCAAACCCTCCTTTCCGCGATTTATTATCTTTTATGCAATTTGTTGGTCAAGGAGAGCTTAGTTTGTTAGGATATTGCAGAAGATTGACTACAAGTGGAGCTTGGCAAACCCATATTCTCCACTCTCAATTGCAAGCATCACAATTCACCCTTTTACAATGTCAAGAAGGACTTAAAACATCATCAGATAAAATGAAAGAGATCCTCGCAGAGAATGTGGAGAAGGATGCAAAGATTCAATGCAAAGATTCAAAGGCTAGAGGAACTTATCAAAACGACTCAAAGCAACGCCAAATGGTGCTCGTCGTGAATGAAAAAAGACATTGACTGGTATAGAATCTCTTGCGTTTAAAGGTGGAGTACGAAAGAAAAGGATTCGTACAACAAAGTAAGTAACATAAACTTTCATTATGCACTCAGTGAATTTAAACAAAATAGTCATGATTTGTGTTCTGCATTTGTGTTCTGCCAGGAATTTTCTGCAAAAGAGGTGTGTGGTTCTAACCAAAGAGGGATGTAAGGATTTGGTCAAAGCCATTCTGGATACCAAGGATATTCTCTCAATTATTAGTGACCCTCATCGTCCTAAAATACGCCAAGCTGTTGTCTCAATGTGGTGAGTGAGATTACCACCTCCATCGATTCTTCATCAATTCAACATGCTTGTGATGCGGCTGGAATCAGCATGAAAGGATACCAAGAAATCCATCAGGTTGTAAAAGATGCATTTCTAAGACAAAGGATCACTGGCACTTTATTTCCTACACTCAAGGTGATTCACAATGTCAAGCGTATCAATAATGATGATGTGCAGCGAGCTATATGATAATTTTATCACGTTGAGGGCACACTAACATTAGACAAAGGGTCGAGCAGAAAGAAAAGCAAGAAGATAACAAGTACGTAATTTCACTCTATGATGTTTACAATAACATCTTTGTTCATATTGAGAGACTACAACAAGCTATGGTGAAGTTCTATGGTCTTTCATCAGAAGGTGAGAACTTGCAACCAATTGCTATACTATTCATGTTTTTCAGTATAAAATGAAAACGATTATTTTGTTTTGAATATTGTAAATAACCATTTATTTGCAGTTTTGGGGAGCACATTTTCATTTGTGCTCAAGCTAGATGAGTGCCAAATTGTGAAAGGTCGGAAGCTGGAACGTATGAGCATTACGCTCATGAATGAGGCCATGATATGTGCATGGGAAAAGACTACCAAACCAATTTTTAGTGTGCAATCTAAGAAAGAGGTATGGTGGCTTGGTGCATTCGAGGTATCGAAGGAGACACATGAGGTATTGACATGGATGTTTGAAAGGACAGATGTAATAAAAAAGCAAATTGATGGTCAACTTTTAGATGTAGAAATTATAGAAAAGTTCAAGGTGGATTGGCATCTTGGGGGAGATTTGAAGACAATTAAATGCATGATGGGTTGTGCTCAAAGTGCGACATCAAGATAGCCTTGTCCATACTGCAATGCTCAGATTGATATTCCTAGGAAGAAAAATACAAATGGAAAAGGTATGTAAAAGGTTGGTTCTGTTGGGAAGGATGCCTCAAAAGATCCCAAGAAAGAGAAGAAGCAATAGAAAGATGCAATAGATCCAACCGAGTCAATTGACGACGATGAAGATGAGGAACAACCAAATGCAAGATTGGTGGAAGGTGTCATGTCTCCTGATATGCTAGGAGAACCAAATATGAATTCAAATTGGAGCCCCATCATTAATTTTCCACTAAAGAATATTCACTTTTGCATACATGAGAATCTTCGATCGATTGCTTAAGTGCCATATCGATTATGCATTCACAATGCCTACACAAGAGAGGAAAATTGCAGCCCTTGGTAAATTAGAGCATCTTTTGAATTCTCTGGACTGCCATGGCAAAAACGTGAAAATTGAAGTGAATAAGCAGGCCTCTAGTATGTCATACGAGGTTGCTCAAAAGGTCTCCATGACTGGAGTAAAGGCAAGGAGATTTTTGGAGAAGCCAGCAAACATAGACAATTCAAAGAAGACTTGGGGACTCTTGAGAGACCTGTGTGCAATCACCACAAATGTAGATTGTCCAATGCTAGCTCTTGTAAATAGCCGCAAATAGCTTTGGATAAATTTCAATAACATGGTTCGCGTTATGAATCAAAGTAGCACAACTACCCAAGAATGAGCATCATTCCAACAACATATCGTAGAATTCACCAAAAGTGTGCTAGGTGCTTGGGGAGAGAGTAAAGTAATACACTATATGGTAGGTTATACAATAAAAAAATAAACTGGTATTTCAACCTAGACTTTTTCTAATTAAATTCTATTATCATCATGTGTACAACACATAGTTTACATGGTGCGTATTCATTAGATTTAAATTCTATGCATAGAAAGATGCATATTGATTATTTTTTTATTATAAAAGAGTGATTTTCTTTAGATTTAAATTCTATGCATAGAAAGATGCATATTGATTATTTTTTTATTATAAAAGAGTGGTTTTCATTAGATTTAAATTCTATACATAGAAAGATGTATATTGGATAATTTTTTATTATTATAAAAGTGTTACTTTCATCAATATTGATTTTTATGCATAAATAGATGCATAAGAGATTTTTATTATTATAAAAGTGTTACTTTCATCAATATTGATTTTTATGCATAAAATGATGCATAAAATATTTTTTTTAATTATAAAAGTGTTACTTTCATCAATATTGATTTTTATGCATAAATAGATGCATAAAAGAATTTTTTTAATTATAAAAGTGTTACTTTCATCAATATTGATTTTATGCATAAAATGATGCGTAGAAGAATTTTTTTATTATAAAAGTGTTACTTTCATCAATATTGATTTTTATGCATAAATAGATGCATAAAAGAATTTGTTTTTAATTATAAAAGTGTTACTTTCATCAATATTGATTTTTATGCATAAATAGGTGCATAAAATATTTTTTTAATTATAAAAATGGTAATTTCAGCAATATTGATTTTTATGCATAAAAGAATTTTTTTAATTATAAAAGTGTTACTTTCATCAATATTGATTTTTATGCATAAAATGATGTCGCAAGTGTTGCTTTCACCAATATTGATTTTTATGCATAAAAGAATTATTTTATTATAAAAGTGTTACTTTCATCAAAATTGATTTTTTTAATGCATAAAAGGATTTTTCTTTTATATAAAAGTGTTATTTCCATAGAAATTGGATTTTATGCATAAATAGATGCATACGGAATTTTTATATCAAAATAAGAGTTCTCTTTAATCCTATGTTTAAATCCCATGAATATTGGAAAATGAATAAGTAAATACTCAGTGAAGGAAAATTATACCGTTTCATATTCTCTAGGATGGTAATGAGAAAATTCAGAAAAACTATCGAAGTCGAAATTTTAGATAAATGATTAATTTACTCCTCATAGGAATTCGTGATTAGTTTTGAATTTAATTAAGCAAAATACTCATGAATGAAATTCAGTAAAGTAGTAATTGAAATACTACCCTTCGATAAAGATAGTTCAGGGAGAACCTTTCCAGACTCAAACCCTGAATCAAACTATGACCAAGACGTAACTCCTTCGTTAGTTTCAAGAAAAGACGATGTGACCAGTTCAGTAATCTACACTCAAATCATCCACCGAATCTGAAACTTAGTTGAGACCTTTGATTTTGATCTGAGGATCAAGAATTCAGAATTCGAGGAATTCTGCTTGGGAATCCAGACCTGTGATCTAGAAGTCTTGGGATAGGGAATTACGATACACTCATTGTAGAATTCGAGGAATTCTGCTTGGGAATCCAGACCTGTGATCTAGAAGTCTTGGGATAGGGAATTACGATACACTCATTGTATTCAAAACTGAAAACTTGCATAGAAACCCTGTTTCCTTAAAGGACTGTCTTACGTTAGAATGCTGGAGGGAGCATTTGGTATATGTGTTTTTCTAAGGGAAGTTCGGTTGCAACAGTTGGCAGGGAGTGTTCAAAGGACAGCTCACGCAGCAAAAACCTTCCCAGGTCTTGACCAGCCTGGGTATGGTGTAAAATGGTGTGCTTCCATGGTACGATGGGCGAGGGTTGACGAAGCGGTCCCTAAGTGAAGTGCCAGGACACCTAAGGAGGATCTTGGAGGGTTCTGACCAGGCGATGCATGGGCTCACGGTGCTTAGGACACCCATGCGTATGTCATGGAAGATATATACATGTATGACGAGAAAATTATTGAAATCTATTACTGGATCTTGTTGTTGACCTGCTGGTCTCAACGGAGAGTCCAGAGTGATTCTGTTTTGTGAGAAACAAGGATTGAATGGAAATTTTGAGTTATGACATCTGTAACCAATAATTGTTTATCAATGGATTGTTTTATAAATTAAAGTTTAGAGGAGTGTGTGCGTATCTATATTCTAAAGCAAAAGTTAAGAAAGGCATTGAATTATGGGTGGGTGAGTACTTGTCTGGTTCTTCCAATTCCAGTGGTTGGCAGGTGGCTAACCCATGGTCCGAATGGGGTTAGTAAGCTGGAATCAGTAGAGTTTTAATAATAAAATCGATCAATAGGAATACGTTTAGAACTCGAATAGTTAAATAATAACCTGAAGACTTCTCAAATGAATAGATCAACGGCTATGCCTTATTCAATTAGGAAAAAAGCGTTGTTTCCTTCAAGGTAAGTCTATAATAGTTTCCCCAGTATCTTGACCTCGTTAGAAAAATTTGTTAAGAAATTTGAAATGGTAAAATCGTCCCCGTTTTTCGGGCATGGAAAATTTTCTCGGTTTCGGTTTTCGGAATGACCACCAGCTTAGTCTCGTGCTTGGACATTCGAGGGTGAGGCCCCGAGTGGGAAACCCTACCCCGCGCAAGAGGGAGCTGCTTCCGCTACCAGCAATCGGGAATCCGGTGTGCGGAGGGGGCAGTGGGATCCCACAACAGTTGGTATCAGAGCGCTGTTGTTGTAAATTTATGTAACAGCATCAAAAATTGCTTATAAAATTTTAAAGTAAATCTAGGAAATAATGTTTTCGCTTATTAAATTTATGTTGAATGAACTTCAAAAATTGCAAACTCATAAATTGAATTGGAAATTTATAGATGGATACCCCGAATCTATCTGGCATTCCTGAACTCTCCCAGAGTCGGGATATGATAGCCTTTGCATTCGAGCACCTCATCAACTCTGCTACGATCTGAGTAAGCAGAGTGAGGCTCGCACGTCATTTTGAGAGTCTTTACTTTCCTGTTCCTCTTGAGAGATGTCGGTATATGTGGTTCTATGGAGGATGATGTATTAATGTCAGTACCAATCAGCGTCAGAGGCTCAGCAAAAAAATTTCCTTAGCCATGATTCTGATAAGGCTAGGGCTTGTTCAGCATGTATAACTCTTTGATTATTCAACTAGGAACTTCAGAATTTCATGCCGAGTTTTTAGGCTTCTTAGTCGCTTTATCCCTAGAAGTAGAATTACAGCACCTCTTTCTGTAATGAATCGTGTGTACCATGACATGTCTCCTTTGTAGTTTCGCTTCTTTATGCGTATACGATTGAGGCAGTGATTTTGGGAGCCGTGATGCTCTATGTATATATCAAAAACTTTTGATAATAAACGATGTTTTGTAAAAAAATTCTAAATTGTTTTCATGATTGTGAATATGGTTAATAAAATTATCAGAGTAAATCTTGTTTCATGAAGTATGATGAAATAATCATCTATTTAAAGAATAAATCATAAAAATTAAATAATCATAAATTTGTTGTCAAAGAGTCATGAGGCGTGCGACCCGTGCAAGGCAACTGGATCCTCTAACCGATGACGAAGAGTTAGATCCGGATGTTCGAAAAGCCCTGCACAGATCCTAACCTGGTCCCTTCAAGGGTGAAGGGGAGCAGTTAGGTGAAGTAGTGGAAAAGTGGATTGAGGCAATGGAGGAATACTTTGATGTAACTAGCTACAATGAAAGAAGCAAGATGACTCTCGCCAGGTTAAAGATTGTGGAAACGGCCAGGGTCGCTTGGAGGAATCACTGCGAGACTAACTGTCTCGACCGGAATACCCAACCCGTGCAAGGCAACCGGATCCTCTAACCGATGAGACGAAGAGTTAGATCCGGATGTTCGAAAAGCCCTACAAAGATCCCAACCTGGTCCCTTCAAGGGTGAAGGGGAGTAGCTAGGTGAAGTAGTGGAAAAGTGGATTAAGGCAATGGAGGAATACTTTGATGTAACTGGCTACAATGAGAGAAGCAAGATGGCTCTCGCCAAGTTAAAGATTGTGGAAACGGCCAGGGTTTCTTGGAGGAATCACTGCGAGACTAACGACCGGAATACCCAGAGTCCCTGGACCGATCTTAAAGCTTACCTCAGAAAGAGGTTTTGTCCTCTGAGCTTCCTTGAAACTAAAATGAATGAGTTCTTGGAACTAAAGCAGGATAGTCGGACAATTGAAGATACCATCAAGCTTTTGCCCTTCTCCTCAAATATTCGCAATTGGATGAAGAGCAACTGATGGCCAAATTCATTCGAGGAATAAACGAGCCATTGGATACCTTAGTAAAGAATGTCAAACCTGTCTCAATGGCCGAAGCAGTAAGAATGATAAAAGACTTTGTTGTTAAGGTCCCACCAAAGCCTGCACCCTCTAACTTTAAAAGATTCCAAACCCCAAGAAGTAGTTCAAACTTTCCTCCTCCAAAGAGGCAACAAGGCCCAATTCAGAATCAGGATACTGGGAGATTCAGAAGTGAAGGAAGACCCTTCCCACAGAACACTTTCTCAAGAGCCCCACCTCTTTCAAGAATTCAGAGGGATGAGCTCAGAAGTGAGAACCGGTGTTTTGGATGCCAGGATTTTAGTCACCAGCTGAAAGACTGCCCGACTCGTGCCATGTCAAGGACAGG
Organism: Cibotium barometz; assembly: GCF_041138505.1. NCBI lineage: Eukaryota > Viridiplantae > Streptophyta > Polypodiopsida > Cyatheales > Cibotiaceae > Cibotium > Cibotium barometz. Next base: position 15,885,897 of record NC_141058.1, read on the forward strand.
GAAGTCAAGGACCGAGAGTGCAGAGACCAGCCCCTTCCTATCAGTCAAATCAGGGTCCATCTCGTCAAAATCAGGGCAATCCTAGGAGAACTCCAGCTCAGCTATCTGCCTTTGTCCAGAGTAGCCTCAGACCTCCTTCCGGGCAACCAAAGAGAAAGAGTTCCACCTCAGACTGCAGCAGCCAGAGCAGTCACAAATAGTAGAAGTAGTGGAAGAAGAAAGAGGATAGATTTATGCAGCAATTGAAAACCAAGGGCCAAACCGTTAATTCTCTGTCATTCATACTCCAGCTAAGTAAGTATTAGGGTAAGCCTTTTAAGCTTTTGATTGATTCAGGCAGTACTCATTCTTTCATTTTCCCTGGATGCTTGCGTAAGCTAGTCTTAGATCAGAAATCAGGGAAACCTATGCAAGTTGAATTGGCAAGTGGGAAGATTCTTTTCACTCACCTTGAAACAGATCGTATTTAGTTCAATCTAGATGGGAATTTAACCGACTGTCAGTTCAGAGTTATATCTTTGGGAGTTTTTGACGGGATCCTTGGAATGGATTGGCTCCATAAAAATCAAGCTGACATTCACTGTGATAATGGAATCATTTCCTTCCGTGACCTCCATGGAAATAAAGTTCAAGGAATCGAAATTTCAGGATCCCCAAGTCTGCAGTTAGTAAAGGCTTCTAAGTTACTAAAAGGACTTAGAAAGAAGCAGCTCATTTATGTTGTCAAAATAAATCCAGTAGACTCAAAGTTAAAAGCTAAAGAACCTGAATGGTTAAGTGATTATGATGATTTATTCCCAGCAGAATTAACAGAGATGCCTCTAATTCGGAAAGTAGATCATGTGATAGAATTGACCCCCGGAGCTCAGCCAATAGCCCTGCGCACGTACAAAATGCCAGTTCCTGAAGCCATCGACGAACTCAAGGAATAGCTTAGATAGCTGTTACAACAAGGGTTTGTAAGACCCAGTGTTTCACCTTGGGGTGCGCTAGTTCTCTTTCAAAAAAAGAAAGATGGAACGCTAAGACTCTGTGTGGACTATAGAGGTCTCAATCTGTTGATAGTTAAGAATAAGTATCCTATCCCCAGAATTGATGAGCTTTTGGACAAGCTAAGTGGAGCCCAAATCTTCACAAAGATAGATCTCAAATCAGGGTATTATCAGATCAAGATTAATGAGCAAGATATCCCAAAGACAGTCTCATCAATACTCGATATGGGCATTATGAATTCACTGTCATGCCGTTTGGATTCACAAATGCCTCAGCTACATTCAATCGATTAATGCAAGACATTCTCAGAGAATACTTGGATGATTTTGTTCTTAATTTCTTTGATGATATTTTGATTTACTCAAAGAATGCAGCTGACCATGAAGCTCATGTCAGAAGAGTTCTTGAGATCCTAAGGAAGCACCAACTCTTTGCAAAAAAGAGCAAATGCACTTTCTCTGCCGACCATGTTGAATACTTGGGCTTTCTGGTATCCAAATGCACTTTCTCTGCCGACCATGTTGAATACTTGGGCTTTCTGGTATCCAAAGATGGAATTTCTCTAGGTTTCACTAAAGTCCAAGCAGTCATAGATTGGCATGAGCCAAAGACAGTGAAAGAAGTCAGAGGATTCTTGGGATTGGCTGGTTGGTATAGAATTTTTATACCAAAGTATGCTCTCATAGCTTCCCCATGACTAATCTTCTCAACAAGAATATCCCGTTTCAATGGTCTGCCAGGTGCCATAGTGCTGAAGACCACCTTGGTAACCAATCCCATTCTAAAGCTGCCAGATTTCTCTCTACCCTTTGAGGTAGTAAACTGATGCCAGTGGTTTTGCCCTGGGAGGTACACTTATGCAGGAAGGTCATGCAGTGGCCTATGAATCCTGAAAACTGAATTCAATTAAGCAAAGTACTCATGAATGAAATTGAGTAAAGTAGTAATTGAAATACTATCCTTCGAAAAAGATAGTTCAGGGAGAACCTTTCCAGACTCAAACCCTGAATCATAGTTCAGGGAGAACCTTTCCAGACTCAAACCCTGAATCAGACTATGACCAAGACGTAACTTCTTCGTCAGTTTCAAGAAAAGAGGATGTGACCAATTGAGTAATCTACACTCAAATCACCCATCGAATCTGAAACTTAGTTGAGACCTTTGATTTTGATCTGAGGATCAAGAATTCAGAATTCGAGGAATTCTACTTGGGAATCCAAACCTGTGATCTAGAAGTCTTGGGATAGGGAATTAAGATACACTCATTGTATTCAAAAGAAAATCAAAACTGAAAACTTGCATAGAAACCCTGTTTTCTTAAAGGATTGTCTTACGTCAGAATGCTGGAGGGAGCATTTGGTATATGTGTTTTTCTAAGGGAAGTTAGGTTGTAACAATTGGCGTCAAAGGACAACTCACGCGGCAAAAACCTGCCCAGGTCTTGACCAGCCTAGGTATGGTGTAAAATGGTGTGCTTCCGGGGTACGATGGGCGAGGGCCGACGAAGCGGTCCCTGAGTGAAGTGCCAAGACACCTAAGGAGGATCCTGGAAGGTTCTAACCAAGCGATGCACGGGCTCGCGGTGCTTAGGACACCCATGCGTATGTCGTGGAAGATATATATATGTATGATGACGAGAAAATTATTGTAATCTGTTACTGGATCTCATTGTTGCTGACCTGCTAGTCTCAACGGAGAGTCCAAAGTGATACTGTTTTGTGAGAAACAAGGATTGAATGGAAATTTTGAGTTATGACATCTGTAACCAATAATTGTTTGTCAATGGATTGTTTTATAAATTAAAGTTTAAAGAGGAGTGTGTGCGTATCTGTATTCTAAAGCAAAAGTTAAGAAAGGCATTCAATTATGGGTGGGTGAGTACTTGTCTGGTTCTACCAATTCGAGTGGTTGGGCGGTGGCTAACCTATGGGCCGGATGGGGTTAGGCTGGAATCAGTAGAGTTTTAATAATAAAATTGATCAATAGGAATACATTTAGAACTAGTTAAATAATAACTTGAAGACTTCTCAAAGGAATAGATCAACGACTGTGCCTGATTCAATCAGGAAAAAAGCATTGTTTCCTTCAAGTTAAGTCTGTAATAGTTTCCCTTTTATCTGGTTTATTCAGATGAAGGTTAGTTCAGTATCTTGACCTCGTTAGAAAAATTCGAAAAATTCGTTTAAGAAATTCAAAATGGTGAAATTGTCCCCATTTTTCGAACATGGAAAATTTTCCCGGTTTCGGTTTTCGGAATGACCACCAGCTTAGTCTCGTGCCCGGCCATTCAAGGGCGAGGCCCCGAGTGGGAAACCCTGCCCCGTGCAAGAGGGAGCTGCTTTCGCTCTGCTGCCACAGCAATCGAGAATCCGGTACGCGGAGGGGGTAGTGGGATCCCACACTCGTGACACCACGGAAGAGAGTGACCCCTGGGATTCTAAGACATGCCCAATGGGATCACCAGAGTCCCCACCAGCCCTCCTCCCACAGCAACACCAATGCACACACATGCATGCTCTTCTAGTGGGAGCAAGCACGTGAAAGAGACCCCACAATGCAGCCACCCCAAAGATCAAGACAGAGACTCCGATGATGAGCAGTTGAACTGGGTTGGTGAAAACGTTCCTACATTACGCACCACCACAGGTGGCAAGATGCTACTACTAGGACAGGGTCCCCTACCTACCCGGGAGGAACTTGATACATAGCTACCACAACAGCAGTAGGAGGAGGATTCAGACTATGAGAGAGATCAAGGGGAGGTTACTGCAAGTGCGCGCAAGTGCAAAAAGCTCAAGCTCTTCAAGCTAAGGAAGTCCCAACCTCACCAACACATCAACACAACAAAGGGCATAGGACTACAAGAAATCAAATTTTATCAGAGGAACACTGAGTTGCAGATAAGAAGATCCCCCTTCGCTAGCACAGTGAAGGAGATTCTCCAACGATATAGAACATAGTTCCGTGTGCAAGGGATTGCCCTTGAAGCATTGCAAGAAGCTGCCGCTTATTGGGCTTTTTCAAGACACCAACCTCCTTGCAATACATGCAAAGAGGATTACCATTTCTACCAAGGACATGCAACTAGCTTGGCGTATTCAAGGCAAGCGCGATATGATCTAGAGATCTTAGATGTTAACCTGCTTTTTGAAGTAACTCTTTTGTTTCAAAACCCCCCTTTGTAACAAGCCTATCTGGCTTTCATTTGTAACCTTTTGATGATTTAAATTTTAAGTTTCGCTTACAATGTCTTGGTGTCATCATGTTTGTTTAACATGGAGTGTTTAACATGGAGTGTTTATCATGCGCCCGTTTGTCACCCAAGGCATCATAAATGCTAGAATAGTGCCAATTTGGCCTCCCGAACGACGAGAGCGACGATGTCGGCTGAAAATTCACACTATTACTCCCCTAGCCACTTAGGATAATTTCTAATGCATTTATAATGAAGTTGAGTACATTGAGAAAAAGTAGTTTATAAAATAAAAACATCTTTGATCATGTGTAAAAATACATTGTTTGTCATCCAATGCATCAGAATTGCTCTTGGAGGGCTGGGGAAGCTGTGCCAGAACAGTACGAATTTGGGCTCTACAGCGACGGTGCAAGCTCAAAATTCGCACTGTTCTAGCACTTCTCCGCCAGCCACTCAGGATCATTTCTAATGCATTTATAATGAAGTTGAGTACACTGATTGTGAGAAATAGCAGTTTATAAGATAAAAACACCTTTAATCATGTGTAAAAATACATTGTTTGTCATCCGATGCATCATAATTGCTCCTAGAGGGCTAGGGGAGCTATGCTAGAACAGTGCGAATTCATTTGGGCTCTATAGCGGCGGTGGAGGCTCAAAATTCGCACTGTTATGGCACTGCTCCCCCAGGCCCTAAGGGGAGCTATGCTAGAACAGTGCGAATTCATTTGGGCTCTATAGCGGTGGTGGAGGCTCAAAATTCGCACTGTTATGGCACTGCTCCCCCAGGCCCTAAGGGTCATTTCTGATACATTTACAAAGAAATTGAATACACTGCTTGTGAGAAATAGTAGTTTACAAGATGAGAACACCTTTAATCATGTGTAAAAATACATTATTTGTCATCCAATGCATCAGAATTGCTCATGGTGGGCTGGGGAAGCTATGCCAGAATAGTGCGAATTTGGACTCTATAGTAACAGTGATGAAGGCTCAAATTCGCATTGTTCTGGCACTGCTCCCCTAGGCCCCTAGGGTCATTTTTGATGCATTTACAAAGAAATTGATGGTACAAATTAGAAAAAACAATGATATACTTGATGAAAATAAGTTTGCAAAAACTGTATTGTATTCATAAAATAAGAAGTGATACATCATCTTCACAAAAGCTTTCTTACAATATTGAGCTTCCTTCTCTTGTTATCGAGCAGTGTGCTCAAGGAGTGATTGGGATATTTCTTGAGGATCCTCTATGCCTATGCTTTTGGCTATACATATACAAGCAAGAAGCTTACCCCTAAATCCAGAACCAAAAACATCGAAGGAGGCAAGGGATTTTTAAATCAAAACTATACATTTGGTTCTCTGTGCCATAGAGGCTACACAGAGCACCTTAGAGAGGGATTTCAAAAAGAAGAGAGTGAAGGCAGATTGAGGGGTGTAGTCCCTGTGGACGATGGTGATGCCATCCACAAGAAGCTGACCAAGATAGTGCGCCAATGCAGCATCATGTCCATGGACCTTGGCCTGGTCTCTGCTGCTGTTGTCGCCTCTCCCAGCAAATGCGTCAATTTCAACCACCCTTTGCAATCAAAGGAAAATTCAAAAAATTTTCTTATACATAATTACAAATGTTGCTAAGTTATAAAAGGTCAATTATTACCTCTTGCTCAATGTCTTCTTTTGCCAAAGTGTTGGTGGGGACGGAGAGGTCAATCGAGAACTTAGCCTCATACTTTTTAGGTGCTTTGGTCTCCTCCCTCACTCCACTAGTAGGGGCATCCTTTTTTTTAGCCTCTAGCTTGTCTTGTAAGGTTGTGAATTTCTCCTCTAGAACTAGGGCTTGCTACGCGGTCTCAACCACACTATCCTTGACCAAAGAAACTGTCTCTGCGATAGATTCTCCAAGGGGTAATATGACACTATATAGGTGTGAGGACCGAGGTTGGACGTATCAAGGTTCACCTGACAATGCGTGCATATAATGCCCAAGCATTCATCCATTCTCAAGCCAGCTGCCTTTTCAAGGTCATGAAGAAAAATGTATTCTTCACCTTCCACCACAATGGTTCTCAAGAGATTGATCTCAAGCTCTGCGCAGCACCTTGCTCTCCTCGTGTGGGGAAGATGGCCCCGCATCTTCCACTACAACGAGCTGTTCAGCTGCAAATTGTGCACCCTCTGGAAAGTGCCTTTTCACACTAGACCACTAGACAAAAAAATCATAGTTTGCAAAATATTAAGATTTCAATTAAATAAAGAGGGGTTAAAAAAGAGCCTGCTACAAAATTACAAGCATGTTATCTAATCTAAAATTGTTATAAGGTCTTTATTTTTTGCCTCTTGTGACATTTACTTCATGTTGATCTCCATCTCCTTCTTGACTTGAAAGCTCATCATTGCCTTCACCTCGATCCTCAAACTCTTTCCCCTCACTTGTGCATTAGAACAGAGGCTATTTTCCCATATATCCAGTTCATCTTCAAGCTATTTTCCCATATACCCAGTTCATCCTCAAGCTCTTCCACATGCCTACTATGAAAAGATGCAGGGGAGAAGAGAGCTTGAGCTCTTGCAAGCACACACACACTCACAAAACCCTAATAGAGAACACACAAGGTGAGACTGAAAATCTTCTTCTTCTTCACTCAACACTCAACACACCATATACAAGATAAGAGTACACACAGAAAAGGTACTCAACCAAATACATACAAGGGTTCTCTATAGTGTGAACCCAACTAAAATGAGCTGGCGCTATAACTATGCCAATCTCTAGAGAATGGCTGTCACACAGCCTGTCATCCCACTGGCCGCATATCACCCATGATCTCACTAACCATGCCAGTGGTGTAAGTGTGGGGCCTATCCCCCAGGCGGGTCATCAGTGTCCACCGCCTCACTAGATGAGCTTGATATCTCAACATACTATGTGTTGGTAGGGCTATGCACCTTGTTGTTTGCTAAAAATTCAAGGTCCCTCATTTGCCATGATTTTGAGACCATGGTTGTCCCCTCCTTATGCTTCCCAATTTATAAAAATATAGAAAGTGGCACAATAACCAGAAAGTGTAAGGGTTAATTCTAGACATGTAGTGGAATCACATATACCTTTCTTCTCATCAACTTGAAACTTGACTCTTCCACATTGTCAAAGCCCATGATGCTAAAGTGTTGATGCAGGTATGCTAGGCTCCAATGCTTGCTTACTGCCACTCACTCATTCCATCCACTTTGCATCATCACAGCTACCTCAATAGGCACAATTTCTTCTTCTAAGGCTTGAAGTGGGATCTATGTCCCATGCTTTTGCATCCATCTTTGTTGGTAGTGCAGACGCATGTACCAAATAGAGCGTGCCTTCAAGAACCTGAAAGACACTATAGAATCTACTACATTGCACTTGTACACATCACCTTGATGTGACCCCTCACATTAACCTCCCAACCCTCTCCTAGTAATCCTTGAATGAGGTCAGACTGTACCTCCTTTTACAAATATACATTATTATCGTTTGGCGCATTGGCATGGAATTGAATGTGTGCACAAAAACATGTGAAGGACAAAACCAATTTAGCCCTATTGACCTAGATGCCTTTGAAAACTTGAGTGATGTCTTGATATCACTTACCATCTAAACTTTAAGCATAAGATGGTCCAAGCATCATGTTTGGGCCATTCGGGATTGTTAAGAGGGGGGTTGGGGATCTCTTTTAGTTTGCCAAATAAACCTGGTTTTTTATCTACAAAATATGAGTGAGACAAAATATGAGTGAGAAAAGAAAAAGATATTGTTCTGTACAAGCTCACTTGGGCTTTGAGGTGGTACAAACATTGCCTCTCCAATGGATGCATGCATAGCATAGAAAACTACAGTGAGGTTTTGGAGTGGTTGTTTCTCAACATAATTAGAGGGGAAAATATCTACAGATAGAGACATAAGAAAATGGAGAATCATAAGAAATTTAAAAATAAAAAATCCAATATTAGCATGTTGTTAAAGCTGTGTTTATATTACAGTGACAATTTGAAGAAAACCTTGGTTGTTGGCTTTGAATGTAAAGGTCTCCAAGGGTATACACATGTTTCACTATGGTAGCCAGTCCTTCCTTCTTAGTCTGCTTGAAGCCTTGTAGTGATGTGATGTGAATTGGGATGTGAATGAATGATATGGGATGTGAATGGATGAGATGGGATGTGAATAGATGTGAATCGGGATATGAATGAATGATATGGGATGTGAATGGATGAGATGTGATGTGATGTGAATCGGGATGTGAATGAATGAGATGTGATATAAATTGGGATAGATGTGAATGGATGATATGTGATGTGGATGAATGAGATGTGATGTGATGTGAAATGGATGTGATGTAAATTGGGATAGATGTGAATGGATGGTATGTGATGTGAATGAATGTGATGTGAAACGGGATAGATGTGAATGAAGGAGATGTAATGTGAAACGGGATAGATGTGAATGAAGAAGATGTGATGTGAATGGATGAGATGTGAATGAATGTGATGTGATGAGATGTGGATATGGGTAGATGCGAGTGGATGAGATCTGATGAGGATAAATGAGGAAGATGTGGATATGGGTAGATGCGAGTGGATGAGATCTGATGAGGATAAATGAGGAAGATGTGATGAGATGAAAATGATGTGATTGGATGAGAATGGGAATACATATGAAATGGATGTGGATAAAATAATGTGGATTGATGTGGAAAGACAAGAGTTTGTTATAGAAACTGTATTTATGACCTGTTTTTAATGACTGTTCTATGTTAAGAATGCTGGGGAAGTATTTTGACCGCCTTGTGAATGAGGTCGTGGAGACCTAATTGATAAACTTGCAAGAGTCATTGGAGGACGTCTCGCGTAGCAAGGTCGGCCGAGGTCGTGACCAGCCTTGGTTCGATTTAAATGGTGAGCTTTCGGTATGGTGGATGAGGGACCAAGGAAGCGGCCTATGAGTGAAGCGCTAGGTAACCTGCGAAGGATCCTAGAGGGTGCTGACCATACAGTGCTGGGGCTCTCGGTTGCCAAAGATACCCACACGTGCATCAGGGAAGATATTTTGGATCAAGGAGTAAGAGTTGTTTTTTGAATTCGGGCATGGATCTAGTTGATTGACCTTGCTGGTCCTCAACGGATGAGTCCATGGCTCTTTTATATGGATCTGTTGGTTGATCTTGCTGATCTTTGACGGAGATTCCAGTTTGATTTTTATAAGTGAATATACTGCCGGGTACTCTGAGCTAAGAACTATCGAAAAGGCCCCTTTGAGTGGACAGGTGGTGAGCATTCTGGTTGCCAATGGTGCCATAGGTACAGCGATGAATGAATATACTGCCGGGTACTCTGAGCTAAGAACTATCGAAAAGGCCCCCTTTGAGTGGACAGGTGGTGAGCATTCTGGTTGCCAATGGTGCCATAGGTACAGCGATGAAGAAAAAATTAGAAATTAGGATTCCACCGGATATTTTGGGATCAATGATACTATAGTTTCATTAAAATATTGTTTTAAAGATAGTTGAATCCGTGAAAAAGGCAATTTCATATTGGGTGCGTAAGTGGTGTGACTAGTTATAAGTTTGCATGAATATCCGGCTAGGGGGCTTGGGAACTCTTTTCCCTGGTACCCGGGACAAAACCTAACCAAATTCTTAAATGGATCCCATCACTATAGTGGTTGGGCGGTTGGCTAACCCACAGGACCAGATGGGGTTAGGCTGGACTAATGGATCCCTAAAAAGAGACTCAATTTTGTTATGGTACAATAGATGAAGTAAATCCCGGATAAAAATTGTTCTATGGAAAAGAATCAACGGCTCTGGCTCTCAATGAGGAAAAACACGTTGGTCTCTATGATCCAAGTGCAAGTCTTTTCCTTGATCTCACTATGGGACTTACGGGTTTGGTCAGATCAGTTCAGTTAGTTAAGGCTCTTGACTACGTTAGAGTAAAAATATCCTGGAGGAATCGCCTGTGCTTTCCGGGCGAGGGAAGTTTTTTTCGGGTTCAGTTTTGGAAGAACCGAGGGATTAGTCCCTTGTCCGGATATACATGGGTGAGGCCCCAAGTGAGGGACCCTGCCTGGTGCAAGAAGTGCTACTTCCGCTGCTAACACCCCAAAATTCGTTGCGCTGAGGGGAGAGAAATCTTTCAGCTTCTTGTATTAGAGCGAATTGGCTAAAGTGGATCAACCGAGAAGCCAAAAATGTCAAAAGTTTATGAAGTAATAGTAAAAAGTTTAGTGGCTAATCTCTCCTAGCTAACAAGGGAATTTCTTTTCAAGTTCTTTTGTTGGAACATTACATTCAATGTTGGTAATATAGTTGCATAATTTGATTAATCATTAGATAGTCCAAAGTTCTCATTTCCTTAGGTACAAAGTCAATGTATACACCCTGTCCCAAATTTGGACTGATTCCATAAAATGCTAATATCTTTTACATATAAACTCATATGAGATTCCCACTGCACCTTAGATCTTCACATAATAAAGAGATTAACTTGATTTTTTGAGAAAATTTTAAGCTTATTTTCTATTTTCATTAAATATTTCAAGGTCTTTAAAGTGTTATAATATATGCCACTTTTTGTACCCACAATAACTACCACTTAAAATGCCCAATCTTATAGATCAAAAGAGTGGTAGATAGTGAGACATTAGTAGAATGTGGTAGTTAGTCAAAATTGTAAATCCAATGGTTGTATTTTCAATGATCTCTTTTTCAAAATTCTTCCAAACTGTCAAAAGGCCTGCAAATATTAATAATCTAATTAGTAAAATTACATTTTTGATGTAAATCATCTACAACCTATAGGGACTAGTGTACTTGTAATGGTGCATTGATGGAAAATAAATTAGATCACTCTAAGTATGGAAAGATAATTTTTTAATCATTTTATCATATTTTTTTATTAATTTTGATTAATTAGACTAGTTTATATTAATTTAAGTTATATTGGGTTAATTTGAGTGCATGTGTATTTTCTATTAGCTTCTTGATCTCATTTGAAGTACCTGCCCTCCCCCCCCAAATTTACTCTCCAAGCATTGTCCCAGTCCAACATAAACTGGACAAAACTAGACACCCTGATCTTGCAACAACCCTGGATTGTGCTGACAGATTGCTAATGTTAACACCTGACCCAGTGGATGAAGTTAAGGGATGACAAATTAAAAATCTGTATAATTGAAATTTCCATGGAGGACTGTTCAGATGGAAATTTTGGTCTAATGGACCATTATTGTGTTAAAGATATGAATGATATGATCTGAATGAATTGTTACCTGATGATGAGTCTATATAAGGGATCTTTATCCCAGGATACTTTTGGGTTGACCAAACTATAAGGAACCCCAGAATCAATTGGATCTTAAGGGAAAGAGTTATCCTCTAGTTTGCGAGATGAGGACATCTCGCGTTTTTTAAGTGGGGTAGGATGTAAGATTCCTCCCTCCAGCTTTTGAGGTGTACAGGTGTAAGAACCTTCCCTTCTGATCTTAAAATTATTCCCCTCTCTGAAATAAAAGAAAGATCTTATTTTATCCTGTTTTGGCATGGAGAGAGAAAATGTCTAGAGGGAGGTAATTCAAAATTGAGATATTGTTGGATATAAAAATCCTCCTAGTGTCTAAAATGGTTTCCCCTGAAATAGCAATTCAAAAAGAACTTTCCAATGTGCAATTGGAATTAATTGAAAATACGTATAAAGGACCTTAGCCTAAGGGTCCAGATTTTCAAAAAAATTTAGATTATGCTCCAATCAAGGTTCCTATGGGCCAATAGGATTAATCCAAATGTAGGGAGGAGATAAATTGAAGAATAAAAGAATCCCCCCTCCCAAAAAAATGAGTAAATGCTCACATAAGATGAAGAGTGGACTAAGGACCAAAGAGAAAAGAATTAAAAAACTAAATTTTGACACCTCAGAGTGGGGATCTCCCCTCATGAAGTAGGTGCCTTTTTCTCATGAAGTGGGGATCTCCCCTCATGAAGTAGGCGCCTTTTTCTCATCATTATCCCCAATTCTTAATCAAAACTAGATCCAAAAAGTAAGCTGAAATGAGCAAAAAATGGTCAAAAATTGACCAAACTGATCTAGAAAATTCTAGAATCAGTTTGCTTGGTTAGAGGCTCACTTTTTCCTATAAATAGAATCCCCCCCTTTCTAAAAGCTTAATGGTGTTTATGCACTGTTACTCTACTCCTGAGCCATCTACATTGAATTTTTTAATAATTCAATTATTTTTGACCTAATCCTCTCCAAAGTGAATTGGTGGCCACTATTGCTTTAAACAATAGTAGAACCCTCAATCCCTCAAGCCAAAGGAGAGCTTACAAGCTCCATGTAAGATAATTTTTCTTACTTTGTTTACGAATTTTTAATGAAAAATCTATGATTTTCTTGATTTTTATGTTTTACAAATATTTGAGTTGAATTCAAATGCTATGCCTCTGATGAAAAGGCCACCCCCTTCTCTTCTTTACATTCCAACCCTTCTTAATCGCGTAAAACGATTAGTTAAGTGATTAATTAAACTCTTCTTATTGTTTACTCTCTTGAATTTAGAGAAAATTGTATAGATTAGAGTTCTATAATTCTGAATTGGGTTAATTCAGTTAATTGTAGAAAGATAAAAATAAAAAATGGTCAGCCATACAAGGAGGTTATGGTAAAATTTTCTAGAATTTTGTGAAAAAGAAAGTTTATTTTTATGTTATTCCAAAAGAGTAATTCCCACCATTTTTGCATCTAAAAGAAATATTCTAATTACACCATGTACATATTCACCTATGAGTATGCATGAATATCACTGATATTAATTATTAAATTTGATTTCTATGCATAGAAAGATGCATAATGGAATTTTTTATTACAAAAGTGTTATTCTTATTAAATTTGCTTTCTATGCATAGAAAGATGCATAATGGATATTTTTATTACGAAAGTGTTATTCTTATTAAATTTTATATCTATGCATAAAAGAAATTTTTATTATAAAAGTGTTATTCTTATTAAATTTGATTTTTATGCATACAAAGGAATTTTTTTATTATAAAAGTGTTATTCTTATTAAATTTGATTTTTATGCATAGAAAGATGCATAAAGATATTTTTATTATTACAAAAGTATTATTCTTACTAAATTTGATTTCTATGCATAGAAATATGCATTATGTAATTTTTTATTAAAAAAGTGTTATTCTTATTAAATTTAATTTCTATGCATAGAAAGATTCATAATGGAACTTTTCATTACAAAAGTGTTATTCTTATTAAATTTGATTTCTATGCATAGAAATATGCATAATGAAATTTTTTATTATAAAAGTGTTAATCTTATTAAATTTCATTTTTATAAATATAAAGATGCATAAAGAAATTTGTTTTATTATAAAAGTGTTATTCTTATTAAATTTGATTTTTATGCATAAAAAGATGCATAAAAAAATTTCTTTTATTACAAAAGTGTTATTCTTATTACATTTAATTTCTATGCATAGAAAGATACATAATGGAATTTTTTATTACAAAAGTGTTATTCTTATTAAATTTGATTTCTATGCATAGAAAGATGCATAATGGAATTTTTTATTACAAAAGTGTTATTCCTATTAAATTTGATTTCTATGCATAGAAAGATGCATAATGAAATTTTTTTATTGCAAAAGTGTTATTGTTATTAAATTTGATTTTTATGCATAGAAAGATGCATAAAGGAATTTCTTTTATTATAAAAGTGTTATTCTTATTAAATTTATTTTTTATGCATAGAAAGATGCATAATGGAATTTTTTATTACAAAAATGTTATTCTTATTAAATTTGATTTCTATGCATAGAAAGATGCATAATGAAATTTTTTATTACAAAAATATCTTTTTTATTAAATTTGATTTCTATGCATAGAAACATGCATAATGGAATTTTTTATTACAAAAGTGTTATTCTTCCATACATAGAAAGATGCATAATGGATTTTTTTATTATAAAAGTGTTATTCTTATTAAATTTAATTTTTATGCATAGAAAGATGCATAAAGGAGTTTTTTTTTATAAAAGTGTTATTCTTATTAAAATTGATTTTTATGCATAGAAAGATGCATAAAGGAATTTTCTTAATTATAAAGGTGCTATTCTTATTCAATTTGATTTTTATGCATAGAAAGATGCATAAAGTTATTTTTTTATTATAAAAGCATTATTCTTATAAAAAATGATTTTTATGCATAAATAGATGCATAAAGAAATTCTTTTAAATTTGAAAGTGTTATGCCTATTAAATTTGATTTTATGCATAAATAGATGCATAAAAGGATTTTTTTAAGTGTTATTCCCACTAAAGTTGATTTTTTTGCATAAATAGATGCTTAAAAAATCCTATATCAAAATTAGAATTCTTTTGAATTCAATGTTTAAATTCTATGAGTATTTAATAAATGAATAATTAAATACTCTAAGAGAGAAATTTATATCGTTTTATATTCACACGGATTGTAAAAAAAGAAAATTCAAGAAATCTATCGAGATCGAAATATTGAGATAAATGATTAATTTATTCCTCATTGGAATTCGTAACTAATTTAAAAATCAGTTAAGTGAATATTCAAAGAAAGAAATAAAATAAAATAGTAACCGAATTATCAAACCTTTTCGAGGAAGATAGTTCAGGAAAAACAGTAATAACTGAAATATCAAACCTTTTCGGGCGAGGAAGATAGTTCAGGAAAAATCTTATCCGACTCGAACACCTTGAATCAGATGGATGTGAATGTGTATGTGAAGAATGGATGTGAGTGTGTATGTGAAGAATGGATGTGGATGTGTATGTGA
This sequence comes from Cibotium barometz, assembly GCF_041138505.1. Taxonomy (NCBI): domain Eukaryota; kingdom Viridiplantae; phylum Streptophyta; class Polypodiopsida; order Cyatheales; family Cibotiaceae; genus Cibotium; species Cibotium barometz. Next base: position 15,900,938 of record NC_141058.1, read on the forward strand.
AGAATGGATGTGGATGTATGTGTGAAAGAATGGATGTAGATGTGTATGTCAAAGAATGGATGTGAATGTATGTGAAAGAATGGATGTGGATGTGTATGTTATGAGAATGGTTGTGAATGTGTATGTGAAGAATGGATGTGGATATGTATGTGAAAGAATGGATGTGGATGTATGCAAAAGAATGGATGTGGATGTGTATGCGAAAGAATGGATGTGGATGTATGTGAAAGAATGAATGTGGATGTATGTGAAAGAATGGATGTGGATGTGGATGTGTATGTGAAAGAATGGATGTGGATGTGGATGTGTATGTGAAAGAATGGATGTGGATTATGTGAAAGAATGGATGTGAATGTGTATGTGAAAGAATAGATGTGGATGTGTTTGTGAAAGAATGTGATGTGATGTAAAGAGATGTGATGTGACATGAATATATGTGGATGTGAAGTGATAGATATGAATGAGTGGATAGATGTGATGTGATGTTATGTGGATAGAATGTATATGATGGGATGGTGATGTGAATGAATGAGATGTGTTGTGATGTGAATCGGGATGTGAATGAATGATATAGGATGTGAATGGATGAGATGTGATGTGATGTGAATCGGGATGTGAATGAATGAGATGTGATGTAAACTGGGATAGATGTGAATGGATGATATGTGATGTGGATGAGATGTGATGTGATGTGATGTGAATCGGGATGTGATGTAAATTGGGATAGATGTGAATGGATGATATGTGATGTGAATGAATGTGATGTGAATGAATGTGATGTGAAACGAGATAGATGTGAATGAATGTGATGTGAATGAATGTGATATGTGATGTGAATGAATGTGATGTGAAACGAGATAGATGTGAATGAAGGAGATGTGATGTGAATGAATGTGATGTGATGAGATGTGGATATGGGTAGATGCGAGTGGATGAGATCTGATGAGGATAAATGAGGAAGATGCGAGTGGATGAGATAGATGTGAATGAAGGAGATGTGATGTGAATGAATGTGATGTGATGAGATGTGGATATGGGTAGATGCGAGTGGATGAGATAGATGTGAATGAAGGAGATGTGATGTGAATGAATGTGATGTGATGAGATGTGGATATGGGTAGATGCGAGTGGATGAGATCTGATGAGGATAAATGAGGAAGATGTGATAAGATAAAAATGATGTGATTGGATGAGAATGGGAATACATATGAAATGGATGTGGATAAAATATTGTGGATTGATGTGGAAAGACGAGTTCGTTATAGAAACTGTATTTATGACCTGTTTTTAAATGACTGTTTTATGTCAAGAATGCTGGGAAAGTATTTTGACCGCCTTGTGAATGAGGTCGTGGAGACCTAACTGATAAAGTTGCAACAGTTGACAGAGAGTGGACGTCTCGCATATAGCGAGGTCGGCCGAGGTCTTGACTGATTTAAATGGTGAGCTTCCGGTACGGTGGATGAGAGACCAAGGAAGCGGCCTATGAGTGCTAGGTGACCTGTGAAGGATCCTAGAGGGTGCTGACCATACAGTGCTCGGGCTCTGGGTCGCCGAAGATACCCACACGTGCGTCGGGGAAGATATTTTGGATCAAGGAGTAAGAGTTGTTTTTTGAATTCGGACGGCATGAATCTGGTTGATTGACCTTGCTGGTCCTCAACGGATGAGTCTATGGCTCTTTTATATGGATCTGTTGGTTGATGTTGCTGATCTTCGATGGAGATTCCATTTTGATTTTTATAATAAGTGAATAGTATTGCCGGGTACTATGAGCTAGGAACTATCGAAAAGGCCCCTGAGTGGACAGGTGGTGAGCGTTCTGGTTGCCAATGATGCCATAGGTACACCGATGAAGGAAAAATTATAAATTAGGATTCAATCGAATATTTTGGAGGATTATGATCAATGATACTATAGTTAAAAGATTGTGATCAGTGATACTATAGTTTCATTAAAAGACTGTTTTAAAGACAGTTGAATCTGTGAAAAAGGCAATTTCATATTGGGTGTGTAAGTGGTGTGACTAATTATAAGTTTACATGAATATCCGGCTAGGGAGCCTGGGAACTCTTTTCCCTCGTACCCGGGACAAAACCTAACCAAATTCTTAAATGGATCCCATCACTACAGTGGTTGGGCGGTTGGCTAACCCACGGGACTGGATGGGGCTAGGCTGTACTGATGGATTCCTAAAAAGAGACTCAATTCTGTTATGGTATGATAGATGAAGTAAATCCCGGATAAAAATTGTTCTATGGAAAAGAATCCACGGCTGTGCCTCTCAATGAGGAAAAAAGTGTTGGTCTCTATGATCCAAGTGCAAGTCTTTTCCTTGATCTGACTATGGGACTTACGGGTTTGGTCAAATCAGTTCAGTTAGTTAAGGCTCTTGACTACATTAGAGTAAAAATACCCTAGAGGAATTGCCCGTGCTTTCCGGGCGAGGGAAGTTTTTTTGGATTCGGTTTTGGAAGAACCGAGGGATTAGTCTCTTGTCCGGATATATGTGGGCGAGGCCCCGAGTGAGGGGTGCAAGAAGTGCTACTTTCGCTGCTAGAACCCTAGAATTCGTTGCGCTGAGGGGACAGGGATCTTTCAATAGGCTACCTGAACCTAGAGTAGACTAAACAGGGATAGAGTTTCTGCAGCAATGGAGCGGGAGGGAGCTTGAGAGGGAGAGAGAGGGAGCTTGAGAGGGAGGGAGCTTGAGAAGGAGGGAGAGCTTGAGAGGGATAGAGTTTCTGTAAGCAATGGAGAGCTTAGAAGAGGAAGAAAGAGGGAGAGGGAGCTTGAGAAGGAGGGAGAGCTTAAAAGAGGAAGAAAGAGGGAGAGGGAGCTTGAGAAGGAGGGAGAGCTTAAAAGAGGAAGAAAGAGGGAGAGCTTGAGAGGTATGGAGTTTTTGCAGCAATGGAGAGCTTAGAAGAGGAAGAAAGAGGTTCAAAATGAGCTTTCCAAACCTAGAGTATGTTGGGGGGAAGTTTGAGAGGGAAAACACACTTTTGGGAGAAAATTAGAAATTTTTAATTTTTAGGGTTTTTTAATCCATGAGATTCTAGGTGGGGGGGGGGGACCTCTAAGTTTGGGCCTAGGAGGTAGGGGGTCAAGAGTAGTAATTAGGCCCCATTAGCAAACCAAAGCCTAGGCCCCCTAGGGTCAAAGAAGTCAAAAATGTGCACCCAACCCTCTTCCTATTGGTCCATTCCTAATCAAAAGTTAATCCAAGAGGCCCTCTTTGGGTCCAAAAAATTCCTAATGATTCCCCAAAACAAGGGTCTGGCATACCCTCCTGGTCAGACACACCCATGGGGTTAATAAAAGCACCACATCTCCCATAAGTCTCTTCTAGTAGCCTAAAACATGTAACTCTGCTCCACGGCTCAATTTGACGAATGGCCCATAAGCGCTAATTCAATTGTCTTTCTCTTGCCCACTGATTGACTAGAGTCCTCTGTAGGCATGCTACGTGTTGCCTTGCTCTAGTTCACTATCACTATCACATATTCTGGTTTATGACTATCATTTCTAGTATAGCACTTAGGATGGCTAATATATTTTGCTTTCGTTGGACACTTCTCTGTTCATGGTGAACATGCTACATTTATAGACTATTAAAACCTGCATCCTCCATGGTCGTGTGTCAAGTATGCCAGCTTCTTACTAGAGGAGACACCAACCTTCTTAGAGTAAAAGTGTTCCATGATTTCTTCCATCCCTGGGCCTATTCTAGTATACCCATCAGTGCGATGGGCATTGCAATGTGCACTTTGAAGGACCGCCATTGGGAGGTGGACGATGGCCACAAATAGTGTCAAGTGCTTTCTATACCCATAGCCGCTCTCATACTAGAGTATTTTCTCTCTGCCAAATTTCAAACGAAGGTATAATAATTCAACAATTACTAGCACTTGAACCAGTAGCAAACACAACAATTACTAGCACTTGAACCAGTAGCAAACACAACAACTAATCCGAAATTCAAAGAAGAAATAGAAGAACAGCTTCCAACACAACCACCTCTCTAATGCCTGAAATAGAAGAGGACGATACGGAGGTTACACCAATTGACAAAGATGTAGATGGAGAGGTTTTCTAGAAATAGATGTATTCGGAGCCATGGATCTAGTTGAGGATGAGAGATTCGATGATGAGGTATAACATCTTATTTCAATTTTATTTACAAAGAAATACTCTGTTTTTGTTTGTCAATGTTTTCTTTTTTTTGCACACTTAATTTTTTAAGAAGTCCGAAAAAAGTAAAAAAAGTTTTCAATGCACTTTTTGACACTTATACCGACCTTTATTTCAACGTGCTTTTCGACGTTCATCTTTGCCAGTTATTTCGACAGCGCGGTCACGAACTAGGCATAAAAAATGGATCATCTTTTAGTAGTGCATCTGATTAGTAAAAAAGACACCAATGCAATAAGGGATGACCTAAAGGATATCAGATGCATGGCTAAGGGTATTCAATGACAAGATGGTTTTACCAAAGGCGCCACGGAGATTAATAAGGCAAGAGGAAAATAATATCAAGAATCAAATTTCATCTTTTCGTACACCAACAGGTATAATGCACTCATTAAAGGGTGCATTTATAATAACAAAGAAGAAGAGTGAGCATCCATTGTATGGTCTCAAATCACGTGATTGGCACAAGACGATGTAGCTACATACATAACTATATCTATTTTTGGGCACTCCTCGGTTTATGTTGTGTGGACTCTGTATTGATCTTTTATTGTTTTTAAAAATTGATTTCACTAGTTCATACTTCGAAAATCAATTGGTGGGTGCAGAGAAGAGAAAGCTCATAATGCTATCTATAAATTAAGTGGACTGGCGAAGTGAGTTCCAATCAAAACTATAGATTTGTACTTTTGGTATAACATATAGCTTTGAAATTATTTATTCTTCTTTAATTTATCATTTCTTCCTTTGTGAAATAGGTGGATAGTGTCAAAGGATATTCATTAAGATTCCATTGAGAAGTCTTGAGTTGAGTCAATTGAGACGGTATGTATGATTGAAGAAAGCTTTCCAAGAAGCATACTCACAACTCAATTACATCTTCTAGTACAATTAATAGATGAGGTAGCTATATGTGGTGATGTCTATAGTCGATGGATGTCTATAGTCAGCGGATGTTCTTTCTTGAACATTTTATGAAAACCTTGAAGGGATTTATGAGGCAAGGGGCAAGGCCAGAAGGAAGCATGGAAGAAAGATGGTTGGTATAAGAATATACATCGCAGAATAAACAAATTGATCCATCTATGCCTAGATTCATATGAATGGTGTCACATGTGAAAAGGATGCATTCAAAAGATGGATGAGTCCATGCGCAAAAAGGTCATTACATTTTCTCTTCTTAACACTTTTGTGGTGGAAAAGTGGATTGAGAAATATGAAGATGCAACAAAGATAATGATAGAGGAGAGAAGAGCATTTAAGAGATCAACACAAGGACACATGGAATATGAAGAGATCAACACAAAGACACATGGAAAAGTGGATTGAGAAATATGAAGATGCAACAAAGATAATGATAGAGGAGAGAAGAGCATTTAAGAGATCAACACAAAGACACATGGAATACCCACCCAACCTATAAGCTCTTCCAAAAGATTGCAATATTGAATGGCTTAGAGATGCCCTAGAGCAAGACGAAAGGACGGGAGAGGAGATTACAAGAGAAGAATGGGAGTATGCAAGGGGATGCGACTACGATGTAAGTAAAGATGTTTTAACTAACATATATTGTATTTCGCTAAGATATATAATGTTGAATACTAAATTTCTTACATATAAGCTATATTTAAGATTTTTGATTAGGTTGTAGTAGTATAAAGTGCATAATGCAATGTGGTAAGAAAGTGGACATTTTTGCACTCAACATGTGGACTCCAAGAGAATCACTTATGATTGTAATGTAATGGTAAGTTTTGATCAAGATTATCGAGCTAGTAGAGGAGATAATAACATTATGCGGAGAAACTTGAATATTGTGGAACAAATCAAGACATCTTGGAGATTGGATTTAGAGATTTCAAAGTGTTCATCTTTGATGTTAAGTGGTTCAAAGTGGTATATAAAGGTACTCAAGCAACTGTCCAGAGGAATCTAAGTAGATTTTTTGCAATTGGCTCAACTAAATTATGGCAAGATTCAAGAGACACATATGTTCTACTATAGCATTATGAACACGTTTGCACTTGATTTTCAATTTTGATGAATCTATAGATAAAAGGAAGGCATTGCATATATTTTCTTGTAAATATTTTTTGGTTCTTCTTTTTAGGTTGTGTTTCATCTGGACCAAAGAGATCCTAATTGGAGGTATGTAATACAAGTCGCTACTCGATCTAAATGTATATTTCAAGATTAAGATGTTGAAGAAGAAATGCATGGGGGACAATGAAGATGCAACTAACAATCAATATGACCACCATAAGGACCAAGAAATGGAACAAACCCATTTAGAATTTGAGCAATGTAATACAAATGAAGATCTACTACCTTTGGTTTCATCAAATGAAATCAATGAGCCTATATGTCATAACCATGATGAGAATACCTTTACACGTTCTTCAAGTAGTGGAATAGAACTTTGTATTGATATAGGAGCCATCGAAATGATGGATTTAGAGATAGACCAATTGGCACGCATGGATTTATTGCAAGATGGATTTGATGATGGTACTAATTAAATATGTATCATCATAACATATGTACACATTGATCGATTTGTAACGATTTGGTGATTTTGTTATTTTATTTCAAAAAGATTTGGATGTTTGTCAAGCTTTTTGGACTTTAATTTATTTCAAGTTTTTATTTCCACTCAAGTTAAACATTCTGTTTTTTTTACAGCATCGCTGAAGAGCGATGTTTATATCAGCGATTATAGTGGCATTTATACAATGCCGCTAGGCGGCACTTATACTAATGTTTATCCAGTGCCGCTCATCAGCGCGGCATTTATAGTGGCGAAATGTAAAACACCGCTAATGCTAACTTCTCTTGTAGTGGTTGAAGCTTCATCTATTCATTGGGGTTACATGAGAGAATGCGTGAGAGATACATTCACGATGGTGGTGGTTATGGAGTGTGGGATGCGAAAAAGGTAGAAATCAAAAGACACCTCTCTAAGAGCGTGTTCAAACATGCTACGATTGAAGTGTGTGTATGAAAAGGTTCCTAGATTGAGGTCGAAATATGAATAATGATCGACTAAATTACCAATTAATAAGGAGAATCACGAAAGAGAGGGCGAGAACCACTGAAGAGAGGGGATATTAACTAGGGGGGGGGATTATAGGAGAGCGAGGAAAGCTAATTTTATAAATCAAGGATTGGAGAGATTAGAACCAACTAGCATAGCATGAGAGAGTCGAGTAATTTAGAGTAAACATTATTCCAAAAGTAGACATAGATACATTATTACAACCTGGATGGTGGGGTATCAACATAAGATGGCGTAGTCAAAAGCATAGGTGATGAGTCTACTAGATGACTTCAGATATGATGCAGATGATTGGTGAGTGCAAGCGAAATATCATTGTACATGCATAAGTGCCAAAGCACTGGATTATTGCAAGCGCATAATAAATACTGTAGCTAGAGCAGAGCACATTGCCAAGTGATGATCGTCATAAGGACCCACCACTTGTTGGAAACTCATTGATGCAGAAACACAAGGCCGTCATCGGCCATCCAGTGGCATGCTTCGCTCTCGCCGGGCTTGGTGCCAAGGTCGGAGAATGAGACATGGTTGGGGTTCCACTGGCTTGTATCATAGTGGCACACTGCAGCTCTATCGTGGATGCTTCCATCGCTTGCTTGGAGTGTGGCAACAAAGAGTTTGGTTTGTGGAAGGTAGTGGCAATAGAACACTCGGAATGGGAAGAACATGTCATGGCATGTGACATACCTGTCACTGGGATCGCCCTTGAGTGTTTTCACATCGAGAACGGTTTGAGTTTTCCCGAGCGTGACGTGATGGCCATTGGAGACATCGAGGACACCCATGGGTTTTTGGGAGCCCATGGTAGAGGCAACGAAATCCGCCATAGCTTCGATGGAGGTGGGGCAGGACAAGATCTCCCCTGGCAGGCCGCCTTGCTGGCTGAAGCAGTCGGAGACGGTCTCTTGCATGCTGGGCAGGGCCTCCTTGGAGATGCCCAGCATGCGGGCCAGCTGTGGCAAGCCTTCCTCGGTGAAAGGGAAGAGCTGGACCAGCCCTCGAGGCAAGAATGCACGGGGTTGGTCGTATCGGCCATCATCACCCTTCTCAGGACTGTTGATGTTTAGCTCGATTCGAGCACCCTTCGCTAAGGTCTGCATATATACATACATACATATATATATATATATATATATATATATATATATATATTAAATAAAAGGAAAAATAAAGATACTGCATATTAGTACTTACAACAACAAGAGAGAAATGAAACCAACATTAAACAGCGACCTTTTTTATTAGCTTTTCTATGATGACTTAACTTTGACTCACCTGCTTCTCCCGGAAGAAGCCACCGTGCCCGAGCTCCTCGCTTTTCACGTTAAATTTACCGTAGTTGGTTTTGTAGATGCACGCAAGAGTCCGAACGTAGGCATTGCGGCCACAGACGATGCTGGTACGTTTGCAGAAGGATGGAGCGTTGGAGGGCAAGTAGCTGACCACGGAATCTCTGATCTTGGAGATGAGGAAGTCGGCCTCGTTTGCTTTGAGGGGTGTGACCATGGCACTCAGCATGCGTGGCATGGGCACATTGTGGAGCTTCTCCTCCCAGTACCCCACCACCCCTTCCTGATCATTATCAGAAGATGATGAAGATCGTATCTGCCTTGATGAATATGCAGATGCTGTCATCGTGCCATTACTAATCAGAATAACAGCCAAAACCATCAGTACCAACTGCGCCGCCCTCTCCATCGCTGCAGAGAGAGTGTAATACTGTCCAGCTCGTTCAATGTCGTTCCAGCGACCTACTTATATAGGCGAAGAAGGCCTTAGGCCAATTAGCTGATTGCTAATGATCAATAATACATCGATCCTTTTGCCCCGGCTTTACATTGCGTCAATTAATTATTATCCACGGTATCCTCGCCGGTCGGCTGCCCCTGTTATAACCTTAGCATAGCAGTAAGTTAATGGCGTAATCGTATCGTCGCCACCTCTCTTAACCTTAGCATAGCAGTGCGTTAATGGCCCCTTTGTCCTTTGCTAACCAATAATGCATCTATCTCGTCGTTCTAGTGGTACGTATATAGACAGATTACAGCATTGGTCGTTCTCGTGGCCAAAGCTATAGATTCATCATCGTTGGCAAACCCTGCGTGTGTCTACTGACACACTCAGTTATTATGCACCGTATCCTGGCCACCTGTTATACAAACATTTTACGTCTCTCTTAACCTTAGCATAATGGTCCCTTTGCCCTAGACAAAACGAACAAGGGTAGGTGAATTATACCTTTCACATGAATGGCCCCCTTTTCACTCCGTGTACCCCCTCACACGCGCAATTATTACATGCGTTTATCCTTCGCCCCACTTGCAACTTTGGAAGTTATTTTATTTTATTTTTTGAAGTCTAGTGGGAAATTTGAGTTTTTTTATATAGGCATTTTTCCAAAAAGGTAAGTGGGAATAAAAAAAAGTCAACACTTCTTTACACACTTCATAAATGACTCCCAAAATGGACAAATTGATAACTCATTGGCATCTTTTCATTCAATGCTCATTATTCTTAATGAGTTATGGAAAAAAGTGCTTAAGAATTTATCAAAAACTAATCCTTCCACCAATCTTTCTCCCTTTTGGATTAATCATGGATCTAATTAATCACTAATCACCAACTAATTCACATCATTGGATAGATCATCAAATTGTTAAGCTATGTGTATCAACTAATGTGTAAATTAAACCATAACTCTTAATTCTAGTCTCTTCTCTTTATGCAAAATTAAGCAAAAGAGAGAGGAATTCCTCCAATTGATGTAATTAGGTGTTTTGATACATCCAAATGATCTCAAAACACTCAAAAACACTAATTTTGACCTCTTAAATTATCAATCTTGATTCCAAAAAACACAATTTCTAGTTTTTTGCCTCTTGAACTAGATTAATCACCTTTTAACGATAAAAACTAGTCAATTAGGAAAGATTAGTCAATTTCAAGAGTTTTTGGAAAAAAATTTAAAGGATTAAGCTACTCCCAAAACTTTCTAACACTCTAATGCATACAAATAAAAAAAAGAGAGCTATTTCTCACAAAAAAAGAGAGCTATTTCTCACAAAATCACACAATTCTCCATCAAAACCACATTTTTTCATGGAAAGCCACTAATAAAGATAATAGGCAATGGGTAATACATAAATTAGAGAAAAAAGCCAAGGGATGATTCCCCGCCGATAGTGGTTCCAAAAATGTTATGGCTCACCCAAACCCCTCTTCAAACACATCCAATAAGAAGATTACCTAGTGAACTGCAACTATCGTGAGAATCTTTCCAATGGCTGAGCTCATAACCCTTGAGATCTCCAAGCTCTACAACTCCTTGAGAAGCAATTTCATTGCACTTCTCGCGAGTATTATCACACCTCCATGTTGCACTGCGTGTACTCGTCCGTCCGCTCACCTCACTTCACTCACACACACTCACTAGCATGGATTAGAGAGAGATTAGTAAGAGGATTAGAAAGATCAAGACTCTATTGCATAATGGGAGAGTTTTTTGTATTATGAGAGATATTCACTCATATAAATGGCCATAAGTGCTCATAAGAGGCTTAATGCCATTACAATGACTACTCTCATAATATATCCATGAAGTAAATCACTTGGGACTTCATCCTAACTTGGTACCGCATACTCTTGAAGCGGTAATTGCCATAAGTATTCCATCGGACCATTACGGCGGGCAGCCTTCCAAGTTGTAGATTTGGGTACCATTGCTTCATATCTTGAATGTATGAACTTTTGGTGTATCTACCTTGACTCCTTGATATAAGATAATGGTATTAGCTCTTGTTAATCTTAGGAATGGGTTAACATATGTGAAAACACAATGTATGCTACCACAAAAGTGGTTAATACTTTCATTCGTTGGTGGGATGACATGAAGTATCATTTACCTTGAATGGCTTCAGTTATCTCAAGCATTTGAAGGGGTCGAGTCTGAGTATATTAATGTTGTATATATAATCATAAGTGAATAAAAATCACTTTTGATTTCCTATAAAGTTTAACACATATGTATAGTTCCTTTATTACTGTAAAGTAGCTTTATGTTATAATATATAAATAGGATTATAGAGGGTAGATCGAGCTTTGGTCTAGATAGGATTCTAGAGGGTAGCTTGAGCTTTAGTCATCATGACTCATCATTTTTTTGGCCTAAGAGCTATTAGCATCCAAGCCACATAACATAATGTTTATGTGACCAGGTGCCTAAGTGCTAAGAGTGAGGTTTAAATACCATTTTGATGTTCATAGGTGAGAAGTTTAAATACCATTTTTTAAAGCCCATCTTGGTGTATTGCTTAAGTTGTTTTTTATGGTGATATGTGAGAAGTTCAAATATCATTTTTTTTGGCCCATCTTGGTGTAGGGATTCTATCTTTTTACGCGAAGAAATTGAACAGTTGTAAGCAACTACCCCCTTCCCTCCAATTGATTAGTGTTTAAGATAACTCTTGTTAATCAATTGTTGATGATCAAGTTTCGTGTGTCCCGATTATAAGAATCAAAAGCCTAGTATGGAGTCGTTCAATGGCTTCAATTATCTCAAGCATTTGAAGGTGTCAAGTCTGAGTATATTAATGTTGCATATATCATCATAAGTGAGAAGAACAATCACTTTTGATTTCCTATAAAGTTGACCACATGTGTATACTTCCTTTATTCATTATTGTAAAGTAGCTTTATGTTACAATATATAGATAGGATTCTAGAGGGTAGCTCGCGCTTTGGTCACGATAGGATTCTAAAGGGTAGCTTGAGCTTTAATCTTGAATCATCAGTTTTTTGGCCTGAGAGCTATTAGCATCCAAGCCACATAACATAATGTTTATGTGAGCAGGAGGTGCCTAAGTACTAAGAGTGAGGTGTTTTTGATGGTCATAGGTGAGAAGTTGAAATACCATTTTTAAAAGCCCATCTTGGTGTATTGCTAAGTTTTTTTTTATGATCATATGTGAGAATTTCAAATATCATTTTTTGGCCCATATTGGTGTAGGGATTCTATCTTTTTAAGCAAAGAAATTTAGCAATTGTAAGCAACTACCCCTTTCCCCACAACTCATCAGTGTTTAAGATACTCTTGTTAATCAAGTGTTGATGATCAAGTTGCATGTGTCCATTATAATAATGAGAAGCCTAGTATGGAGATGTAACATATGATTGAAGTTGTTTAAATGAGGGCTATGCATGTTGTGCTTAGTATATATTTCCCTCTTTAATTTGTATAAGGAAGGATGGAATCAAGTATCATACAAAGCACAATCATGGAGATTTGATGAACATTATAGTACCAAGGATGGCTTTGTACTTTGTATACGTGGCTGAATATTATAGACATTGCGTAAAGGCAGCTTGAAGGTATATTTAAGTACTAAGCGAGCCTTATTAAGATAGCATATTGCTAAGCCCAATGTAGTTGATGAGTCCATGGCCAGATAGTAGGTGCATGTACAACAATGTTGTGACCAACGAAATTAAAGAGAATGCATATTATCTTACCAAAAAAACTTGCAAGTACATTAGGGCCAAAAACGTCTCAAAATGGGCTGTGTAAGGAATTTCGCTAACTTGCTAATTAGTAGAATGTTGACGGTCAAAACGGCTCCAAATTTAGCCGTTTTGGGTATTTAAAGCGTATCTATCTGATTGAATACGTATCTAAGTGCATATTTTAAAATCTAAAAAAATATATCGTTTTCATGCTACTCTTTAATGGCTCGTCTCGAAATTTGTCCTCTTTTAGTGACTACGCGGCAAAATGACCATTCTCTCCAAACGCGCTCTTATCCATTCTCCAAAAAAATTTCACTCCTCTGCTTCTCTAAAAATTTCTCAAGCTATATCTCATTCTCATTCTTTTGTGTCTCTCATGATCTAATAGCTCTGCTTATATTTTTTGCTCGGTTAGTAATGAGTGATACATCTAATCGTAAGTTTCATTTGAATATCAAGCTCAACCAAGAGTATGCAACTACACGGAGTGTCTACCAAAGATCCCTTTCATGTGCAAATGAAGCTCAACATCTTCGCAAGGAAGGAAAGAAGCATATTGACCTATGGACAGATGGAAGTCTATATCCACCGGATCCCAAAACAGGAAGGTATCCTTCTTTTCACACACCACATGATTTGATTAGATTTGTTGGTGATGGGGAGGATGGCTTACTTGGTTATAGTTCAAGACTCTCAATCACATATTAATTATGCAGAATATACTACATATCTTCAAAATACTTCATCTTTGAATGCAACAAAAATTATAGAACTTGAAAACAAAATAGTGTCTTTGAAACAAGAAAATGATCAATTGAAAACCTTAAAAGAAACTCCAATAGGATTAAGAGCACGAGTAAAACGAATGCGGGATGTAGTTAACTTAACAGAGAGATCTGGACAAAGAAAAAAAAGGTTAAAACTTGTAAGAGATCATGTTACTAACCTTCTAGGATTTGACATGTCTAATGCTCAGGAAAGGGTAAGATTTTTGAATGAGCTTATGAATAGGTCGGATATCTTGAAACTTTTAGAACTTCCTGAAAATCAAACTAAAAAAAAACTGGTCTTTCAACATCTATTAAAAGATATGGACTTATTAGTCCAGCCTTCCCAAATGCAAGAAGTTTGTGACACAGTGAGAGTGAGTAGAAAGGGATACAGAGCCATCTCTAAAACCTGGTTCAGGGTCCTTAAGTATTACAAAATCAAAGCTTTTGGGTTGCCTAGACCTCACAATGTTGGAAAATATAGAACTCTGTTAAATGAGGAAATTTCTAAACATTTCGGAGAGTATTTCCATATTGAGGGAACAATGCCATATGAGAGACAAAAAAAAAATCATCTTTTGAATACAACGTTTATAATAATATTTGGATGAACATTAGAAAAGTCCAATCTTTTATGGTGAGATATTACAACATAAGAGAAATAGATTGTGAAGGAAAACTTGTATTTGTTTTAAAATTAGATGAAGCTCAAATCCAAAAATGTCAAAAAATGGAAAGAATATCTATATCCCTAATGAATAAAGCATTGGACTATAGTCAAGGTAAGCTTGATTCTCCATACCACAAAACTCAATCAGAAATGGAGCTATGGTGGATTGGATCAGCTCAGGTACCAGCAGAGTCATGAAACATTAAAGTGGCTCTTCTCAAAAACAGACATTCCTTCAGTTATTCAGAGCCAAAATACAGGTGAACACCTTTAGTTGACGACATAGGTGATTTCATTGTGGAATGGCATTTGAGTGCCGACCTCAAGGCGTTGAAGTGTATGTTTGGTGTATGTGGAGGAGCAAATACCAAATATCCATGTCTTTATTGCATGGCAAGCACAGGGACAAGAGAATGGCTTGCAGAAAATGAGATTGGAAAACCACCATCCAGAAATAATGTGAATGTTGTCGATTATCCAACTTCTATTAAAATATGGGATCCAATTCTACCAATACATTTGAAAAATGTGCATATATGTACATTGCATGCAGAGATAAGAATCTTAGATAAATTGCTCAGACTTCATCTGGACTATGCATATTCTATTAAGCCGACTAAACTTGCAGATGAGTGCATAGAAAAGTGCGAAGCCTTGCTCTCTGAAATGGGTTTTCATGGTGGGGAAGTGCATCTTAAAAAAGATCCTGTTCTTTCTGGAGGTACAGGTGATGTTCTGCAAGATGTTTCAATGGGAGGAGCAAAAGCGAGAAGATGTTTGAGCAACCATGACACCAAACAAGTCAACGCAATGTGGAACTGTTGGAAACAGCTATGTGTCATCACCACAAATGTCAAAAGTAGACCAGATGTAGCCAACAAACGTATGGAAGTTTGGAAAAAACTCGACAATTTTTTCAAAGTCCTTAGACGACAAGTTGGTTTAAATACTTATGCAGATGATTTCAAAAACGCAATAAAGCTTTTGATCAAAGCTATCATAGATGCCTGGGGAGAAAAAGACATAACTTATTACTTGGTGAGTGTTCAGACTTATCAAAACAGTTATAAATTGGTGTGTCCAGACTTATTACTTGTAATTTCTTAAATGTACTAACAAAAATTATCTTTGTAGCATATTCTTTACTTGCATGGACCATATTTTGCTACAGAAGGACCACTTGCAACATGGAATACACAAGGAATGGAAAAGTCTCATTATCAAGCGAGAACTTCCTTTTTTAGATGTACCCGAAGAGGAGGAGGTGGACAAAGAAGAAGCAATGCACTAAACGAATTATTCAATTGGTTCTACAGGAGGCAATTACAAAGGATGAGATCAAAGACCCAGCAATCTGAAACTACACCAACACCTCAAGAAAGAGACTAATGATTACTAACACATTTGTACCTCTAACAAAATATTTGCGGAAATAAAATCGGTCCTTGCAAAATATTGTGTACATTAGTATTTGATTCTCTTGGGACTACTTGGCATGTCACCTCTGTATCTCAAAAATTTTCTCCTTCTATAACCTCCAAGAAGATTGATATCTGACACCTCAGCTGCAGCTGCATAGCTAGAGTAGCAAAGAAAGTATCCTGCTCTTGAGGCATTGAAACCTGCAGCATATCCAAAGATTCTAAGAGCAGCAGCTCTCTCCAGAAGCAAAACCTTGTTAGCATTTATTTGAAGGGGAGTATATCCCATGAACCTTGACAACACCTTCAAGGAAAATATTGGCAACTCAGCATCTTCAGAGAAGTTCATGTGGAATGCACAGAACACAGCCTTATCCAATGTAGGCAAGTAGTGCATGAGAGCAGATGAAGGCCTTCTTGACCTAGTGTCTGTAGATTTCACTCTGCTGCCTCTAGCTCTTCCCAGAAAATCATCCTTATCAAGCAATTCAATCTGCAAGACAAAAACCTCAATTAAAAAAAATTACAATCACAATAACATTTAACAAAAGATTAAATGGAAGCTACCTTCTGCAACTCATCCTCAATTACTACTTTGTCTTTCATCAAGTTGCATGAGCCAACCCTTTCCACTTTATCAGAATCTGCCTGAAGCTTGAAATCTCTGCCAAAAGACTCAATACCTAACTCAATAAGCCTGTTCTCAAAATCCTCATCACTCAAGGAAGGTTTCCCCTCTTCCATTTTTTTAAGGCACAAGGCAAGTGCATCATTAGCAGGGATAAATGAGTTGTCAGATGTTTGCAAATCAAGTGCCAAAAACTCTTCCTTTGGCTCTACTTCTGTATCAATAAAGTCTTTGGCCACTTCACAAGCTTCTGAAAATGCTGCAATACAGTAGTCTTCTCTGATATTGAAGAGACATTGAAGATAGGAAAGAGGAATAAAATCTTTCTCATTGATATAGAAGAAAGGAAGGTTTGGAAGAGTAACAGAGGATTCAGATATGCTTGCTTCCTCTGAGGGCTCTTCAGTAATAGTGAAAGCCCTAAATTCTGCAACATCAAGATTGGCACTTTCTCTCTCCTCAGCTTGAACATCAATTTCTTCCTCTTCTAAAATCTCACATTTCTCTAACTTTGAAACTGTGGTGACATTTAAGTTTTCTTCCTCTTTCTCTGCATCAATTTCTGGTTGTTGCTCTTTATCCTGTATTTCTGCTTTCAAAAACAGGAAGAAAAGAAAGGAGACATCCTTGGGGACAAGGTTGCAATGCTTTTTATGGATTGGACAAGAAATAAATGAAGGGCATGTGAAAGAGGTTCTATTTGAAAATCTACTGAACCTCTTTGTTACTTTGGCTTTCTCCACAGATAGCTGTGTAAAATCTGTAAGGTGACAAAAATCATGGTCTCCGATACGAAAACAATGAGCTTGAATTGACATTTCAAATTGCTTGTACTCATCTTCAAGAATGTCTTTTAGCTTCAACAAAATATCTGAAAGAGAAAACCTTGGATTAAAAATCTCCACTGCATCAACGTATATCTTCATATCATGACCATCTTGCAAAATAGCATTCAAGAGTTTCTCACTTGGGCTTTCTTCAACAAGTTCATGTCGACCCGCAACACCTTTACTCATTGAGATATTTGAGAAAAATGCCTGAAAAATTCTGATGAGCCAGAACGAAGCGAAAATGAAAGGTCCAAAAAAATTGGAATGCCTCTATCGCTTGGTGCGGGCTTTGACAATTCCAAGGTCTCGAAATAAATTTTGAGTTTTGCAAAATAGGGCTAGGAAGAGAATACGGTGCACAGCTTGATTTGACGCAAATAAGTGGTCCAAAACTGGGGAAAAAAATTGAAAGTGAGTTTTGAAAAATATATGTTGCGTGATTAAAACACATTAAATAATGACCGTTTATGCCACGTGGCAATAATGATTATATGACACGTGTATCCAACGGTACTTTGTACGACATATCCGAGGTATAAAAAGTTAATTTTGTGGAAAATATTCATATTTTTCTCCGACACTGTATCAAGCGAAAGCAGGCTACCTATTATTTCCCAAACCTACTTTTCCCATATCAAGCGATTTCACAATTCCCTGCCTGAATCAAGCGATTAAGCTCATCCGAGATCCTTGGATTTTCCTCATCGCTTCGTTCGGGACTTCTACTTTTCTTTATTTCTTGCCCGAATCAAGCGATTACACTCATCCTTGATTTTTGGATTCTCCTCATCGCTTCGTTCGGGACTACCTCATTTCTTGCCCGAATCAAGCGATTATCACTTTCCATTATCTTTGGATTCGCTCTATCGCTTCGTTCGGGCTACCTCATTTCTTTGTCCTATTATACAAATCACTTCATCTGGTCTCTTTTTTTAAGCTTCAATGGCAAGGACAAAATAGACTGCAAGGAAAGTCTACCCACCATTGGAGACTGAAAAAGCTAAAGACAAGCCAGGACCTTCCAAACAAGAAAAGCCTCTTCCAAAGCCTCGTGCGAGGGCGACAGCAAGAAAGAGATTGAATTATCAGGTGAAGTCCTTAAGAGAGATAAGAGCAGCACAGAAATCTACTAGTCTTCTCATCCCTCGACTGCCATTTACTCGGGTTGTCAGGGACATATCAGAAAGGTTAGTTGGCAAAATGAGAAACACAAATCTTCAGAAAGTTCGATGGGAGACCCAGGGCCTCATGTGTCTTCAAGAGGCTGCTGAAGATTTTTTAATCGACTTTATGAATGATGGCTACATTGCTGCTGCATTTGCTCATAGGATCACTCTTATGAGCAAAGATTTTGTGCTTGTGTCCAGACTTAGATATAAGTTTGACAAAGCTTTGGAGCCTATTCCAAGTCAAGATATGAGAGCTTTTGAAATTCTTAATATCCCTCCAGCAAGGCAACCCAAGCAATCTGTTGTTATTGAAGATATTTCTCATTCTTATGATACAAGAAAAGCTCAGGATATCAAAGAAGAAGTTGAAAAAGAGAGAGAGCAGGAGAAGATTTCAGAGGATGCCATTCTTTCTCAGCAAGCTGAAATTCTCCATTCATCCAATTCAGAGCTTTATCAGAATGTGACAGGTCAAATGATAGTAGATGTGTCCATGCATGGAGAGGATGAGATGTATTGTGACATTGTCCCTGAGGACACAAGCATGCTTGTGAATCACAATATTGAGATATCTGACACAGTCCTCTTCATCTGTCTGAGGTTTGTGTGGATTTGCTTTTGTTTTCTTGATGAATTTCTCAGACTCCATATTTTGTTGACATGTTTTGTTTGTGTCTCCAGATGTCTTATGAGGGATCTTCATGAATCAATGGCTGTGCAAGTGACAATTCTTGATCCCCTTGTTACACAGTGTCTTTTCAATAGGCAAGGGGATCTTGCAAGTTTTCTCAAAAACTTTGATATGCTTACCTGCAATTACATTGTGTACCCTTATGTTGAAGTGTAAGACTCATTCTCAATTACCTTTTGCCTATTATAGACATGACAATATTCATAACTAATTTCAGTATTCATATTATCACAGAGGCCATTGGAGTCTTATTATCTTGAATCTATTGGATAGAGATGTGATCTTTATGAACTCTTTGGCATCCATGGGAGAAGTAAAATGTAAGAATCAACTTTTCCATGGGTTGACCCTCAAATTTCTTGCATGATTTCAATTATTTGGTTGACCCTCAAAATTTAATGTTTGCAGTGCTGCCAAACTTATCTTGAGTTTTCTAGCTTCTACCTATGTAGACTACAAACTTGAGGATTCTAAGTACTTCAATCAAGAAGTTCCCTTGCAGAAAGACTCAACATCTTGTGGATGGATGGTTCTTGCTAATGCTTGGAGATTTCTTGAGTCAAGATTTAGAATGACAACACTTCCTGTAAGTTCATGAATGAAAACCATTGATTGATTTAGTGAATACATTTAGTGACCTGTTTTCTTACTTTCTTATTTTCTTTTGTCTTAGTTGCATGAGTATTCAGATTCTTGGGTAAGTTGGGTAAGGGAGAAGGCAGTGTCCATGGTTTTGAGTAGATCCATCAATCCATATGATCCTGATTCTCCATTTCCACCTAATAAAGGAGCCAAGGATACAACTTCAAAGAAAAGGAAAAGGGAGAAGAAGGAAAGCAAAGACAAGGATGACTCATTCAAGAAGGAAAAGACCTTTGCCAAAGAGAAGAAGAAGAGAAAGAAGAGCCCTACTAAGAGCAGATCTTCCAAGGGGAAAAAGAGCCATTCTAAAGAGAAGAGCCATTCTAAAGGAAAGATCCCTCAGGCTACAGAGAAGATCCCTACCCCTCCTGCTAAAGAGAAGAGCCCTAGCCCACTTGCTAAAGAGAAGACCCCTAGCCCTCCTGCCAAAGAGAAGAGCTCTTCACCAGCTCAAGGGAAGACACCTATCAAAGAGAAAATCCCTAGTCCTCCTACCAAAGAGAAGAGCTCTTCTCCAGCTCAAGAGAAGACACCTATCAAAGAGAAGACCCCTGTCAAAGAGAGGAGTGCTACTAAAGGTCTTCCTTTTCACTCACCAGTGAAATTTAAAATTCAGAAGCGCCGTTTGTCCAACAAAGGTAGTAAGAGGGCAAATGTTGGCTCTCCATTAAATTTATTGTTCATGTTCCCCAAGAAGACTGCCAAGTCTCCAAGGCCAACCTCCAAAGAACCTTCTCCAAAACCAGACCCCACTGCCAAATCTCCCTCGCCAACACGTGAAGGTCTCAGAGAGGAGCCCAACTTACCACCATTAGGGGAATTCACTCTAAAGTCTTCCTCTCCAACACCTCAAGTGCTGAAAACTCCAGAACTTGAACCTCAATCAGCAAGATTTGATCGAAGCAAACAGAAGAGAGAAAGATTCTCTAAAGATGCAGGGTCATCTCATGCCAAAAGGAAAGTTGATAGAGTGATTCCACATATTGGATTTTGTTTTGTTCATTTTGTCCATATGAACACACCCTTTTTGGGACAATATTCTGTACTTAAATTCAGTATCAATAATTTGATATTCAACTGTTAAACCTTGTTTTGTGTCGCGAACAATTTGTTAACCAATTTTGTGAAGAAGTCAAGACAAAATCTAGCAGAATATATTGATTACATTATTGGAGAAATCCTTTTCAACTATACAAACTTGCCCTTGTTGCAAGTGGCTCAAATACAACTTTTTTTGGGGGGAGACATGTGATGCATGAGGTTACACTCTCCATCCTTGTACGGACAACAATATCATCTACTTTGAATCTATATTCAGGTGATATTTCGTCCAGAAACTCAAGCGACTCTCTAACATGTTGTAGTCGCCAGTTTGATGTTACTATGAGTTTCCTGGGATCTATGAATGGATGGACTATGATGTTAAATTCAAACTCTGGACAATTCTCTTCAGAATCCAAAGGGACCCAACTACCAAGCTTGCTTTTCCATCTCCTATAGTCATAGCCCAAAACTAGGGATTGGCGACACAGTTGGTATGAGATGGACAAAGAATTTGGGCTTACTCTACAACTGATATTGTCCCCCATATGAAAAGTTTCCTTGGTACTCCATCCTTCTCCAAGTACAATGTCCAGATCAGTCAGAGATAGTCTTCTATTAAGCCACATCATTCTTGTCCTCTCCAATTCCATTGTTTTGAAACATGCCACAAAGACATGTATAGGCAAGAACCATTGAAGTTTAATCCTTCTTGAAATCCTTCCAGGAGACATTGCTTTAAGAATATCATCTTTGATTTTGGATTTGAAGTTTGTTATGGTATTTGGATGAGGAACTTCCCATTCTAGTGACATTATTGTGGGAATAGGTATGTCATATAATTCTCCATGAACACCTTCTCTTGATGGAACCCTATATTCTGCAAAATACACAAATAAATCCACTGATTTGTAAAATGAAGGTGGTTTGTCTGCGTACATGACATCTGCAATCCCCTTGTGAATTGCTTTGAATGTGCCACTTAAGCTCTCAACAGGCTGCCACTCCACAGCTGTTGACGGAAAGATAACTGAAATGAAACAAACAACAAATATATCAGAAAGAGAAATATTGTGTTGAATCAAATAGATAAAGTTTTGTTGAATTACAGTAAGAATGGAGAATTGGATGTTCATCCAAGTTCAACACCATGTCTTTGGCCATGTAGACATGTTGAACTTTTGCAAGCCAGCCATTGTCGGTCACTTTGAATGCAAGAACACGACCTTTCCAATGGGATTTCACTTCATTTCGCTTGGTTCTTTTCACCCTGTGGGCACCTTTGCAAGAGGGAAGCATTGTTACCCAATCATTCACACGAAAAGACATGGGTTTCCAAACACCATCTTCTCTCGTGTTATGAAAATCACAAGAAGTTATATTATGAGAAGGACGACGTGAGGACGCCATAGAAGCTCACAGATAAGAGAAAAATAGTAAATCTTTTGAATAGTGAATCTTTTGAATAGTGAATCTTTTGAAAGTGCAAAGAAAGGAGAATAAACCATATGCCAAAATGAAGGGAAGGTGGAAAGTAGACGTCTGAAAAAATTTGGTGTTTTGTCATTAATAGCGTTGTTTTCAAGGCCTGAAAAGAGGATTTCGTATCTTCATGCTTGATTTTTTGAAATAAAAAATGGAACAAGATGTCACTATTTTGGACCCAAACTTTAATGTTAGCCATCGTAAACGTCTAAATTTAGCCGTTTTAGCCGTTCGCCACTAAAATAGAACCGTTAAGAAGACATTTGGAGGAGACAAGAATGCCATACTTTTGTATACGTGTCAATTCACAATTGGATAATTTCTTAATCCTTAGATTAACAAACAGCCCTTTTCTAGCCGTTTTTGGCCCTAATGAGAAAGATGGTATATGTAAACATCATTACCAACAAGTCATAATGGAGATAACTCATGACTAGCAAGTTTTCAAAATTTGTATTTTTTATGACATATACATATATCCTTATTAAGATTCAATTTTAATAAGAATAGCTCTTAGTATATAATTCTACAGTTTCAACTGAATAAAAGGTATGTGAAGGCTTTTCTTTTCGAAACATTGTCTCCGATACATTTTTCTTTTACAATTCATTAAGTTTTCAACTTGATAGCATCTAGGATCTTGATTGCTAGAAGCTTTTCAAGAGATTTCAACTTAGGCCCTTATTTTGCTTTGTTAAATATAACACCAATAGAGGTTTTTTTAAAGTATTTATATAGACCAAAATTTTTTAGTACTTATTTATATTGATGAGACATTGACTTTTTCTCAACATGAATATACCCTTTCATTCTAGAGTTGTGATATGCAACACCATTTTAATAGGTTATATGCTATTGGTGCTACTTGTCATATTGATGGTATCATATATTGGTACTGGCCATATTGATGCCATATCGATAATGTTGAGCATATTGGTACTAGGCATATTCTCAATTCTTATGTGTACTTTTAGTGGCACCTGTTAACACATATAAATGCATTATTCAATAGAATGGGCAATCATTTTTTTGTGTGCAGGGCACGAAGTGGGCTTGAAGAAATTGTAGTACAAGATGCCAAAAGGAAAGAACACAAAACTAGGAGGTTGAAGAGCGGTTCTCTCTACCGTGCAATATAGTGCTCATAGAGTACTACCGATCAACAAATGTGTTGAGAAACACAATGTCAATCCGAGGACTCGACCCGATTAGTGCATGAAGGCTTATCCCTTGCGGGAGAGCTCACATACACGAACCACCACTTGACGATTCAACCATTCAACACCTCAATCAATCTCTCAATCCCTTAAACCCACTAAACTAATCAAGAGAACAAGCAATGCATGCCAATCTCTTAATCCCATTCAAACATTGATTAAATCTTAGCTTTCCCTAATGCCAGCTATCGGGAGGCTGGGAAAAGAAGAAATGCCTCTACAGCTACCTACCCAGCAGCCTTGGAAGACACAATAAATATAGGGGGCACCACCAGCACGATGCTGGAAACAAAAAACTCTCAAAACACCACACAAAGACCAGAGAAAAACTAGCTTCAATGGCTCACATATCTCATTATCAAGGCCTTTTATCTGTTAGCAAGGCTAAGCCACTCACATATCATCAACACAAACCCTATTGTCCATTTACAAGGGGTGACATAAATTTTATCAATTGACAAGCTTCAACCCACTCTTCCTCGCACTCTCCTTTTATCACACACTCATAGCAAACAACTCACACACACTGCCCAAAGCTTTCTCTTGGTTTCACACCAGAGGCCTCGAAACAAGACAACTACCACACCTCTTCCTCTGCACAGCTGTGCTATCTGCCAGCCACCACCGTCGTTGAAGCGGCCCTTTCACCCAGTCAGATTGGCGCCAACTTCCTCTTTACTCTGCTCTCTCCCTTAGCTTCATTACCCCCGACACCAGCCTCCTTCTCTTGGTTCTCAGCCTGTGCCTCAACTGAAGGCAACTCTCTTGCACTACCAGCAAAACTGCCAGCTCCCAAAACAAAAAACCAGCATTCCCTCTTCAAAAACGGCCATGACCAACACCCATTTCCTGCTTTCTCTGCAACAGCCCACAAACTCGTGTTCTCTTGCGTAGCCAACCTATAAGTGCCCGAGAAATTCCCTCTTCGCTAGCTCTACCTGCTCACGAGCTCTCTTCCTTCAGGACGGCTGCACCAACAAAGCCCTGGCTACCTTCTTTGTACACCTGCAGCAGCTACGCGCTATCTCCACAAGGCTCTCCTCTGTCTGCTCTGCACAGCCACCTGAGAGGTCTTGCACAACCAGGCAGCCAACCTCTACACGTTGACTCCTCTCACCGTTTGCGTGGACTGCCGAATCCCTAGCCCCACTGCCCACTCCAGTCGTGAGCTCTCCGACAACACCTGAGTAGCCTCCTCGACTGTCTTTCCTCTCTGCGCAATCACCAGCAACGCCTTCTCTACGCCAAGCGGTCAGCACCTTTCCTCACTTGGTCATCTATGAGGCGGCGACTATACTTGCCCGACGTCCTTCGCCATGATGGCTTCACCAGCCCGTCGCCAGCCCTTTGACGCCAGCCCACTGCGCCCTCTGCACTCACACCAGAGCCGCTCCTCGCGTTAGCTCTCCTCTCCCGAAGTCTCTCACACGCTCGTTTTTCTGTGTTGGTTCCCCCACGCCGTCTTCTACAGCCCGGTCTTCATTTCTACAAGGCGGCTAGCTTCACGTCTTGCGTCTTCTAGACCTCTACGTTGGCAGCCCAATAAAGCTCCATGTGGCTATTTACAAGCTGGCCACATGGTATATGTATTATTAATTTTTTAAAAGCTTCAAAAAAATGGCCACACACTACAATGGCTCTATCCTTCTCCTCTTATTTCAGGTTAACACGCCGCGCCGGACCTTCCAGAACCAGAGCTGCCCACAAGCTTTCGTCAGCTACATCATTACCAAAACACGGCCATTTCCCAGCCATATTTCAATGCCTATCAAGGCCTTCATCAAGATTTTTTTAAACACCAGAATCCACACAAATACCACGACTCATCACCATGGCTATTATGCCCAAACCCTTTGCAATGTGGAGATACACGGCCATTCCAAACCTGAAGACCCTCCAAACTCAAACACAAGAGCAATTCATATTTTGCTGGCGTCCCTTGTAGATTTCAATATTTACAGTCTAAATTGGACTGTCTCCACATAACCAGCATATCTACATCTATTTCCACCAGAGGCTCATCAAAACCCTATCATTGACATCCTCAGGCTCTTCCACCTCTTATTTACACACATCCAAGACACCTTCTTGACAAATAAAAAGCTCATACAACAAAAACTTCAAGTCTCCAGCAGCAGCTGCTCCAAAGAAAAATGCATGCACTAACTCACTCCAAAGCCATTCAGTCTGTACACTTGCCAGGGCATTCAGGGCAAAGTTTTATTGCACACCATGCATCCCATATGTACACGGACTCAAAACACCTTTACAGAATTTTGCCTGACATACTTTGCTCAACCCCCAGCCTGCTGAATCATTCATGATCAGCAGTAAAAAGAATTTCAAGACCTAAATCCATATCCAAAAACTGCCCTTCATCTGAAATTACATCTTCAGACACTGCATCCTGCATAATCACCATCAAACGTGCATAATACTTCTTTAGCCTGTATCCATTTACCCTGGAAGTATGCAAAATCCCATCTAAATCTGCCAATTGATAGGTACCATTGGCAAATCCTTGCATCACCAAGAAAGGTCCCTCCCACTTAATTTGAAACTTCTTATGAAAGGAATTGTCCAGCCTGCTATTATAACGTAATACCAAGTCATCCTTCATAATTCCTTTGCTTTTAATTTTCTTTTTAAACTTCTCCAACGTCCTTGCCTGCATATCTTCATAATGCTTCAAAGCATTATCCCTGTTTAGCTGTGCTTCTTGTAAATATAACAGCCGCTTTTTAAGGGCATCTTTATGCTCTTCCAAAAGCTTTTCCAACATTTTAACAGCTGGTATCTCCACCTCAATAGGCAATAAGGCTTCTTTCCCATAAACAAGATGAAATGGAGTGAAACCCGTACCAGTCTTAATTGCTGTCCTGTATGCCCACAAGGCAACTCCAGATCCCAATTCTTGCCTTGTCCCTCTGTCACCTTAGATAAAATCTTGATCAATTCACCATTGAAACACTCATTCAGGCCATTACACTGTGGATAGTAAGGTGTGGTAAACGACTGATCTTCATCTTTGTACACAAATAGTCCATAAGCTCTGCTCTGAAACCTGGACCCTGATCAGAAAGCAATTCCAATGGCACACCAAATTTACAACAAATATCCTGATATACAAACTTTGCTACTTCCTTAGTAGTAATTTGTTTCACTGCCTTTGCTTCCGCCCATCTAGAAAGGTAATCAACTGCAGTCAAGATGTAGCACTTCCCTCAGCTGGTAATAGGCAATGGTCCCATAGCATCGATTCCCCATTTTTCAAAAACATCATAAGCAAGAATTGTCTTCCTCATTTCAGGCCTTAATATCCATCTACTGTGAGCTTGGCATTGTTTGCATGACCTGCACCAATGATTAACATCCTTATGTACACTTGGCCATACATAACCTTCCTGCAATACCTTATGCAAAGTAATCTTTGAGGCAAAATGTCCACCACATGCTCCTTCATGGTTTTCCTTAAGAATTTTGTAGATTTCTTCCTTCCAAGGTACCCGTCGCATTATCAAGTCAATTCCCTTCAAATACAAAGCATCACCAACCATCACATACCTTGCAGCTTTCCTGATGAAACCATATTTTTTTGATTTGTCAATACCACTAGGAATCATCCCTATTAACAAGAACTCCTCAACATCCTGTAAATTCTCCTTGCCACCTTTAAGAACAAAAAATTCACCAATCATTCCCTGGGCTGCTTCATGAGCCTCCTCATTATGGCCTCGATCCACATGCTTGAGACTCCAAGCATCAAATTCCTTTAACAAACCTTTAATCTTGAAACACATTTCTTTGAGTAACATATTCTTTGACTTCCAAACTCCCAATACCTGTTTTACCACAAGTAATGCATCTCCTCGGTTGAGCCAAAAAACACTTTTTTAGATTTAATTGACCACCACACTCATCATAACACTGAAAAACTGTAGCCAGCCTATCACAATGCTCTTGTCTGGAGCTGTATATACAAAAATCATCAATAAAATCCTTCACAAACTTGTTCAAAAAAGGAGATAATACCCAATTTGCCCTTTTCTGATAGTAGGCTGGCCCATTCATCAATCCAAAAGGAAGAACTTTGTAGCAGAAACACCCCCACGGTGTAATGAAAGTCATCTTGCGCTGATCTTCTTCTGCAATCTTTAACCAGAAATAACGTGAAAACCCATCACAAACACTATACCTTTCATATCCAGCTACAGTATCCAAGATCTCATCCAAAAAAGGTAGGGGGTAAGAACTTGTAGCAGCATTCAAAGGCTTGAAATCCACACATATACGCCACCTGCCATCCTTCTTTGGACTCACCACTGTAGGACTTACCCACTCAGCTGTGTCCACTTGTGTAATGAAACCTGCACTCAACAGCTTATCAACTTCCTCTCTCAGGGCCTGCATTTGTTCTCGTCCCATCCTGCGAAGCTTCTGCCTAACTGTTTTTACACCTTCTTTCAATTCAATCCTCAAGTCTGGCCCTTTAAATCCTCGAATCTCCTTATAAGAGGTGATAAACAGTTCTGGAAAATGAGACAGCATATTAACATACCTAACTTTTTCTCCACTCGAGAGATCCGGACTCAGCATTCCTTCAATCAGCTCCTGCTTCTTCTTCACTTCTATCTTTGGTTGCAGTAATTCCTCGATCACTTCATACGACCCCAAGGTATCTTCTCCCTCAGCACCCACTTCATGCACTTCTTTATCTTCATTACCTTGTTGCTCTGATATTAGGAAAGCCACATCTGCCTCTTCTTCACTAGAAGCAGTAGTCGATGAATCCATCTCCGATTCAGAAGTACTGGTGGTAGTTTCCTCTTCACTCAAATCCTGTGGCCTCTCCCACACATCATTCAAAGATCTCCTACTATGCATCTCAAAAGATTTTTTATCACCCCGCTTATTATGCAAAGAAATGGTCCCATACCTCCAGTCTTGTACTGCACCCACCACTCGCAACTAGGGTCGTCCAAGAATAATTGGAAAAGCACCAAGGCCCGCAGGCATTACATGAAAATCTACAGTAGCTTTGACATTAAAAGCTTCAATTTCCAACTCCTTTACCATATCAAGACATTTTACCTTTTGATGATTAGCCATCCTTATTCGAAAACCAGAAACCCCAGACACCCTCAAGCCTGACTGCTCCACACATGATTGGGTAATCACACAGATTTGAGCTCCTCCATCTATATAGGCCTGACCAAGGTTCCTACCTTTACTCCACACCTCCACAATAGGGCAAATATCTGGAAGCTCTTCTAAAGATAGTACTTTGACTGACCTCTTCTCTGACTCCTTTTCCATTGGATTCACAAGTCCCTTCCATTGCCTTTTTAATTTTGGCACCATCTCCACCAACTGCCCAAAGGTGATGTTGGCCTTCCTGTTCACCAAATCAGATTTCAAGTCATAGCTGGTTTGCCCATCCCAGTGGGAAGTCTGACACCTGGAACCTTCTACGAGGCTTCCGTTTCCTTTTAGCATTCACATCTTCTCCTTCCTGCTGCTTCCCCTTCTTACGGCTGGGTCCAGCCACCCCTTTTCCTTCTCTTTCATCCGTTGTGCGCTTGCCACCAACAACGGGCATCACATCCCCTTCTTCTCTCACCTGAACATTCTCCAGAGTAACAACATTCACGACCTTTGCCTTCCCCTTCTCTTCAGCTGTGATTCCACTGGGGCCTGCTTGATCCCTGATATCAATACCATAGTCATTTGACCTGTCAGGTAACTGTGAAGGTAGTGGGTACATATCACCACCCATTCGCTGAGGCTTATCACAATCTGTACTTAGATGACCAAGCTCACCACAATTCCAGCATGTAGGGATGAAACGACGGCCCCTACCACGACCACGTCCATACCCTGCTTGTCCATCTCCCCCTTCATGATTATTGCCTCTGCCACTACCACGTCCACCACCTGTACTTCCCATTAAATTTAAGCTCAAATTCTTCATAAGATCAACCATCTGTTTCATATCCTATCGCAATCTCTCATCAGAACCTACCAGAACCTGGCTAGCTTGTGGCACCATTTGCATAGCTTGGGCTTCAGTGGGCTTCATCCTCTCAATCATTGCATTCATGGGTGTAGCCTCCACTCTACGAATCTCCGGCTGTGCTACAAATGGAATCATCCCCAGCTGATTCATCCGTTGCAACTTCCAATCCTTTGATTTGGCAATTTCCACTGCATCCTCGTAAGACCTGGGCTTCTTCAATTCCACTTTCCAGCGAATACTCCTCTTAAGCCCGGCTACAAACTTGTTTTTCTTCATGTCAGGAGGTACCTGGTCTTCCCCTAAAGCCCTACATAAAGTCTCCCACAGCAAAGAGAATTTCTTCACATAATCATCAATTGATTCCAACTCACCTTGTGTTAGAGCTTGCACCTCATGCCAAACCTTGTCGGGGTCTTCTACCTTCTTGAACCTGTTGCTAAGTGCTGTCTTTAATCCATTCTCAGTCATATCAATACGTGGAACATCAACCCTCAATGACTCCTCATAAGCTCTGTTCCTTGCATCCCCTTTCAAACAGATGGCTCAGTAGCCGCAACACCTGTACCGACTCATTGATGTGGTTGCTTATGCATGCAACCTCCATCCTTTCCAGGAAATCTGCCACATCCTCATTAGGACCACCATAAAACTCTAGATAAGACATCATTTTAACCCCCAAACTTCACCTCAAATCCAAGAAAACACCTTCCCTGAAACTCTTAACTCCTAGGGCATACACCCTGGTAGACTGAAGGTCTTGAGTTCGATCCTCAGTGGGGGCACCAGAAAACTGTCGGGAGGCTGGGAAAAGAAGAAATGCCTCTACAGCTACCTACCCAGCAGCCTTGGAAGACACAATAAACACAGGGGGCACCGCCAGCACGATGCTGGAAACAAAAAACTCTTAAAACACCACACAGAGACCATAGAAAAAATAGCTTCAATGGCTCACATATCTCATTATCAAGGCCTTTTATCTGTTAGCAAGGCTAACCACTCACATATCATCAACATAAACCCTATTGTCCATTTACAAGGGGTGACATAAATTTTATCAATTGACAAGCTTCAACCCACTCTTCCTCGCACTCTCCTTTTATCACACACTCACAGCAAACAACTCACACACACTGCCCAAAGCTTTCTCTTGGTTTCACACCAGAGGCCTCGAAACAAGACAACTACCACACCTCTTCCTCTGCACAGCTGTGCTATCTGCCAGCCACCACCGTCGTTGAAGCGGCCCTTTCACCCAGTCAGATTGGCGCCAACTTCCTCTTTACTCTGCTCTCTCCCTTAGCTTCATTACCCCCGACACCAGCCTCCTTCTCTTGGTTCTCAGCCTGTGCCTCAACTGAAGGCAACTCTCTTGCACTACCAGCAAAACTGCCAGCTCCCAAAATAAAAAACCAGCATTCCCTCTTCAAAAACGGCCACGACCAACACCCATTTCCTGCTTTCTCTACAGCAGCCCACAAACTCGTGTTCTCTTGCGTAGCCAACCTGTAAGTGCCCGAGAAATTCCCTCTTCGCTAGCTCTACCTGCTCACGAGCTCTCTTCCTTCAGGACGGCTGCACCAACAAAGCCCTGGCTACCTTCTTTGTACGCCTGCAGGTAGCTACCCGCTATCTCCACAAGGCTCTCCTCTGTCTGCTCTGCACAGCCACCCGAGAGGTCTTGCACATCCAAGTAGCCAACCTCTACACGTTGACTCCTCTCACCGTTTGCGTGGACTGCCGAATCCCTAGCCCCACTGCCCACTCCAGTCGTGAGCTCTCCGACAACACCTGAGTAGCCTCCTCGACGGTCTTTCCTCTCTGCGCAATCACCAGCAACGCCTTCTCTACGCCAAGCGGTCAGCACCTTTCCTCACTTGGTCATCTATGAGGCGGCGACTATACTTGCCCGGCATCCTTCGCCATGATGGCTTCACCAGCCCGTCGTCGCCAGCCCTTTGACGCCAGCCACACTGCGCCCTCTGCACTCACACCAGAGCCGCTCCTCGTTAGCTCTCCTCTCCCGAAGTCTCTCACACGCCCGTTTTTCTGTGTTGGTTCCCCCACGTCGTCTTCTACAGCCCGGTCTTCATTTCTACAAGGCGGCTAGCTTCACGTCTTGCGTCTTCTAGACCTCTGCGTTGGCAGCCCAATAAAGCTCCATGTGGCTATTTACAAGCTGGCCACATGGTATATGTATTATTAATTTTTTAAAAGCTTCAAAAAAATGGCCACACACTACAATGGCTCTATCCTTCTCCTCTTATTTCAGGTTAACACGCCGCGCCGGACCTTCCAGAACCAGAGCTGCCCACAAGCTTTCGTCAGCTACATCATTACCAAAACACAGCCATTTCCCAGCCATATTTCAATGCCTATCAAGGCCTTCATCAAGATTTTTTTAAACACCAGAATCCACACAAATACCACGACTCATCACCATGGCTATTATGCCCAAACCCTTTGCAATGTGGAGATACACGGCCATTCCAAACCTGAAGACCCTCCAAACTCAAACACAAGAGCAATTCATATTTTGCTGGCGTCCCTTGTAGATTTCAATATTTACAGTCTAAATTGGGCTTTCTCCACATAACCAGCATATCTACATCTATTTCCACCAGAGGCTCATCAAAACCCTATCATTGACATCCTCAGGCTCTTCCACCTCTTATTTACACACATCCAAGACACCTTCTTGACAAATAAAAAGCTCATACAACAAAAACTTCAAGTCTCCAACAGCAGCTCCAAAGAAAAATGCATGCACTAACTCACTCCAAAGCCATTCAGTCTGTACACTTGCCAGGGCATTCAGGGCAAAGTTTTATTGCACACCATGCATCCCATATGTACATGGACTCAAAACATCTTTACAGAATTTTGCCTGACACCAGCAAACCCATAAGCGTGCATCTACTAACCCACAAGCTTAAGCAAGCATAGAATGTAACATTCACAAACCCACAAGCTCATAGAGAGAGTCTATCTATGAATAACTCATTGCCAATGAAGTGGCAGCAAGAGCTTGCATCAATGGAGACTACACACACACATGCATACACAAGAGAAAGAAAGAAGCATTCAACTAATCATAGATTAATCTACTTCAATGATGCTAAAACAGATTAAGAGAAAGAAAGAAGCATTCAAGTAATCATAGATTAATCTACTTCAATGATGCTAAAACAGATTAAGAGAAAGAAGTGGAGCTATAGTCATTGGAGCTTGATGCTCATTAGAGTGTACAATAGAGAGAGTTAGAGAGTTGCCATAGCTTGAGAGCTCAAGAGCTTCACTCAATAGCTTATGAGAATGGCCAAAAATGTACTCTTTCTTTAGCTAACATCTCTTTTATAGAGATGTCACTAACTAACCCTAGGCCTCTTTCACACACATGGGCGGAAAACCCCATAAGTGAGCCTTGCTTAATACACTTAGAACTCTCATTTAGAACCCACATTGGCCTAAAAGGATTTACATTGCACTTCGGCACAAAAATATGGAAAAATTATGTGTGTCTTTATGTTCCCATGGCTACAATCTCGCTCTCTCGCATTAATTGCTCCGGCCTCCTTCCATAATCCCCGTGAGTGTTCCCGCCGTGGAACATTCCCCCCTTCCTAAATCGCACACGTCCTCAGGCGCGGTAGAAACAAAAGCATTAGGGCCAAAAACGGCTAGAAAAGGACTGTTTGTTAATCTAAGGATTAAGAAATTATCCAATTGTGAATTGACACGTATACAAAAGTATGGCATTCTTGTCTCCTCTAAATGTCTCCTTAACGGTTCTATTTTAGTGGGGCGAACGGCTTAATTTAGACGTTTACGATGGCTAACATTAAATTTTGGGTCCAAAATAGTGACATCTTGTTCCATTTTATATTTCAAAAAATCAAGCAGGAAGATACGAAATCTTCTCTTTTCAGGCTCTGAAAACAACGCTATTAATGACAAATCACCAAATTTTTTCAAATGTCTACTTTCCACCTTCCCTCCATTTTGGTATGGCTCATTCCCTTTTCCACCTTCCCTCCATTTTGGCATATGGCTTATTCTCCTTTCTTTGCATTTTCAAAAGACTCACTATTTTTCTCTTATCTGTGAGATTCTATGGCATCCTCATGTCGTCCTTCTCATAATATAACTTCTTGTGATTTTCATAACACCAGAGAGGATGGTGTTTGGAAACCCATGTCTTTTCGTGTGAATGATTGGGTAACAATGCTTCCCTCTTGCAAAGGTGCCCACAGGGTGAAAAGAACCAAGCGAAATGAAGTGAAATCCCATTGGAAAGGTCGTGTTCTTGCCTTCCGACAATGGCTGGCTTTCAAAAGTTCAACATGTCTACATGGCCAAAGACATGGTGTTGAACTTGGATGAACATCCAATTCTCCATTCTTACTGTAATTTAACAAAACTTTATCTATTTGATACAACACAATATTTCTCCTTCTGATATATTTGTTGTTTGTTTAATTTCAGTTATCTTTCCATCAACAGTTGTGGAGTGGCAGCCTGTTGAGAGCTTAAGTGGCACATTCAAAGCAATTCACAAGGGATTGCAGATGTAATGTATGCAGACAAACCACCTTCATTTTACAAATCAGTGGATATATTTGTGTATTTTGTAGAATACAGGATTCCATCAAGAGAAGGTGTTCATGGAGAATTATATGACATACCTATTCCCACATTAATGTCACTCGAATGGGAAGTTCCTGATCCAAATACCATAACAAGCTTCAAATCCAAAATCAAAGATGATATTCTTAAAGCTATGTCTCCTGGAAGGATTTCAAGAAGGATAAAAATTCAATGGTTCTTGCCTATACATGTCTTTGTGGCATGTTTCAATACAATGGAATTGCAGAGGACAAGAACGATGTGGCTTAATAGAAGACTATCTACAACTGATCTGGACACTGTACTTGGAGAAGGATGGAGTACCAAGGAAACTTTTCATATTGGTGACAATATCAGTTGTAGAGTAAGCCCAAATTCTATGTCTATCTCATACCAACTATGTCGTCAATCCCTAGTTTTGGGCTATGACTATAGGAGATGGAAAAGCAAGCTTGGTAGTTGGGTCCCTTTGGATTCTGAAGAGAATTGTCCAGAGTTTGAATTTAACATCATAGTCCATCCATTCATAGATCCTAGGAACCTTATAGTAACATCAAACTGGAGACTACAACATGTAAGAGAGTCGCTTGAGTTTTTGGACGAAACATCACCTGAATATAGATTCAAAGTAGATGATATTATTGTCAGTACAAGGATGGAGAGTGTAACCTCATGCATTACATGTCTTCCCCCAAAAAAATTTGTATTTGAGCCACGTGCAAGGGCAAGTTTGTTAAGCTGAAAAGGATTTCTCCAATAATGTAATCAATATATTCTGCTAAATTTTGTCTTGACTTCTTCACAAAAATGGTCAACATATTGTTCGCAACACAAAACAAGTTTTAACAGTTGAATATCAAATTGTTGATACTAAATTTAAGTACAAAATATAGTCCCAAAAAGGGTGTGTTCATATGGACAAAATGAACAAAACAAAAGCCAATTTGTGGAATCACTCAACAAAATCAACTTTTCTTTTGGCATGGGATGACCCTGGATCTTTAGAGAATCCTTCTCTCTTCTGTTTGCTTTGATCAAATTTGGCTGATTGAGGTTCAAGTTCCGGTGTTTTGAGCTCTTGAGGTGTTGGAAAGGAAGACTTTGCAGTGGATTCCTCAACTGGTGGTAAGTTGGGCTCTTCTCTGAGATCTTTAGGTGTTGGCGAGGGAGATTTGGCAGTGGGGTCTGGTTTTGGAGAAGGTTCTTTGGAGGCTGGCTTTGGAGACTTGGCAGTCTTCTTGGGGGACATGAAAAAGAAATTGAATGGAGAGCCAACATTTGCCCTCTTACTTTCTTTGTTGGATGAATGACGCTTCTAAATTTTAAATTTCACTGGTGAGTGAAACGGAAGACCTTTAGTAGCACTCTTCTCTTTGACAGGGGTCTTCTCTTTGATTGGGGTTTTCTCTTTGACAGGGGTCTTCTCTTTGACAGGGGTCTTCTCTTTGATAGGAGTCTTCTCTTGAGCTGGTGAAGTGAAACGGAAGACCTTTAGTAGCACTCTTCTCTTTGACAGGGGTCTTCTCTTTGATTGGGGTTTTCTCTTTGACAAGGGTCTTCTCTTTGATAGGAGTCTTCTCTTTGATAGGAGTCTTCTCTTGAGCTGGTGAAGAGCTCTTCTCTTTAGCAGGAGGGCTAGGGCTCTTCTCTTTAGCAGGAGGGCTAGGGGTTTTCTCTGTAGCCTGAGGGCTCTTCCCTTTAGAATGGGTCTTCTCTTTAGTAGTGCTCTTTTTCCCCTTGGAAGATCTGCTCTTAGTAGGGCTCTTCTTTCTTTCCTTCTTCTCTTTGGCAGAGGTCTTTTTCTTTTTGGATGAGCTATCCTTGACATGGCTTTTCTTCTCCTCCTTTTTTCTTTTCTTTGAAGTTGTACCCTTGGCTCCTTTCTTAGGTGGAAAGGGGGAATCAGGATCAACTGGATTGATAGATCTTTCCAAAACCATAGACACTGCCTTCTCCCTAACCCAGCTTACCCAAGAATCTGGATATTCATGCAACTAAGGCAAAAGAAAATGATAAATTTTCTTAATATGAGAAAGTCACTAAATGTATTGACCCAATCAATCAATGCTATCATTACATGAACTTACAGTAAGTGTTGTCATTCTAAATCTTGACTCAAGATATCTCCAAGCATTAGCAAGCACCATCCATCCACAAGATGTTGAGTCTTTCTGCAAAGGAACTTTCTGATTGTAGTACTTAAAATCTTCA
The DNA here is from genome assembly GCF_041138505.1 of Cibotium barometz. Lineage (NCBI taxonomy): Eukaryota > Viridiplantae > Streptophyta > Polypodiopsida > Cyatheales > Cibotiaceae > Cibotium > Cibotium barometz. Next base: position 15,937,100 of record NC_141058.1, read on the forward strand.
AGTTTGTAGTCTTCATAGGTGGAACCTAGGAAACTCAAGATAAGTTTGGCAGCACTGCAAGCATAAAATATTGAGGGTCAACCAAACAATTGAAAACTTACAAAATATTGCTCTAGAACATAAACCATGGTAAAGTTGATTCTTACATTTTACTTCTCTCATGAATGGATGCTAAAGAATTCATAAAGATTACATCTCTATCCAATAGATTGAAGATAATAAGACTCCAATGGCCTCTATGATAAGATGAATACTGCAATTAGTTGTGAATATTGTAATGATGGACAAAAGATAATTGAGTGTGAGTCTTACACTTCAACATAAGGGTATACAATGTAATTGCTTGTCAGCATATCAAAGTTATTTAGAAAACTTGCAAGATCCCCTTGCCTATTGAAAAGGCACTGTGTAACAAGGGGATCAAGAATGGTCACTTGCATAGCCATTGAGTCAGGAAGATCCCTCATAAGACATCTGGAGACATAAACAAAACATATCAATAAAATATGGAATCTGAGAAATTCATCAAGAAAGCAAAAGGAAATCCACACAAACCTCAGACAGATAAAGAGGACTGTGTCACATATCTCAATATTGTGATTCACAAGCATACTTGTGTCTTCAGGGGCAGTGTCACAATAAACCTCATCCTCTCCATGCATGGAGACATCTACTACCATTTGACCTGTTACATTCTGATAAAGTTTTGAATTGGATGCATGAAGAATTTCAACTTGCTGAGAAAGAATGGCATCCTCTATAATCTTCTCCTGCTCTCTCTCTCTTTCTCCACTTCTTCTTTAATATCGTGAGCTTTTCTTATACTCGAGGGGGGTCACTTAGTATAAAAAATGAATATCACGTGCGTTCAACAGAAGGAATTAAAAAAAACAATTGACTTACAGATATTTATTCACAGAAGGATTTATTTCAGAGCATATGTATGTATTTACAGAAGGTACTTTTTTATTGATAAATTTGACCAAAGGTTGTAAAGATAAGAAAGGTATAGGTGTAGTGGTTTAAGCTGCAAGAGCATAATTTTCCACACAATGGATCCAGGTTCAAATCTTGGGAAGATTTTTTCCTGGATATAAAATTTGATTTTTATTTGGGTTGCAACATGATGATTCTGAAATAAAAAGACATTTGATAATATTTGAATTTGCTTTTACTACACACGATTTATAGGTGCGCATTCAAAACAAGCGGGTAGTGTTGGCAGACGGGTCCCAAACTCAGGTACGCAGCTCTCTCTCTCTCTCTCTCTCTCTCTCTCTCTCTCTCTCTTCTCTCTCTCTCAAGCACAAGAAAACTCAGGTACGTAGCTCTCTCTCTCTCTCTCTCTCTCTCTCTCTCTCTCTCTCTCTCAAGCACAAGTAAACTCAGGTTTGATTTTAACGATCAAACCTTCTCTTTTTCTTAAAAAAATGGCCAGGCACGTAGGTGATGCGGCCCACCATGTGAGCACCGCGCAGTTTGATGGGCGGATGAGGTGCTTGAGGCTGTTGCGTGGTTGATTAGGAGCTACCGACGGGGTCACAACAGGCCAAAGAAGGCGACCGTTGGCAGGCATCGAAGGCAGTGTTGTCAGAACTACACACTAGCTGAGGAGCCAGCTAGGAGCACCAGGTCTGTACGGCTTATGCTCTCTCTCTCTCTCTCTCTCTCTCTCTCTGCTTGATTTCTGCCAATCTTCCGAGGTGTTTTGACCTTTCCAAGGTGCCTTTGCAGAACCACGCATTGATGCTTGCCAAATCCAACTTGGCATTCCAACCTTATGACCTGGTTACCTTTCGCAACTTGCACTTCAGCGGTGCGTAGGTGCGTAATGAAGGGCTTGACAAAACTAGACGCAAGCTTCTCCATGAGACCATCGCTGAAATGAAGAGTTTGCATCTGCACAAGAACAACAAAAGAAGTGAATGCAGATCAACTTAACAAGCAAGCAAGTAAGCAACCGACCACTTTATAGAATTTGAACAATAGAAAAGCTTCTGGGCATTCTTTTGAGTGCTCTGTCATCTTACAGAGGGGCCCTTATTACCTGGTATGCTTGGGCGTGAGCTGAAACTCTGCATAATCAAGGACTGTGTCTCCTCTCATTGTCACTACAAGAGCTTGAGGGCATACCGACGCTAAAATACCGACGCAAATATCGAACGTCGGTATATCCATCGTAATGTTGGAGGAGACAAGCATGGTGGGGTTTTTTTTAATTTTCGTGTCCCGTCGCGTATACCGACGCCTATACCGACGCACATTTCGACGTTTATACCGGCGCACATTCCGTAGTATGTACCGACGTATATTCCGACGCATATTCTGTAGCATATATCGGCGCTCGTAAGTTTTTCACAGCCGAGAGCCTATTTTCTGGTTTTTTCGCAGAGGAGGCGCAAGAACAAGCCAAGAAGGTCTCTTTCTCTCCCTCTTCTCTTTCTCTCTCTCTCCTCTTTTTTCCTCTCTCCTATTTTCTCCTTCTTTCTTCTTTTCTCCTCTTCTCCTTCTCCTAATATGTTCTTGCAATTGCTTTTACTTTTTAATTTAAGAATTAAGACGTTTAGGGTTTTGTGTTTTTTTGGCTCTCTATGCATGTTGAGAGCTCTCTATGTATGCATAGATCTCCTAATGCATGCATAGAGATTTTAGGGTTTTGTATTAGTTCTTTTTCTTGTGTTTAATTTACTAATTAGTTTGTTTAATATTTTGTTTTGCAGCTCTTTCACCTCACCAATCTTTCACCAATCCTCTCCTTAAGCTTTGCAAAAAAGAGGTAGATCCTCTTTCGATTTTTCTTGTTTATGCTATTTTCTATGAATTATTGCATCCCTGTTTTATGGTTTAGGGTTAGTTTTGGGTTCTTGTAAGCTTACACATAGGATTAATTTAATATCTATGCATAAAACCTATAATAAGCTTGCAATCTCTATGCATAGCCTTCTTCGTTATGCATAAGCTCTATTCATAGAGCTTGTGGGCTTGTGAAATCTCTATGCATAAGCTCTATGCATAGGCTTTATGCATAGAGTTTGCAAGCTTATAAAATCTCTATGCATAGGTTTCTTACAAGCTTATAAAATCTCTATGCATAGGTTTCTTGAAAGCTTGCATGGACATTGTACATAGAGCTTGCGTAGTCTTCTTGTTGAAAGCTTTTTGAATGTTTTTACTCTCTTATACATATAACATATAAGTCTTATGCTCTGTTTTTCTATGCATAAGGTATTCTCTTTATTCATAGAGTCTATATATGTTATCAAGGTAAGATCTATTATCCATGTAAAACAAGATCATGTTTATTACACCATTGGGTGATGGGATTAAGGGTTAGCATAGTGCATAAGGCATATAGCATAGAGCTTATGCATAGAGCTTATGCATAAGTCTTGCATAGAGCGTATGCATAAGACTTATGCATAGAGCGTATGCATAAGACTTATGCATATGGCTTATGCATAGAGCTTATGCATATGGCTTATGCATAGAGCGTACGCATAAGACTTATGCATATGGCTTATGCATAAGGCTTATGCATAGAGCTTATGCATAAGGCTTATGCATAGAGCGTGTGCATATGGCTTATGCATAGAGCGTGTGCATAAGGCTTATGCATAGAGCGTAATTGCATAGAGCGTGTGCATAAGGCTTATGTGAAAGGGATTGTTGGAATGCAATTGCAAATGCCTTGATTGTGGTTAACAAATGCTTATGCAAATGCCATGGTGAGGGCATTGTGAATTGTTGGTTTGTGTTGGAGCTTTTGGATGATGGATTGAGGCATGAGTCCATGCTTTATTGATGAGTTCTAAATTGTAAAAGGGCATGAGTCATGCTCAATACTTGTAAGCCAACAAACTTGTTCTATCATTTGATATTATCCACATCATTTTGTACCTACACTCACCATTGCTACCACTTCAAGTTTCTATAGAATCTAGCAATGTGTGAGGGTACCTTGGCATTGGTTGGAGAGGCCAAGGGGAGAATGGCTTGAACTCTTTGTGCCGTGATTGCTTGGTAAAGTGGTACAAAGGGGGATTAGGTACACCGGTGTGAAGAAATGGCCTCAACCTTCACCTTGGAGGAAAACTCGGTGAAGGGGTGAGAAGAGCTTGGCCGGGAGATCGGCAAGCTTCAACGCGCGTCCTCAACAATCCTCACCATCGACTTTGTGGATGCATTTGGGCAATGGGGCCCCTTTTCCGTCATATTGTGTGGATATTGCAAATGCTTTGATGGACAAAGAGTGCATATGATCTTTCATGACATTGTGGGATACAAAGAGTATTGCATTGTGATTTGAGAAGTTACATAAATTCATTTGAGATTTGGTTCCAATTACAAAGGAGACTCTGGCGGAATTTACAAAACCCTAATTCAGTCCTAGGGTTTTTGGGATTAGGTCCGAGTGATTACATGACTCTATTCTACTCCTTGAGAGTTTTCAAATGAGCCATAGAACCCCTTAATCGGATATCACAATCTCGGTCAAAGTAGTCATGTTGACTTTCTGGTCAAAGTCAAACAGAATATACTTCCACTTTGACTGAATCAAAATGCTTTTAGGGGTAGGTTCTATCTTCCGTTAGCTTTCTATAGAGCTGTCAAAATCCTAATTCTGACATATATTTTGCGTTTTAGAGCCAAATTACTACTTTCAGCTGTCCTGCACAAACCCTAAAACAGAGAGTACTTGCCCACACCTAATTCTTACTGTGTTCATTTGGGAGGATAGTAGACACCATTACCTACCCATAGAACCTTCTTTTGTCCAATTCCGACATCATTTGGGCATTCTACCAACATCTTGCATTTCTTCACTATGCCGAAGGGAAGACCACGCAGCAAGGGTGGGGATGTTGTGCAAGAAATGATCATTGGTGATGAGGACATGGAAGGTAATATGGATGCAAGGCATCTTGAATGAGGGTTTAGGGTTTATGCATAGAGCTTATGGCTTATGCATAAGACTTGTGCATAGAGCGTGTGCATATGGCTTATGCATAAGACTTATGCATAGAGCATAAGACTTATGCATAGAGCGTGTGCATAAGACTTATGCATATGGCTTATGCATAGAGCTTATGCATATGGCTTATGCATAAGACTTATGCATAAGGCTTATGCATAGAGCTTATGCATAAGTCTTGCAGACTTATTATGCAAGCTTATACTTATACTATGCATTTAGATTATTGCATAAGGCCTTTATAAACAGCTATTTATGAATAGAGATAGCTTCTCTCTCCATCCTTGTTCAAATTCTATTTAATTTTGTATGGAGAGGAGATAAGCTGATTTGTGTTTAATGAGCTGCATATACATGTTATCCTGCTAGATGGAGCCTCTCAATCTTGAAGAGAGAATAGCGTGTCCATGCATGCGATGTAAGTACCAAATCTTTCGAAAACGAAGGATTTGCAACGAGCATGTTCATGACGCTGGCATATTTCCAATGGAGCGCTTGCAAAATTTACGGTTTCAATCGTACAACCAAGCAAGTGTGCAGCCGCATCTTGATAACGTTGCGCCTGTGAATTCTCGTCCCCAACAAAGGATGAGGATGTCGCAGGAGGGAGTGACAGCACTAGAGTCTTCATTCACAACGAGGTACGTAATGGTGCATGAACGATTACAAGGTAGCTAGAATAGCCTACTTGAAGACAAAGCAAGGCCATCTCATGATGTTCATGATGTTTTGTCAGAGGAGCCAGATGTTTCATCAGAGGAGGCAGAGATAGAACTCCTTGGTGTCCATGTTGACACAGGAAGTGATCTTGAAATGCCTTCCAAAGAGCCAAAGATAGAACTCCTCGGTGTGAATGTTAACATAGCAAGTGATCTCGAAACGCCTCATTAGGGCCAAAAACGTCTCAAAATGGGCTGTGTAAGGAATTTCGCTAACTTGCTAATTAGTAGAATGTTGACGGTCAAAACGGCTCCAAATTTAGCCGTTTTAGGTATTTAAAGCGTATCTATCTGATTGAATACGTATCTAAGTGCATATTTTAAAATCTAAAAAAATATATCGTTTTCATGCTACTCTTTAATGGCTCGTCTCGAAATTTGTCCTCTTTTAGTGACTACGCAGCAAAATGACCATTCTCTCCAAACGCGCTCTTATCCATTCTCCAAAAAAATTTCACTCCTCTGCTTCTCTAAAAATTTCACAAGCTACATCTCATTCTCATTCTTCTGTGTCTCTCATGATCTAATAGCTCTGCTTATATTTTTTGCTCGGTTAGTAATGAGTGATACATCTAATCGTAAGTTTCATTTGAATATCAAGCTCAACCAAGAGTATGCAACTACACGAAGTGTCTACCAAAGATCCCTTTCATGTGCAAATGAAGCTCAACATCTTCGCAACGAAGGAAAGAAGCATATTGACCTATGGACAGATGGAAGTCTATATCCACCGGATCCCAAAACAGGAAGGTATCCTTCTTTTCACACACCACATGATTTGATTAGATTTGTTGGTGATGGGGAGGATGGCTTACTTGGTTATAGTTCAAGACTATCTCAATCACATATTAATTATGCAGAATATACTACATATCTTCAAAATACTTCATCTTTGAATGCAACAAAAATTATAGAACTTGAAAACAAAATAGTGTCTTTGAAACAAGAAAATGATCAATTGAAAACCTTAAAAGAAACTCCAATAGGATTAAGAGCACGAGTAAAACGAATGCGGGATGTAGTTAACTTAACAGAGAGATCTGGACAAAGAAAAAAAAGGTTAAAACTTGTAAGAGATCATGTTACTAACCTTCTAGGATTTGACATGTCTAATGCTCAGGAAAGGGTAAGATTTTTGAATGAGCTTATGAATAGGTCGGATATCTTGAAACTTTTAGAACTTCCTGAAAATAAAACTAAAAAAAAATGGTCTTTCAACATCTATTAAAAGATATGGACTTATTAGTCCAGCCTTCCCAAATGCAAGAAGTTTGTGACACAGTGGGAGTGAGTAGAAAGGGATACAGAGCCATCTCTAAAACCTGGTTCAGGGTCCTTAAGTATTACAAAATCAAAGCTTTTGGGTTGCCTAGACCTCACAATGTTGGAAAATATAGAACTCTGTTAAATGAGGAAATTTCTAAACATTTCGGAGAGTATTTCCATATTGAGGGAACAATGCCATATGAGAGACAAAAAAAAAAATCATCTTTTGAATACAACGTTTATAATAATATTTGGATGAACATTAGAAAAGTCCAATCTTTTATGGTGAGATATTACAACATAAGAGAAATAGATTGTGAAGGAAAACTTGTATTTGTTTTAAAATTAGATGAAGCTCAAATCCAAAAATGTCAAAAAATGGAAAGAATATCTATATCCCTAATGAATAAAGCATTGGACTATAGTCAAGGTAAGCTTGATTCTCCATACCACAAAACTCAATCAGAAATGGAGCTATGGTGGATTGGATCAGCTCAGGTACCAGTAGAGAGTCATGAAACATTAAAGTGGCTCTTCTCAAAAACAGACATTCCTTCAGTTATTCAGAGCCAAAATACAGGTGAACACCTTCATGTTGACGACATAGGTGATTTCATTGTGGAATGGCATTTGAGTGCCGACCTCAAGGCGTTGAAGTGTATGTTTGGTGTATGTGGAGGAGCAAATACCAAATATCCATGTCTTTATTGCATGGCAAGCACAGGGACAAGAGAATGGCTTGCAGAAAATGAGATTGGAAAACCACCATCCAGAAATAATGTGAATGTTGTTGATTATCCAACTTCTATTAAAATATGGGATCCAATTCTACCAATACATTTGAAAAATGTGCATATATGTACATTGCATGCAGAGATAAGAATCTTGGACAAATTGCTCAGACTTCATCTGGACTATGCATATTCTATTAAGCCGACTAAACTTGCAGATGAGTGCATAGAAAAGTGCGAAGCCTTGCTCTCTGAAATGGGTTTAATGGTGGGGAAGTGCATCTTAAAAAAGATCCTGTTCTTTCTGGAGGTACAGGTGATGTTCTGCAAGATGTTTCAATGGGAGGAGCAAAAGCGAGAAGATTTTTGAGCAACCATGACACCAAACAAGTCAACGCAATGTGGAACTGTTGGAAACAGCTATGTGTCATCACCACAAATGTCAAAAGTAGACCAGATGTAGCCAACAAACGTATGGAAGTTTGGAAAAAACTCGACAATTTTTTCAAAGTCCTTAGACGACAAGTTGGTTCAAATACTTATGCAGATGATTTCAAAAACGCAATAAAGCTTTTGATCAAAGCTATCATAGATGCCTGGGGAGAAACAGACATAACTTATTACTTGGTGAGTATTCAGACTTATCAAAACAGTTACAAATTGGTGTGTCCAGACTTATTACTTGTAATTTCTTAAATGTACTAACCAAAATTATCTTTGTAGCATATTCTTTACTTGCATGGACCATATTTTGCTACAGAAGGACCACTTGCAACATGGAATACACAAGGAATGGAAAAGTCTCATTATCAAGCGAGAACTTCCTTTTTTAGATGTACCCGAAGAGGAGGAGGTGGACAAAGAAGAAGCAATGCACTAAACGAATTATTCAATTGGTTCTACAGGAGGCAATTACAAAGGATGAGATCAAAGACCCAGCAATCTGAAACTACACCAACACCTCAAGAAAGAGACTAATGATTACTAACACATTTGTACCTCTAACAAAATATTTGCTGAAATAAAATCGGTCCTTGCAAAATATTGTGTACATTAGTATTTGATTCTCTTGGGACTACTTGGCATGTCACCTCTGTATCTCAAAAATTTTCTCCTTCTATAACCTCCAAGAAGATTGATATCTGACACCTTAGCTGCAGCTGCATAGCTAGAGTAGCAAAGAAAGTATCCTGCTCTTGAGGCATTGAAACTTGCAGCATATCCAAAGATTCTAAGAGCAGCAGCTCTCTCCAGAAGCAAAACCTTGTTAGCATTTATTTGAAGGGGAGTATATCCCATGAACCTTGACAACACCTTCAAGGCAAATATTGGCAACTCAGCATCTTCAGAGAAGTTCATGTGGAATGCACAGAACACAGCCTTATCCAATGTAGGCAAGTAGTGCATGAGAGCAGATGAAGGCCTTCTTGACCTAGTCTCTGTAGATTTCACTCTGCTGCCTCTAGCTCTTCCCAGAAAATCATCCTTATCAAGCAATTCAATCTGCAAGACAAAAACCTCAATTAAAAAAAATTACAATCACAATAACATTTAACAAAAGATTAAATGGAAGCTACCTTCTGCAACTCATCCTCAATTACTACTTTGTCTTTCATCAAGTTGCATGAGCCAACCCTTTCCACTTTATCAGAATCTGCCTGAAGCTTGAAATCTCTGCCAAAAGACTCAATACCTAACTCAATAAGCCTGTTCTCAAAATCCTCATCACTCAAGGAAGGTTTCCCCTCTTCCATTTTTTAAGGCACAAGGCAAGTGCATCATTAGCAGGGATAAATGATTTGTCAGATGTTTGCAAATCAAGTGCGAAAAACTCTTCCTTTGGCTCTTCTTCTGTATCAATAAAGTCTTTGGCCACTTCACAAGCTTCTGAAATTGCTGCAATACAGTAGTCTTCTCTGATATTGAAGAGACATTGAAGATAGGAAAGAGGAATAAAATCTTTCTCATTGATATAGAAGAAAGGAAGGTTTGGAAGAGTAACAGAGGATTCAGATATGCTTGCTTCCTCTGAGGGCTCTTCAGTAATAGTGGAAGCCCTAAATTCTGCAACATCAAGATTGGCACTTTCTCTCTCCTCAGCTTGAACATCAATTTCTTCCTCTTCTAAAATCTCACATTTCTCTAACTTTGAAACTGTGGTGACATTTAAGTTTTCTTCCTCATTCTCTGCATCAATTTCTGGTTGTTGCTCTTTATCCTGTATTTCTGCTTTCAAAAATAGGAAGAAAAGAAAGGAGACATCCTTGGGGACAAGGTTGCAATGCTTTTTATGGATTGGACAAGAAATAAATGAAGGGCATGTGAAAGAGGTTCTATTTGAAAATCTACTGAACCTCTTTGTTACTTTGGCTTTCTCCACAGATAGCTGTGTAAAATCTGTAAGGTGACAAAAATCATGGTCTCCGATACGAAAACAATGAGCTTGAATTGACATTTCAAATTGCTTGTACTCATCTTCAAGAATGTCCTTTAGCTTCAACAAAACATCTGAAAGAGAAAACCTTGGATTGAAAATCTCCACTGCATCAACGTATATCTTCATATCATGACCATCTTGCAAAATAGCATTCAAGAGTTTCTCACTTGGGCTTTCTTCAACAAGTTCATGTCGACCCGCAACACCTTTACTCATTGAGATATTTGAGAAAAATGCCAGAAAAATTCTGATGAGCCAGAACGAAGCGAAAATGAAAGGTCCAAAAAAATTGGAATGCCTCTATCGCTTGGTGCGGGCTTTGACAATTCCAAGGTCTCGAAATAAATTTTGAGTTTTGCAAAATAGGGCTAGGAAGAGAATACGGTGCACAGCTTGATTTGACGCAAATAAGTGGTCCAAAACTGGGGAAAAAAAATTGAAAGTGAGTTTTGAAAAATATATGTTGCGTGATTAAAACACATTAAATGGTGACCGTTTATGCCACGTGGCAATAATGATTATATGACACGTGTACCCAACGGTACTTTGTACGACATATCCGAGGTATAAAAAGTTAATTTTGTTAAAAATATTCATATTTTTCTCTGACACTGTATCAAGCGAAAGCAGGCTACCTTTTATTTCCCAAACCTACTTTTCCCATATCAAGCGATTTCACAATTCCCTGCCCGAATCAAGCGATTACGCTCATCCGAGATCCTTGGATTTTCTTCATCGCTTCGTTCGGGACTTCTACTTTTCTTTATTTCTTGCCCGAATCAAGCGATTACACTCATCCGAGATTCTTGGATTCTCCTCATCGCTTCGTTCGGGACTTCTACTTTTTTTTATTTCCTGCCCGAATCAAGCGATTATCACTTTCCATTATCTTTGGATTCGCTCTATCGCTTCGTTCGGGCTACCTCATTTCTTTGTCCTATTATACAAATCGCTTCATCTGGTCTCTTTTTTTAAGCTTCAATGGCAAGGGCAAAGCAGACTGCAAGGAAAGTCTACCCACCATTGGAGACTGAAAAACCTGAAGACAAGCCAGGACCTTCCAAACAAGAAAAGCCTCTTCCAAAGCCTCGTGCGAGGGCGACAGCAAGAAAGAGATTGAATTATCAGGTGAAGTCCTTTTAAGAGAGATAAGAGCAGCACAGAAATCTACAAGTCTTCTCATCCCTCGACTGCCATTTACTCGGGTTGTCAGGGACATATCAGAAAGGTTAGTTGGCAAAATGAGAAACACAAATCTTCAGAAAGTTCGATGGGAGACCCAGGCCCTCATGTGTCTTCAAGAGGCTGCTGAAGATTTTTTAATCGACTTTATGAATGATGGCTACATTGCTGCTGCATTTGCTCATAGGATCACTCTTATGAGCAAAGATTTTGTGCTTGTGTCCAGACTTAGATATAAGTTTGACAAAGCTTTGGAGCCTATTCCAAGTCAAGATATGAGAGCTTTTGAAATTCTTAATATCCCTCCAGCAAGGCAACCCAAGCAATCTGTTGTTATTGAAGATATTTCTCATTCTTATGATACAAGAAAAGCTGAGGATATCAAAGAAGAAGTTGAAAAAGAGAGAGAGCAGGAAAAGATTTCAGAGGATGCCATTCTTTCTCAGCAAGCTGAAATTCTCCATTCATCCAATTCAGAGCTTTATCAGAATGTGACAGGTCAAATGATAGTAGATGTGTCCATGCATGGAGAGGATGAGGTGTATTGTGACATTGCCCCTGAGGACACAAGCATGCTTGTGAATCACAATATTGAGATATCTGACACAGTCCTCTTCATCTGTCTGAGGTTTGTGTGGATTTGCTTTTGTTTTCTTGATGAATTTCTCAGACTCCATATTTTGTTGACATGTTTTGTTTGTGTCTCCAGATGTCTTATGAGGGATCTTCATGAATCAATGGCTGTGCAAGTGACAATTCTTGATCCCCTTGTTACACAGTGCCTTTTCAATAGGCAAGGGGATCTTGCAAGTTTTCTCAAAAACTTTGATATGCTTACCTGCAATTACATTGTGTACCCTTATGTTGAAGTGTAAGACTCATACTCAATTACCTTTTGCCTATTATAGACATGACAGTATTCATAACTAATTTCAGTATTCATATTATCACAGAGGCCATTGGAGTCTTATTATCTTCAATCTATTGGATAGAGATGTGATCTTTATGAACTCTTTGGCATCCATCCATGGGAGAAGTAAAATGTAAGAATCAACTTTTCCATGGGTTGACCCTCAAATTTCTTGCATGATTTCAATTATTTGGTTGACCCTCAAAATTTTATGTTTGCAGTGCTGCCAAACTTATCTTGAGTTTTCTAGCTTCTACCTATGTAGACTATAAACTTGAAGATTTTAAGTACTTCAATCAGGAAGTTCCCTTGCAGAAAGACTCAACATCTTGTGGATGGATGGTTCTTGCTAATGCTTGGAGATTTCTTGAGTCAAGATTTAGAATGACAACACTTCCTGTAAGTTCATGAATGAAAACCATTGATTGATTTAGTGAATACATTTAGTGACCTGTTTTCTTACTTTCTTATTTTCTTTTGTCTTAGTTGCATGAGTATCCAGATTCTTGGGTAAGTTGGGTAAGGGAGAAGGCAGTGTCCATGGTTTTGAGCAGATCCATCAATCCATATGATCCTGATTCTCCCTTTCCACCTAATAAAGGAGCCAAGGATACAACTTCAAAGAAAAGGAAAAGGGAGAAGAAGGAAAGCAAAGACAAGGATGACTCATTCAAGAAGGAAAAGACCTTTGCCAAAGAGAAGAAGAAGAGAAAGAAGAGCCCTACTAAGAGCAGATCTTCCAAGGGGAAAAAGAGCCATTCTAAAGAGAAGAGCCATTCTAAAGGAAAGATCCCTCAGGCTACAGAGAAGATCCCTACCCCTCCTGCTAAAGAGAAGAGCCCTAGCCCACTTGCTAAAGAGAAGACCCCTAGCCCTCCTGCCAAAGAGATGAGCTCTTCACCAGCTCAAGGGAAGACACCTATCAAAGAGAAAATCCCTAGTCCTCCTACCAAAGAGAAGAGCTCTTCTCCAGCTCAAGAGAAGACACCTATCAAAGAGAAGACCCCTGTCAAAGAGAGGAGTGCTACTAAAAATGTTGGCTCTCCATTAAATTTCTTGTTCATGTTCCCCAAGAAGACTGCCAAGTCTCCAAGGCCAACCTCCAAAGAACCTTCTCCAAAACCAGACCCCACTGCCAAATCTCCCTCGCCAACACGTGAAGGTCTCAGAGAGGAGACCAACTTACCACCATTAGGGGAATTCACTCTAAAGTCTTCCTCTCCAACACCTCAAGTGCTGAAAACTCCAGAACTTGAACCTCAATCAGCAAAATTTGATCGAAGCAAACAGAAGAGAGAAAGATTCTCTAAAGATGCAGGGTCATCTCATGCCAAAAGGAAAGTTGATTTTGTAGAGTGATTCCACATATTGTATTTTGTTTTGTTCATTTTGTCCATATGAACACACCCTTTTTGGGACAATATTCTGTACTTAAATTCAGTATCAATAATTTGATATTCAACTGTTAAACCTTGTTTTGTGTCGCGAACAATTTGTTAACCAATTTTGTGAAGAAGTCAAGACGAAATCTAGCAGAATATATTGATTACATTATTGGAGAAATCCTTTTCAACTATACAAACTTGCCCTTGCAAGTGGCTCAAATACAACTTTTTTTGGGGGGAGACATGTGATGCATGAGGTTACACTCTCCATCCTTGTACAGACAACAATATCATCTACTTTGAATCTATATTCAGGTGATATTTCGTCCAGAAACTCAAGCGACTCTCTAACATGTTGTAGTCGCCAGTTTGATGTTACTATGAGTTTCCTGGGATCTATGAATGGATGGACTTTGATGTTAAATTCAAACTCTGGACAATTCTCTTCAGAATCCAAAGGGACCCAACTACCAAGCTTGCTTTTCCATCTCCTATAGTCATAACCCAAAACTAGGGATTGGCGACACAGTTGGTATGAGATGGACAAAGAATTTGGGCTTACTCTACAACTGATATTGTCCCCCATATGAAAAGTTTCCTTGGTACTCCATCCTTCTCCAAGTACAGTGTCCAGATCAGTCAGAGATAGTCTTCTATTAAGCCACATCGTTCTTGTCCTCTCCAATTCCATTGTTTTGAAACATGCCACAAAGACATGTATAGGCAAGAACCATTGAAGTTTAATCCTTCTTGAAATCCTTCCAGGAGACATTGCTTTAAGAATATTATCTTTGATTTTGGATTTGAAGCTTGTTATGGTATTTGGATCAGGAACTTCCCATTCTAGTGACATTATTGTGGGAATAGGTAGGTCATATAATTCTCCATGAACACCTTCTCTTGATGGAACCCTGTATTCTGCAAAATACACAAATAAATCCACTGATTTGTAAAATGAAGGTGGTTTGTCTGCGTACACGACATCTCTCCTCCTTTTTTCTTTTCTTTGAAGTTGTACCCTTGGCTCCTTTCTTAGGTGGAAAGGGGGAATCAGGATCAACTGGATTGATAGATCTTTCCAAAACCATAGACACTGCCTTCTCCCTAACCCAACTTACCCAAGGATCTGGATATTCATGCAACTAAGGCAAAAGAAAATGATAAAATTTCTTAATATGAGAAAGTCACTAAATGTATTGACCCAATCAATCAATGCTATCATTACATGAACTTACAGTAAGTGTTGTCATTCTAAATCTTGACTCAAGATATCTCCAAGAATTAGCAAGCACCATCCATCCACAAGATGTTGAGTCTTTCTACAAAGGAACTTTCTGATTGTAGTACTTAAAATCTTCAAGTTTGTAGTCTTCATAGGTGGAACCTAGGAAACTCAAGATAAGTTTGGCAGCACTGCAAGCATAAAATATTGAGGGTCAACCAAACAATTGAAAACTTACAAAATATTGCTCTAGAACATAAACCATGGTAAAGTTGATTCTTACATTTTACTTCTCCCATGAATGGATGCTAAAGAATTCATAAAGATTACATCTCTATCCAATAGATTGAAGATAATAAGACTCCAATGGCCTCTGTGATAAGATGAATACTGCAATTAGTTGTGAATATTGTAATGATGGACAAAAGATAATTGAGTGTGAGTCTTACACTTCAACATAAGGGTATACAATGTAATTGCATGTCAGCATATCAAAGTTATTTAGAAAACTTGCAAGATCCCCTTGCCTATTGAAAAGGCACTGTGTAACAAGGGGATCAAGAATGGTCACTTGCATAGCCATTGAGTCAGGAAGATCCCTCATAAGACATATGGAGACATAAACAAAACATATCAATAAAATATGGAATCTGAGAAATTCATCAAGAAAGCAAAAGGAAATCCACACAAACCTCAGACAGATAAAGAGGACTGTGTCACATATCTCAATATTGTGATTCACAAGCATACTTGTGTCTTCAGGGGCAATGTCACAATAAACCTCATCCTCTCCATGCATGGAGACATCTACTACCATTTGACTTGTTACATTCTGATAAAGTTCTTAATTGGATGCATGAAGAATTTCAACTTGCTGAGAAAGAATGGCATCCTCTGTAATCTTCTCCTGCTCTCTCTCTTTCTCCACTTCTTCTTTAATATCGTGAGCTTTTCTTGTACTATAAGTATGCGAAACATCTTCAATAACAACTGATTGTTTGGGTTGTCTTGCTGGAGGAATATTTAGAATTTCAAAAGCCCTCATATCTTGACTTGGAATGGGTTCCAAAGCTTTGTCAAACTTGTATCTAAGTCTGGACACAAGCACAAAATCTTTGCTCATGAGAGTGATCCTATGAGCAAATGCAGCAGCAATGTATCCATCATTCATAAAGTCGATCAAAAAATCCTCAGCAGCCTCTTGAAGACACATAAGGGCCTGTGACTCCCATCGGACTTTATCAAGATATGTGTTTCTCATTTTGCCAATTAACCTTTCTGATATGTCCCTGACAACCCGCATAAATGGCAGTCAAGGGATGAGAAGATTAGTAGATTTTGCCAATTAACCTTTCTGATATGTCCCTGACAACCCGCATAAATGGCAGTCAAGGGATGAGAAGATTAGTAGATTTCTGTGCCGCTCTGATCTCTCTTAGTGACTTCACCTGCTGATAGTTTAATCTCTTTCCTGTTGTTGCCCTAGCACGAGGCTTTTCTTGTTTTTCATCGACAACTAGCTTTTTGGAAGATCCTGGTTTGTCTTGAGCTTTTTCAGTCTCCAAAGGGACGTAGACTTTCCTTGCAGTCTGTTTTGTCCTCGCCACCATTGAAGTTTAAGAAAAAGAAGAGAACCCGATCGGGGTGATTTGTGAGTTGAGATAAAAAAACTAACAGTGGCCCGAACTAAGCGATGGGACAGATCCAAATTGGTTGGAATAGCTCTATCGCTTGATTCGGGCTATACCCAGAACTAAGCGATTTGGCTTGATTTAGGCGTATGCGAAACTAAGCAATAATATATTGAGGCTCTATCACTTAATTAAGGGGTAGCCAGAACTAAGCGATGAATAACTTCCAAAAGGATTGGAATAGCTCAATCGCTTGATTCCGGATATGTCTGGAACAAAGTGAAAATGGAGATCGGCTCTATTGCTTGATTCGGGGTATGGCCAAGTGATAGGGGAGGATCCGGAACCAAGCGATGAAGAAGGTCCGATTTGTTTGGACGAGCGTTATCGCTTGAATCCGGGACTTAGCAATGAGAAGGATCCAAGATGTTCGGATGAGATCTATCGCTTGATATGGGTGAGAAGGGTAAAAGAAGATTCCGGGAATTTTGGAGGAGCAATTTCGCTTGATACCGTGTTGGTGAAAAATAGAAATGTTTTCATGAAAATTAAATTTTTATACCTCGAATCCGTCCGTACATAGGACCGTTAGATACATGTGTCATGCAATCATTTTTGCCACCCACGTGGCACGAACGGTCAGTATTTAAGGTATTTTTGCCACGCTCCAAGTGCTCCATCAGATATTCTCAAAAACTCTCTCTCGTTTTTTTTCGAACCTTCAAATTTCCAAGGCCCGCACCAGATGACTTATTTTCGCTTAGTCGGGCTCTGCCATATAGTGACTTCCAAGCTCTATTTTGCAAAACTCTCTCTCTCTCTTTTTTTTGAACCTTTAAATTTTCAAAGCCCGCACCAAGTGATAGAAGCATTCCAAAACTTTTGGACCACTTATTTTCGCTTAGTTCGGGCTCTGCCATATAGTGACTTCCAAGCCTTCTTCAGAATTGTTCCAGCGTTTTTCTCAAATATCACAATGAGTAAAAGTGTTGAGGGAGGACATGAACTTGTTGAAGAAAGCCCAAGTGAAAGTCTCTTGAATGCTATTTTGCAAGATGGTTATGACATGAAGGTATACGGAGATGCAGTGGAGATATTCAATCCAAGGTTTGTTCTTTCAGATGTTTTAATGAAGCTTAAGGACATTCTTGAAGAGGAGTACAAATAATTTGAAATGTCAATTGAAGGTCATTGTTTTCATATCGGAGACAATGATTTTTGTCACCTTACCGATTTTACTTAGCTGTCAGTGGAGAAAGCCAAAGTTACAAAGAGGTTCAGTAGATTTTCAAATAAAATCTCTTTCACATGCCCTTCATCCATTTCTTGTCCAATTCATAAAAATCTTTGTAACCTTGTCCCCAAAGATGTCTCCTTTCTTTTCTTTCTATTTTTGAGAGCAGAAATACAAGATAAAGAGCAAGAATCAGATATTGATGCAGAGAAGGAGGAAGAAAACTTAAATGTCACCACAGTCTCAAAGCTAGAGAAAAGTGAGATTTTAGAAGAGGAAGAAATTGATGTTCAAGCTGAGGAGAAAGAAAGTGCAAATCTTGATGTTGCTGAATTTAGGGCTTTCACTGTTACTGAAGAGCCCTTAGAGGAAGCAAGCATATCTGAATCCTCTGCTACTGTTCCAACCCTTCCTTTCTTCTATATCAATGAGAAAGATTTTATTCCTTTGTCCTATCTTCAATGTCTCTTCAATATCAGGGAAGACTACTGTATTGCAGCAATTTCAGAAGCTTCTGAGGTGACCAAAGACTTTATTGATACAGAAGTAGAGTCAAAGGAAGAGTTTTTGGCACTTGATTTGCAAACATCTGACCACTCATTTATCCATGCTCTTGATGCACTTGCCTTGTGCCTTAAAAGAGTGGATGAGGAGAAACCTTCCCTTAGAGATGAGGATTTTGAGAACAGGCTTATTGAGTTAGGTGTAGAGTCTTTTGGCAGAGATTTCAAGCTTTAGGTAGATTTTGATAAAGTGGAAAGGGTTGGCTCATGCAACTTGATGAAAGACAAAGTAGTAAGTGAGGATGAGTTGTAGAAGGTAGTTTCCTTTCAATCTTTTGCAAAATGTTATTGTGATTGTAATTTTTTTAAAGTGAGGTTTTTGTCTTGCAGATTGAATTTCTTGATAAGGATGATTTTCTAGGAAGAGCTAAAGGCAACAGAGTGAAAGCTACAGAGACTAGGTCAAGAAGGCCTTCATCTGCTCTCATGCACTACTTACCTACATTGGATAAGGCTATGTTCTGTGCATTCCACATGAACTTCTTTGAAGATGCTGAGTTGCCAATATTTGCCAAGGTTCATGGGATACACTCCCCTTCAAATAAATGCTAACAAGGACTTGCTTCTAGAGAGAGCTGCTGCTCTTAGAATCTTTGGATATGCTGCAGGTTTCAATGCCTCAAGAGCAGGATACTTTCTTTGCTACTCTAGCTATGCAGCTGCAGCTGAGGAGTCAGATATCAATCTTCTTGGAGGTTATAGAAGGAGAAATTTTTTTAGATACAGAGGTGACATGCCAAATAGTCCCAAGAGAATCAAAAACTAATGTACACACAATATTTTGCAAGGACTGATTATAATTCAACAAATATTTTGTAAGAGGTACAAATGTGTTAGTAAATCATTAGTCTCTATCTTGAGGTGTTTATGTAGTTTCAGATTGTGGGTTCTTTGATCTCATCCTTTGTAATTGCCTCCTGTAGAACCAATTGAATAATTCTTTAAGTGCATTGCTTCTTCTTTGACCACCTCCTCTTCTGGTACATCTGAAAAAGGAAGTTCTCGCTTGATAGTGAGACTTTTCCATTCCTTGTGTGTTCCATGTTGCAAGGGGTCCTTCTGTAGCAAAATATGGTCCATGCAAGTAAAGAATATGCTACAAAGACAATTCTTTGTTAGTAAATTTAAGAAATTACACTTTAATTTTAACTGTTTTGATAAGTCTGAACACTCACCAAGTAATAAGTTATGTCTTTTTCTCCCCAGGCATCTATGATAGCTTTTATTAAAAGCTTTATTGCTTTTTTAAAATCATCTGCATAAGTATTTGAACCAACTTGTTGTCTTAGGACTTTGAAAAAATTGTCGAGTTTTTTCCAAACTTCCATACGTTTGTTGACTACATCTGGTCTACTTTTGACATTTGTGGTAATGACACAGATGTTTCCAGCAGTTCCACATTGCATTGACTTGTTTGGTGTCATGGTTGCTCAAAAATCTTCTTGCTTTTGCTCCTCCCATTGAGACATCTTGCAAAACAGGATCTTTTTTAAGATGCACTTTGCCACCATGGAAACCCATTTGAGAGAGCAAGGCTTCGCATTTTTCTATGCACTCATCTGCAAGTTTAGTCGGCTTAATAGAATATGCATAGTCCAGATGAAGTCAGAGCAATTTGTCCAAGATTCTTATCTCTGCATGCAATGTACATATATGCACATTTTTTAAATGTATTGGTAGAATTGGATCCCAAATTTTAACAGAAGTTGGATAATCAACAACATTCACATTATTTCTAGATGGTGGTTTTCCAATCTCATTTTCTGCAAACCATTCTCTTGTCCCTGTGCTTGCCATGCAATAAAGACATGGATATTTGGTATTTGCTCCTCCACATACACCAAACATACACTTCAACGCCTTGAGGTCGGCACTCAAATGCCATTCCACAATGAAATCACCTATGTCGTCTACATGAAGGTGTTCACCTGCATTTTGGCTCTGAATAATTGAAGGAATGTCTATATGTGAAAAGAGCCACTTTAATGTTTCATGACTCTCTACTGGCACATGAGCTGATCCAATCCACCAAAGCTCCATTTCTGATTGAGTTTTGTGGTATGGAGAATCAAGCTTACCTTGACTATAGTCCAATGCTTTATTCATTAGGGATATAGATATTATTTCCATTTTTTGACATTTTTGGATTTGAGCTTCATCTAATTTTATAACAAATACAAGTTTTCCTTCACAATCTATTTCTCGAATGTTGTAATATCTCACCATAAAATATTGGACTTTTCTAATGTTCATCCAAATATTATTATAAACGTTGTATTCAAAAGACGTTTTTTTTTGTCTCTCATATGGCATTGTTCCCTCAATATAGAAATACTCTCCGAAATGTTTGGAAATTTCCTCATTTAATAGAGTTCTATATTTTCCAACATTGTGAGGTCTAGACAACCCAAAAGCTTTGATTTTGTAATACTTAAGGACCCTGAACCAGATTTTAGAGATGGCTCTGTATCCCTTTCTACTCACTCCCACTGTGTCACAAACTTCTTGCATTTGGGAAGGCTGGACCAATAAGTCCATATCTTTTAGTAGATATTGAAAGACTAGTTTTTTTTTAGTTTGATTTTTAGGAAGTTTCAAAAGTTTCAAGATATCCGACCTATTCATAAGCTCATTCAAAAATCTTACCCTTTCCTGAGCATTAGACATGTCAAATCCTAGAAGGGTAGTAACATGATCTCTTACAAGTTTTAATCTTTTTTTCCTTTGTCCAGATCTCTCTGTCAAGTTAACTACATCCCGCATTCGTTTTACTCGTGCTCTTAACCCTATTGGAGTTTCTTTTAAGGTTTTCAATTGATCATTTTCTTGTTTCAAAGACACTATTTTGTTTTCAAGTTCTATAATTTTTGTTGCATTCAAAGATAAAGTATTTTGAAGATATGTAATATATTGTGCATAATTAATATGTGATTGAGATAGTCTTGAACTATAACCAAGTAAGCCATCCACCCCATCACCTTCCTGTTCTGGGATCCGGTGGATATAGACTTCCATCTGTCCACAGGTCAATATGCTGCTTTCCTTCGTTTTTGCGAAGATGTTGAGCTTCATTTGCACATGAAAGGGGTCTTTGGTAGACACTCCGTGTAGTTGCATACTCTTGGTTGAGCTTGATATTCAAATGAAACTTACGATTAGATGTATCACTCACTAACAGAGCTAAAAATATTAGCAGAGCTATTAGAAGATGAGAGACGCAGAAGAATGAGAATGAGATGTAGCTTGTGAAATTCTTAGAGAAGCAGAGGAGTGAAACTAAGAATAAGCTTGTGAATTTTTTTGGAGAATGGATGAGAGCGTGTTCGGAGGGAATGGTCATTCAAAAGTAAGAGAAATAAGTATTTGCCGCCGCGAAGTCACTAAAAGAGAACAAATTTTGAGACGAGCCATTAAAGAGTAGCATGAAAACGATATATTTTTTTAGATTTTAAAATATGTACTTAAATACGTGTTCAATCACATAGATACGCTTTAAATATCCAAAACGGCTAAATTTGGAGCCGTTTTGACCGTCAACGTTCTACTAATTAGCAAGTTAGCGAATTCCTTACACAGCCCATTTTGAGACGTTTTTGGCCCTAATGGCTGCAAAAAACAATGGAAGACAAGTAAAGCCTTTTATTGAAAAAAACCAGCAATGATAATCTCACACGTGAGCATGCAGCCTTGCAGGTGAAAGGCCGATTAGAGTTTTAAAGAGTGCTAAAAGAAGCGAGTAAAGACTAGTCACAGTGAGACTAAGTGGTAGATAGTGCTAAAAGAAGTGAGTAAAGACTAGTCAAAGTGAGACTAAGTGGTAGATAGTGCTATGCAAAGACAAGTGTGTTTACACACCACAGGTTATGACTGTAGCCTCAATGTCCTACAAGTGTTTAAGTTATTCCTAAGTGGCAACCCTACTCCTAAATATAAGCCATGGTGATTGGACCTTTCTTTCTTTCTTTTTTCCTTCTTTTTTCTTTTTTTTAAAAGAGAAAGAGCATAAGATTAAAGAGAATTATTATTTTTAGCTTGATAAAGAGGAAGGTTCTATCCAAATGAGACCCAAGCAATGGCCAAGAGACCTTCGCCACCCAAGAGTATCTAAAGGCCCCTAAGTATCGCAAGGGCGACAGACCCTTTTCTTTCTTTTTGACATAAGGAGTACCCCATGAAGATGAGGGCATCGGTCTCGAGGGTCCATAATGTGCCCAAGTGTCCTACCAGCATCTATCAAGGCGATAGAGTCCTTGTAGGTCTTCTTCTTAATCTTTTAGATGTCAGTGTTCACCCCATGGAAACCAAGGCATCGGTCCCAAGGTGCTAAAACAACCCAAGGTCCTACCAAGCATCTCAGTGGCCGTAGACACGTCATGTCTCAAGTCACTTCTATATATTTCTAGGGCATGTGTTTCGTAAATTTTTGTGTATCGTAGCACCTAGTCCATACCTAAGAGGTAGCTACCACTAGGGATAACTAATATACTTCTAGAGCATAAGAACTTGGCATACTCCGTTGGTATATGTCTTACACCGTCTTCAAATAGAAATACCTTCTACTAAGTCCTCTAAGAATCTAGAAATCACTTGCCACATAGTAACAACTAATTTAAAACTTAAACCAGCCAACTGTGTGTGAACATGTAAACAATATATGCAAAAGTGAAAAGCACATAAAGAACAAAAGATTATGATTTGAATACACCTGTTGTAGTGCTCGTTGATGTGGCACGTTTGTCTTGATGCATTGCTGATGTGCAGATTGCTTCTTTTGCTCTTTGTAGGCATTGCATGTCTCCCCCCTTCCTAATTTGTGTGCACGGTAGGTGGACTATTGGAGCGTGTTTTTATGCTCTTGTTTAGCTGAGATCTCTGCAAAATGTCTTATTAACAAATAAGAAAAGAAAAGAATAAAATTTGTTATTGGTGCCAATCACTGAATATAGCCGAGGGAAAAAACCCAGTGGGAGAAAAGTGCCCTGGCTTGTTGATCTTATTGTGGAGTTGATGAGCTTACCCTTGCACTGGCAGTGGATCCGTGTCCACTTTTGCTGGAAAGATGGTATCAATCACTTCAGGATGCAAGGACAACCCTCCTGTACAAAAGCCGGCCTCTGGAGGAGGTGGTAGAGGAAGGAGTGCTTCCTCACTAAAATATGGCATTGGTTCTATGGGAAGGTTAAGCAAACAATTCCGATTTTGAAATTGCTCAATATAGGTGCTCATAGTGATCCAAAATTGACATGTTGAGGCTAGGGGAAGAAGGGCTTGCAAGATAGGTGGTTGCAAGTCATTTATGCATGTATCCCTCCATTGTTGTGCTTGAACCTCCTCAGGTAATCTACGTTGATTTGGTCCTCGGTCTGGTACTCTCACATTAAGAAGGTTATGGCATTGGGGTGTAATTCCTACAATTTGTTTCATTAAGCCCGTGCCATATCGTCGAAAGTAAGAGCGGCATAGCCAACAAATGTGTGAAGCTTCCCCTAATACGAGTCGTGTACACTCTTGACAATGTATGGATGATGCTATTGATAGAATAAAGTGACAAAGTGATGCCCACAACAAATTTCACCTAAGGGAGCATAAAAGTACCTAGAATGAGTTTGAAAAGGAGGAGGAGCACTATAACCCCCGCGATGTTCACGTTGAGTACTATCAGGATCAATGCATGGGTGGACATATATCTCGCCAAGTATCCATCAGGAAGTATCTGGGCATAGAACAATGAAATTTAGAAACTTCAAACTTTATACACTCATATCCATCATTACAATCCCTATAAAAAATAATGTAGATAAGATCATCTCAAAAAGAACACAATTCCTTAAAGGCATAAGGAACCACATTAGTAAAAGTGAGACTATTCAAACACTGATCTACCAAAGAGCTTCAATTGTAGTGTTAATGCCTTACCTTTGGTTTTGGGTATGTCCTTCTTAAGAGGTGGGAAGGATAGCAATTGTCGAGAGGAATTCGAGCAAGATAAGAGGATTTAGGCAGTGAAGTGCTAGAATCTATGCTCAAAGGAGACACATGTAAAGTTGGATTTGTCTTAGGTACACAAGTTGATGGTGGAAGTGTGTAACAAGAAGAAGTTGGGACCAGGGATTTAATATTCACGTGATCACAAGATTTTTTGTGATAATAACACATGTGAACAAGTTATTCACATGTTCTCATGTTACCGTTCACAAAATAATAGGTCACTTGCCATTTGGGAACCCCTTAAAAGCTTGGCTACACATCGGAATAAGCTATTCACATGTTCTCATGCTACCATCTTCACATAATAGCAGGTCAGTGGCCACCTAAAAAGGTTTTTTATGCCCGACAAAGATAATTTTTTTAGGCCCTTGTGAAAGCTTTGTGAATATAAGATGTGATCACAAGATTTCTTGTGTTATTAACATATGTTATTAACATGTTCACATGTTCTCGTTTATGTCAGTGAAATCCCTGGTTGGGACAACTGGTGATTCAATACATGTTTGGGGAAGGTTAACACAAGTAGATTTGTAGGTGCTATTACAACCACCTATCCTATCTTGAAGAGGTTGTGTTGATTTCCTTTGCATCCACCCATTGATATGAAAAACCAAGAGTGGCTTTTGGAATCTTATATTGATACACTCTTTTGGCTCTAGCAAACCATGGCATTTGGGAAGCCAAAGTGCTGTTACACCCTCATAATAGCCTTGTTCTTTAAGAACATGCTTTGGGACCCAATGAGTTACAATCTGAGGCTTAGGCTTGGAAAAGATATGCTTTTTAGGAGGTTTAGCAACTAGGCTAAATGGTATAAGTTTGTATGCATCTTTGGGTAGCCAAATTGACAATTCCTTCTTGCCTGGTCTTCTTTGAGCAGTGACTAGAGTAGTTGGAACATGCCAGCCATGGCCCTCATTTGAGGACTCATCGATTATCCACATCATTTGTCTTGGAGCTTGAAGAGCAGATATTGAAATTGGGTTGTGTAAGGTAGAACTACCACCATTTTGACATGATAAAACTCTTGAAATAGAAGATCCCAAGATGCAATCAGAATCAATTTGCAATTTGTATTGTCTGTTCTTCCAATATAATGAACAATTGGTAGCACTTAACCATGATCGACCAAGAACAACCTCTACCACTGCCTTGGACTTACTAGCCACATAAAAGGGAACTGACATCTGGTGATCCTGAATGGACATCATAATGACACATTTTTCCTCTATAGGGTTATCTTCACTTGAGAAGCTTTGTAAGTCAATAGGAATGTGCACAAGTGTTGGTTATCCCAAGGCTACCCATGTGTCAAATGAGAGAACATTATAATCTGCACTAGAGTCAATTAAGACAGAGACAATGTAGGTAGTCTCATGAAGATGAAGACACACGTGAATATTGAAAGGATTGACATATTGTTCATCAGTAGCCAACTGTAAGGTCAACACAGAAGCCTTGCGACGCTCCTTGGCTTTTGCAACTCTAGCTTTAGTTTAAGTAGGTCATGTGCTTCTTTCCGTGTGTGGGCAGCATGCATTTGTTGAAGCATGGCTTCAGTTAATGGTTCATTGTATTTCTTGAGACGACTTCCATTAATGAAGTTAGGCATTTGCTTACCTTCTAGTGTCTCTAAACGCACTGCACCACTAGGAGTAAGCTCATTAATCACAAACGGTCCTAGGCCACGTTTCTTGAGCTTTCGCTTATGCTTCTTAAGTGTGTACAAGAGCACAAGGTCCCCTTTTTTGAATCGGATAGTTGTTACATTTCGATCATACCATTGCTTTTGTCTCCTCTTCTCGGCATACATCCCCATTACCGCCAATAAGTGGGTCTCATCAAGATTTTCCAATTCATCAATGCATTGAGAAAGCTCATAACCAGTCCAGTCCAATTGTTTAGCAACTCGTAGAGTAGGTACAAGAAATTCAATGGAAAGAATTGCATCTAGCCCAAAAGCAAGCTCAAATGGAGTTGTACCCACCACAGATGTTTTATAGGCTATTCTATATGGCCAAAGAACTAAGTGCAACTTTTGCTCCCAATCAATCCTATGTTCCTCAACAATCTTTGTGAGTGCTGAGTAGAGAATCTTGTTAGTACTCTCAGCTTGACCATTGGTTTGGGGATGATAGGGTGCAGAACGCTTGTGAATTACCATAAATTCTTGAAGTAAAAACTCTATGACCTCATTCACAAAGTGCATACCTTGATCACTGACGATTTCAATAGGTAAGCCATAGCGTGTAAACACGTACTCATACAAGAACTTGGCTAGTATGGTTCTGGCATCATTTTTGACTGTAGCCTTTGCCTCTACCCATTTGGTCAAATAGTCAGCTGTGCGACTATAATATATTTGGCATGCATGTGACGAGCTGGAGGTTTAATGGGACCGACAAAATCAATACCCCATTTGGCAAAAGCACGTGTGCTTAACATAGGCAGCAATGGCATATTGTCCTTTGTGATGGGAGGTTTTGTCCTTTGACAATCGTCACAACGTTTTACATATTCTTCGGCATCCATTTGTAAGGTTGGCTACCAAAGCCCAGACCACCTAATCAACTTAGCTGTGGTATTGCCCAAAAAGTGTCCATCCCCAACACCTGCATGTGCATGAGTCAAGATTTTCAAGTAGTCAGCTTCACATACACACATGCGCAAGTTGCCATCCTTGCCCCTCTTGTAGAGTTGGCCCTCTATCAGCATATATTTGGCCGCTTCAACTTCAATAGCATGCTTTCGATATTTAGGAATGGTTCGATCAGTATGACCATGCTGAAGATACTTACTCCAACTTGGTGTAGTTGAAATTTGGAATAATGTGACATTATGAATTGGTTGTTGAATTTGACATGAAGCACAGTTTACGAACAAATTTTTCAGCATATGGTAGGCCACCATTGCCCATCCTGAGTTATACGTCGCACACGTAGTAGAGCTGATGCATGGATTCCACCAATACCCTCATGTGCCCATTCCAAGATCTCCTCATATTGGTCAGGGTTAGGTATAAGCCACAACACTCCATCATTACCCTGATGATATAATCTCCTTGAGATTAACTTGAATGGTCGCCATAGGTCCACATTAGGACCCGCTAGTTGTATCTGCCCACTTGTCAAAATTTCTAAGATGGGTTCAGACCATTTAGGAGCTGTATCTACAAGGAAAAGTGTTGAATCTAACATATCATCATCCACACCCACAGGAGCTTCTACAGAGGTGATTCGAGACAAATGATCTGCCCTAAGATGAGTTGTTCCTTTTTGGACTGCCACTTCAAAATCAAACTCAAGAAGGATGACAAACCACCTCACAATCATTCTAGTTGCACAAGGATTATTCACCAAATATAGTAGTGCTTGATGGTCCACAAAAAATATAAATTTGTTTGCCAAAAGGTAATGGCGAAACTTTTTCACTGCATATATCATGGACAAACCTTCTCTTTCTGACGTGGTATAATTCTTCTCAGCATTGTTCAACTGTCGACTAGCATATGAGATTGGGAAATCCTTATTATGTTCTCCCGATTGAGCCAAAATACATCCAATTGCAAAGTTTGAAGCATCAATATGGACATGAAAGATTTGGTTTCAATCTGGTGCCCGTAAGATGGGTGCAGACACTAATGCTTGCTTCAACTTTTCAAAGGATTCCTCACACTCGTCAGTCCAATTAAACTTTACAAGAAGAGCATATAATGGTCTGGCTAGGACAGCGTACATGTAGATGAATCGACGATAATAGCCACAATGTCCCATGATAATTTGTACCCCTTTAGGGTTGATAGGCCGAGGTAATGAGACAATGACATCAATTTTATCCATATCTGTTGAAATGCCATTGTGAGAAACAATATGGCCCAAAATCTTCCCTTGTCTTACCATGAATTTACACTTGTCAGGATTCAAGCATATACGATAAACTTGACACTTTTGAAACACAAGTCTGAGGTGTTCCATATGATCATCACGCTCTTGTGAGTGAACACATAAATCATCCATGAAGATCTCAAGAAATAGCCTAAGGTACTCCTTGAATACATGACTCATTAACCGCTGAAAGGTTGCAGGTGCATTTGTTAGACCAAATGGCATAACACGATAGGCAAAGATGCCATCTTCAGTAGCAAAGGCTGACTGTGTTGATCCTTCAGATCAATTGACACTTGATTGTAACCGGAGAATCCATCCAAGAAACTATATGCCTTTTTCCCTGCAACACGTTCCAAAACATGATCCGTGATTGGAAGTGGGTAATGATCACGTACAGTAGCTGCATTTACCTTCTTGAGGTTTACACATACTCGAAGTTCTCCATTTTTCTTGGGCACCACTACAATAGGGGAGACCCATTCAGTGTGTTCAATCTCAGATAAATTTTGCCTCTAAGAGCTTGTCTAGTTCTTCTTTTATTTTTCGTGCAAAATTCTCATTGTAAGTATAAGGACGTTGCTTGGAAGGCTTTGCATCCTCTCGCAATGGAATTGTATGCTGACATATGCTTGGATCAACTCCTTTGAGGTCTTTATAACTCCAAGCAAAAACATCGCGATACTCCTTTATTGTTTGAATTAATAACTTCTTCTCATCTAAGGATAAGTCTGTGGCAATCCACACATAGCGAGGCTCTTTTCCTGGCTCAGCGATATCAATTTTTTTTGCATCTTCTGGACCATCATATGAAACCCCTGGCATGCTTGGCTTTTGTCTCATGGGCTATTGAAGAATAATCTTCCGATCTTGAAGAGTGTACTGTGTGAAGTTGGGGGGAACATTGAGACCTTGTTCTTGTCCACTTGAGTCATCACTAATTGAAGACCATGCGGTTTTGAGCTCTCTTTTGCAATCTTGCATCAGAGTTTTTCGTTCAACCTTTATCTTTGCACTTCCGACACTCTCTTTTGAATCTGTTTGAGACTTGAGTTTTTGTTTTGGTTTCTTTGTTTTTTTAAGATTTTTGCTAACAGTTTTTAGCTTTTCTCCTGGTTGGAATCCATCTGATCGTTTTACTTGGTCTTTGATACTATCTTGTGCTTGAACATAGTATAGATATCCATTCTTTCCTGAGAAGTGAGGTGGTGGTCGAGAGTGTTCATTCTTAAACTCCTCGTCTTCTTTTTGTATTCTCTCACATCGTTCCCTCTCATCTTGTTTACGGATTCTCTTATGGCTCTTACAGCATTTACGTTTAGGTCGGCTTCGAGGGATCTCTACTTGAACCTCCCTTCCTCTCAAGAGTAGGCGTGCCTTTCCTAACTCTTCCTCGGGGATTATCACATCATCATCAAAATCAAAGTCCCATCCATCTTCCCTATCAGCATCATTAGCAGATTCGAGTGTTAAATCCTCCACTGAGACTTCCTCTACATGCAGTGCTATGGATGCATCCCCATAGTACAAATCATCTAGAAGGTCACGTGGTTGTACCATTCATATAGGAATAATGTCATATCCATTTGAGTCACAAAATTGAATTGGATTAGGTGAAGCAAATGTCGATAATGTTGCAAGGACATGACTCCATTCTAGGGGATCAATTAAGTGCTCAGGGAAGGGTTGTGGAATGTATGCCTCATCTGATACACTTCGATTACCCTTAAGTCTCTCAGTGTTGAAATCCTTACATGAGGCTCCACACATCCACAGATCTTCTCGTCCATCTGACAATGTAACTCTTGAGCCCTCAGATGAAGTAGAATCAAACTCATCTATTGGAGACCTTGTTACATCACGATATGAGTGATTCTTTAGGTTGACCCTTGTGATGACAGAATCATGTCGGAGGTACAAATAATTGTATCCCCAATCTTGAATCATTTGAAATTGTCGCATGAATGGTCTACCCAATATCACTTCATAGTTTGGATGCTTTCCAAAATCCACTCTACTGCAAATGTGTGCTCGTATTCAATCCCGCATGTGGTGACCAATATGTTCTCTAGCAGCCTAATGGGATGTTCTAAGCTTCCATCTGCTAGCTACAAGCACATCCTTATACTCCTAATAGCTGGTTTGCCCCACTTTTCCCAAATAGACCTTGTCACAATGCCCACTCCTGCACCACTATCAAGTATTGCAGTTGAAGCTACTTTTCACACTTCTAATGGGAGGGTAGCATTTCCCTGATCGTCCTCACAAAATTTTCCTACTTTGTTGATAGCTTGCACGATACCCATATCCATCTCCTTTGTCAACCTTCTATGCATGGAGGGTATCCTCAAGGTTTGAGAACAGTTCTCATATTCTCCCAAATAAGATAGTAAGGTTTTCATTGTATGCTTACTTCTAGGAGAAACAATTGTTTGAACTTCCTCCTGGGTGCTTGGGCATCTAAAGTTGTTTTCTGTGCCCTTGGTGAAATCCACTTCAGAGAATGGAGGTGAAATAATAGAGGATATATTCTCATTAACTTTCTCATGAACTGCTGCCCACATCTCATTTGCCATGTCCTCTTTAGCATCAATAACTTCATCATTGCATGCAAAGGCAAGACTAGGTGGTGGCAGAATGCCTTCTTTCAATGGGGTGTCAATTGGTGCAGACTTCTCGCTATGTGAGATCAGCTCACTTTTCATTTCCCAACTTGATGACACTTCTGGTATGGTTTCTAATGTTGGCTTAAGAGAAGTGGGGCCCTAAGGGATAGGTGGAGGTGGGCCCTCAAGTATTGATTGAGCTTCCCTAATGAGTTGCTGATGTACAGCTAGATTGATCTTCTCCTCACTCACGAGGGTTTAGGTATTCTTGAAGCTTCTTGGGTAGCTCAGATAAAGCTGCAATGTGACTTCTATGAGCATCAATGATGGCATCTAGAGTCTCGTTCACCTTATCCACAAAAACAGAACCCCCTGAACTATCCTCGGTTGTAATAGCCTCATCTTGTTTTAGCGCTAGGCCCAGGTTGAGGTTGATGCTCCTCAGGCACTTCTTGGGATGTAAAAGCTTGTCAATCCTTCATGTTTTGTTTAGAGACTTCTTGAGAACTACTGGATGCACTCTTAGTTTGCTTGTTGCGGTTCTTTTTCCTCCTAGTGGTCCTTTTTCTATTGGAATGTAGGGTCTTGTCCACTAGATTTGCCTTTGCATCCCTAGTTCGAGGTGTCTCATCAGTCTGCATTTCGGCATTTCATGTCTGTGATCTAGTCATGACTCTAAGTGGCACGACATCCTCATTCTCTGATGAAGGTGGTGATGGAACTGCCTCTACAAAGTTGAGTGTGACCTTTGGTTGAGAGGTGCCTTCCTCATGTGGTTTCAGCAAACAATCCTTTGGAAAGTGTTCTAGACAACACCCTAGACAATATCTTTCAATTGGTGAAAACTATGGTACTGTTGTATTGGATCGACCTGCTTGCCTTTGGCAATGTGGACAATCACGAGCCCAATGGGCTTCTCCGCACTCATAACAGGGGCCCATTAGTTTGGCTTCTACTTTCCTTTGCTGCCATTGACCTGAGGGGCCTGGAGTCCTAGGTTGGTAGCCGCCTAGCAACATCAAAGAATTTTGTTCCCCCGGTTGAGGCTCCCAGTGCTTGGCTTGGATATGCGGGACTTTCAAAGAGATTTTCCTTGGATGAATATGATCATATTCCTCCTCCACATAGCTTGGGTTTACCAAGTCTCTACACATATTTGAATTGTCGTAGTCAACAAACCTCATAGGAGCAGTCCCAGGAGTAGGAGGTTGAGCTCCAAGTACAAGTCGTGCTTGCTCTTATGCCATCAGTGGCTTACGTTCAAAATTAGTATACTGTTGGTGCATTTGTGGAGCCCCTGCACTCCTTTGCTGCTCACGCTCTTGTCTCATTCTTGCAATGCGAGTACATTCTTGTGTGGTGTGGGTATAATTCCAAGCACATGACTGGCACTTCTTTGTGGGTTGGTTTGTGACTAGAGGAGAAAAGGTATTACATTCTTCGGTTTTATGGTTACCGCCACATGCTCCACAAAGATGAGGACCTATAGTAGGTAGTACACTCCTCATTCGCTGCTGCTGTTGTTGTGGCTACATGGGTGGGCGATAGGTTTGTCCCAATCTCCTTAGTACTAGGTTAGCTATTTGGTCTGGATTTACTAGTGCGCTAGACCCTGAACTTTGGTCATCACCCCACTGATCTCTAGGTTGCACCTCAGGGCCAGTACCATCTTGGAATTTGAAGTTATCTGTGAAATCCATAGCATCATGGCAACACTCATTGAAATCTGTATGCTTCTTTGCATAGAGATGTGTGTGCAGTGTTGAATTTTTGAGTCCTTTTAAGAAGAGAGAAATTAATCGACTCTGGGTGGGCTTCTCATCTTCTGGGCAACGATTAATGTACTGCTTCATCCTATTTACACAGTCTCTAACACTCTGAGTCTCGCCTTGCTTGAAAGAGTAGATGTTTGCTACTGTGTCATGCTTAATCCCCATCAAGGAGAAAGCAGGAATGAATCTCTCTTCCAAAACTCGTAAAGAAGATTTGTCTAAAGCCTCTAGTGCCTAAAACCAAGCAAGGGCCTTTCCCTCAAGAGTGAGCCCAAATCCTTCAATTTGCGTATGCTTGTCAGTCACTTGCTCAGCTCGAACTGCTTGCCTAAATGCTGCTACATGGTCATATGGATCTCCCGACCCTTCGTACTTTTTTACCAGTTTCTGAAGAGTTGATGGCCTTACTCGTCTTGAATACTCATCATCAAGCCTACGGCCTCTCACTCTCAATGGTTCCTCTCTTTGGTAAGGTGGTCCATATGCATCCCAAATTGGTGTGGGTCCCCTATTATCTGCCTCACCAACCCTCTCCAAAGATCTTGTTACCCGCATTTCAGGAGGTGCATTTATGGGAGGCCGAGTTGGCTCCCCTACCCTCCGATTGTCATAGTGAGAGAAACGTTGTTGTGGTATGATCTGTGGTCGCACTTTTGGTGTAGGATAATATCTTGGTGCTAGAGTTGGAATACTTGCAGTGGTCCACTTTGATGTTGAGGGTACCTCTCTAGTGAACTCTCGTACGGGAGGAGCAACAGTTTCTCCAAGAAAGGCTGTCTCTCCTGGTTTAGCTGTATTAGTTGAGAACACTTCCATGAATAATGGTTGTCCTCTACACGTGAGCTCACGAATCTCCTTCCAATCTAAGGTTCGGTATTCATTGGCCCATTTATCAACGATTTGGTTCATGTATCCTGCAAGCTTCTCGACTACCACCACAAGTGCTAGAGGAAGATCTAGCTCTGGCAATCTAGTTGTGGCATAATATCCTTCTAAAGAGTCCTTATAGACCTCTTGAAGTGGGTCATCCTGAAAGACCTTTGTCATTGGAATTTGTCGTACAAACTCCCATTGGTTCTCAGCCCCCTGATCCATTTTGCTCTTGCCTTTCCTGTCCCTTTCCAAATTTAGATCTACAAAAAGTAAATCATCTATGGATGGCTTTGAGGACTGGGCATTGGATGGTCCAGGCATGTCCGGCTCAATGAGCCAATCATCTCTAGACTCCCTTGCTCTGGAAGGCTTTGATAAGTCTAAGAACTCACTCTTAGAGAGTCCCCCTAATTTGTCTACATTCTCTGGATGATAGGTGACTTCGTAGCGAACACCATCTCCACCCATGTACATGTTACCTTGGTCATTGATTAGAGGTGCTCTATCAAGTTCTGAGAAAAAGTCTGCAATCTTAACGAGATACCGTTGTTGGGGATCCCTAAAGATCTCAGCTCCTTGAGCATTCGTGTAGACATATTGAAGTCTCACATTGAGTGGTAACCCCATGATGTCGGCTTCAAATGGATTAAAAGATCTTGTGGGTGTCCTATTTGGGGCTAAGGGATGACTATTTGACGGCCCTAGATTGTCCATAGACAATGAGCTAGTTGTCTTGGAAAGGGTATTAGATTGGGATTCGGAAAAGGTTTCAGCAATATCTGCCAAATTTCCTACCGATTGGGTCCCACTTTCCTGCATAGGTACTCTAGAAGGTGCCCTAGACCCTATGGCAGTGTCTTTACCGATTGGGTCCCACTTTCCTATGTAGGTACTCTAGAAGGTGCCCTAGACCCTATGGCAGTGTCTATATGATGTCCCGACCGTCGCAAGTACATAAGGTCAACTTTTTAGGTTTTTTTTTTAAAAAAAATCTAAAATTTTTTAAGTTGGCCCAAACTTTGCCAGAACCCATTTTAGGCCAAAAAATAGCGTATTTTTTAGGATCAAAAATCGCCTAAAATTTACCAGTTTCCCATACTGAACTCACTATGGGAAAATGGTTTCGGGACCAAAATTTCGACGATGGGTGTTTTCTAACTCCTCTCGGAAAGTTAGAAAACCTCCCAACTTTTTGCGGCGGCGGCGGCAGCAGAAAATGAAAAATTTTCCACTTTTTTTTCGGCACCCCTTTATCCGGTGCGCTGGCGGTCCTTATGGTGCGGTGTGTGGGTCTCTCTGCGCGGTGCGCTGTTCACACAGGTGCCTTCTTTTATTATTATTATTTTTTTCTTTTTTGAAGTGCGTGCTCAATGCGTGTGTAGGGAATTCAATGCGTGTGCAGCTGTGAGATTTGCAGGAAAATCGAAATGTTCAATCTTCATGTGTATACAAATTTCAGTTTCTCTACAGGTGCAGGTTTAACAGAGAACTAAAATGCACAAAATTAAAGATGCAGAAAACTAAGCTAAGAACAAAAAATAAAACGAACATGCAGAAAATTGAAACTGTAAAAATTAACCTCACACAGCAAAAATTATCCTCAAACAGAATGACAGAAATGCAAATCAGGCCTCTCTCTTTCGCACACAAATTGAAATTGGCAGGTTTAGCACCTACCTCCAATCCTTCCCGTGTGTTGAATCCTTGTCCTAACCTCAAGGGAGAGGCATAGCTAGCCAATCGCACTCAAATTGCAAGACAATAAAGAGAATTTAACAACAGATTAGTCTTAAATAAGTACCAAAATTAGTCCCAAAGCCTGCTCTCCTATCCAACGATTTTGCAACCGATTGGAGCTTAACAAGGAGTGGTAGTGTGTGTATGCTGCTCAACTAATGTAGGCACTCACCTCGGGGGGGTCACTTAGCACAATTGCCTATATCACATGCGTTCATGGCCTATTTTATAAATCCCTATGTAACCTACACTGGCCATTTTTTTAACCCTTTCTGTAAAATGGGTTCTGGAAAAGTTTGAGCCAACTTGAAAATTTTTGAATTTTAAAAAAAAAAAAACCTAAAAAGTTGACCTTATGTACTTGCGGTCGGGACATCATATAGACACTGCCATAGGGTCTAGGGCACCTTCTAGAGTACCTACGCAGGAAAGTGGTGTTGACATTTGAGCATTGTGATGAGCTATGGTGGATCAAACACTAGAATCAACATCATTAACAAAGTGATTAGTAAATGATTAAGATGTAATTAGTGAATAATTAACAAATAGATTAATGTAGGCATGGATACTCAAAAACCAGCAAATTCTCATTAGGGCTATGCCTCAATTTATAGAGTTTACATCAAGCATCAAATCCCATTAATTTCTCCATGATTCACTCCCAGAATATCTCCACCTCTTGCCTGATTCTCTCCACCTCTTCTCTTTTCCCTGAATATCTCCCAGAATAACTCCACACTCCTAAATTCTCTCATGCTACCCATTATTCTCTCCCAGTAGATTCTTCTCACCTTTTCACAGGTTCTTTTACAATTACATCTTCTCTTTTACAGCCTCTATCCAAGAGCTTGTTCCCACACACACCCTATTCACTTGTATTTTCAACACCTCCCCTCAAGTGAATAATCCTAGCACACCTGGACCCTGTATCAAGTTTCCCTCTTACTTGATAGTCCGCGACCAGTGCCTCAAGTCCCTAAACTCCATAGTCCTTGACACTCTCTCTCTCAATGTGTCCAAGGCTACTATAAGTGCCCACGACCTTGACTAAAGTGCTCACACATACATCTACCACGTGGCCTACATCATCCGGTGGCTCAGAGGTGGTTTTACTTTATTGGGGCAGCTTACATTGGGTTGTGGGGTTTCTCTCTCTCTCTCTCAGAAAAGATGATCCGACTCTACTTCCTTTGGAGCCTCCATGAAGTTTGCCGATGTCGTTCCTTCTTCACTGGGTTTGTTGTAGCAGTCTCTCGCCATGTGTCGTCCTGGCTTTCCACATTTGTGGCAAGTGAAGGTCCTCCCTCCTACTCTGCCTCTTCCTCGTCCTCGTCCTCGAGAGAATCCTCCTCGGGTGAAGAATGCTTTTTCCTCTCCTGCTGTTGAGTTGAGCCCTTTCTTCTCTTTGCCTCTGCTCTCTTGCTCTAGTAGAGCTGCTTCTATCTCGTGTATCTTCAGTTCAGGTACATTCTTTAGTGTTGCTACAATGTTTTCATAATCTCCTTTGTCCACACTCTTCAAAATTACAGCTAATGCTTCATCATCTTCTACCTTTTTGCCAATAGCTGTTGCTTAATGCTTTTATATTTGTTCAAGTGTGTGATTAAAGGTTCACTTTCCTTCATGACCAATTTGTAGAATTGCATTAACAGATTTATCTTTGAATTTTTTGCTTGTGTACCAAATAACTTATTGAGTTCATCCCATGCATCTTTTGCCCACTGTATCCCTGTGATGTGATGAATGATTTCATCATTTAAACTGAGTGCAATAAGTCCCAATGCTTTTTCATTCCTACTCTTCCACTCATTTTCTCCTCTCTCTGGGTATTCATCTCTCCCTTCAACTAATCCCCACCACAGATTTTTCCTCATCGGCAAATACATGGTTTTTGTCTGCCATGTATAAAACTGTTCCCCATTAAATTTGGCTATTTCCTGTGCTGAACTCATGGTGATATGAAGGGGGTCTTACCTCTTGATCCAATTTCAAGATTCAAGGGCAGTGTCTACCCTTTTACAACTCAATCTGGTGTTTAATAGATGATTACAACAATTTTATTAGCATAAAATCACTTGAAATTTCATTAAATTAAGGGTAACCAATTTGTACGGGATGGTTGGAGTATCAACCCAACTCCGATTTGCAATTTGAAGCTTTAGGGATCTATATCAGATACCTAATGGTTAATTTGAACCCTCAATTGCACCAAAATA
The DNA here is from genome assembly GCF_041138505.1 of Cibotium barometz. Taxonomy (NCBI): domain Eukaryota; kingdom Viridiplantae; phylum Streptophyta; class Polypodiopsida; order Cyatheales; family Cibotiaceae; genus Cibotium; species Cibotium barometz. The sequence continues at coordinate 15,974,428 of NC_141058.1, forward strand.
CAGTGATTAGCACTGATTAATCACTAATTAGCAAATTAATGCTCTGTTTTGTGTGCAAAAAACAGAGTATGCAGGGAGCCCAGATCTGGTGCCTTCCACTTCAAATGAGCTCAAATGCTTTCAAAGGCATCAATAGCAATGAGTCTAGTAGAGGATTAAGCCAAGAAACACAAGATTTGACCAAATAATGAAAGCTTAATCTCTGTTTTACCAAAGTCACTTGTAGATTTGATGAAGAGCTTTGATCTCAATGTAGACTTGATGAAATTGAATTCTGTCTTCACCAGCTTGTAGAGCATGCTTGATTACCCCTTGGGCTAAGAGGAAATCTACAGAGAAAAAAGGCACCAATAGAAAACGTGAAATCTCCTTTGTCGTTACTTGGCGGTTTGCTACGCCGTTTCGATGGGTGGGCTTGTAGGGGTGTTGGGTAGCTTGTGTTAGAAGCACAAGACCTAATTCTATGTGTGCTAGAGATCCTGCACTGGCTGGGGGTGAAGGGGAGAAGTGAAAACTCACTAAAAATTTGATTTTTTTGTTAATCATCTATTAATCCTAATTAATTAACTAATGGGCTCATAAACCTAATTGATTCTAGGCATGGCTCTGATACCATGTTGAAATTTGAGCATTGTGATGAGCTATGGTGGATCAAACACTAGAATCAACATCATTAACAAAGTGATTAGCAAATGATTAAGATATAATTAGTGAATAATTAACAAATAGATTAATGTAGGCATGGATACTCAAAACCCAACAAATTCTCATTAGGGCTATGCCTCAATTTATAGAGTTTAACACTATATTCGTGAGTTTGGGAATTTCCCAACTCCCATTTTTTGAATACTAAAAAGGTGGGACCTGGATAACATGCCTATAAGTTTCTCAAAACCATATCATGTAACCTATTGTTGGAAAGCGCTTGGAAAATGGAATCTAGTGAGCTATAGAGCGCTCAATTTGGAGTAACGGTGTTCAAGTTATGATTAATCCAAAGATTTGACCACGTGTCCCAAACTACTGAGAAATTCCCATATTCCCCAATATGGTGTTGTTTACATCAAGCATCAAATCCCATTGATTCCTCCATGATTCACTCCTAGAATATCTCCACCTCTTGCCTGATTCTCTCCACCTCTTCTCTTTTCCATGAATATCTCCCAGAATAACTCCACACTCCTAAATTACCTCATGCTACCCATTATTCTCTCCCAGTAGATTCTTCTCACCTTTTCACAGGTTCTTTCACAATTACATCTTCTCTTTTACAGCCTCTATCCAAGAGCTTGTTCCCACACACACCCTATTCACTTGTATTTTCAACAAGTGGGACGCAATCGGTAGGAAATTTGGCAGATATTGCTGAAACCTTTTTCGAATCCCAATTTGATACCCTTTCCAGGACAACTAACTCATTGTCTATGGACAATCTAGGGCCGTCAAATAGTCATCCCTTAGCCCCAAATAGGACACCCACAAGATCTTTTAATCCATTTGAAGCTGACATCATGGGGTTACCACTCAATGTGAGACTTCAATATGTCTACACGAATGCTCAAGGAGCTGAGATCTTTAGGGATCCCCAACAACGGTATCTCGTTAAGATTGCGGACTTTTTCTCAAAACTTGATAGAGCACCTCTAGTCAATGACCAGGGTAACATGTACATGGGTGGAGATGGTGTTTGCTATACGAAGTCACCTATCATCCAGAGATGGTGTTTGCTATACGAAGTCACCTATCATCCAGAGAATGTAGACAAATTAGGGGGACTCTCTAAGAGTGAGTTCTTAGACTTATCAAAGCCTTCCAGAGCAAGGGAGTCTAGAGATGATTGGCTCATTGAGCCGGACATGCCTGGACCATCCAATGCCCAGTCCTCAAAGCCATCCATAGATGATTTACTTTTTGTAGATCTAAATTTGGAAAGGGACAGGAAAGGCAAGAGCAAAATGGATCAGGGGGCTGAGAACCAATGGGAGTTTGTACGACAAATTCCAATGACAAAGGTCTTTCAGGATGACCCACTTCAAGAGGTCTATAAGGACTCTTTAGAAGGATATTATGCCACAACTAGATTGCCAGAGCTAGATCTTCCTCTAGCACTTGTGGTGGTAGTCGAGAAGCTTGCAGGATACATGAACCAAATCATTGATAAATGGACCAATGAATACCGAACCTTAGATTGGAAGGAGATTCGTGAGCTCACATGTAGAGGACAACCATTATTCATGGATGTGTTCTCAACTAATACAGCCAAACCAGGAGAGAGACAGCCTTTCTTAGAGAAACTGTTGCTCCTCCCCTACGAGAGTTCACTAGAGAGGGACCCTCAACATCAAAGTGGACCACTGCAAGTATTCCAACTCTAGCACCAAGATATTATCCTACACCAAAAGTGCGACCACAGATCACACCACAACAATGTTTCTCTCACTATGACAATCGGAGGGTAGGGGAGCCAACTCGGCCTCCCATAAATGCACCTCCTGAAATGCGGGTAACAAGATCTTTGGAGAGGGTTGGTGAGGCAGATAATAGGGGACCCACACCAATTTGGGATGCATATGGACCACCTTACCAAAGAGAGGAACCACTGAGAGTGAGAGACCGTAGGCTTGATGATGAGTATTCAAGACAAGTAAGGCCATCAACTCTTCAGAAACTGGTAAAGAAGTACGAAGGGTCGGGAGATCCATATGACCATGTAGCAGCATTTAGGCAAGCAATTCGAGCTGAGCAAGTGACTGCTGACAACAAGCATATGCAAATTGAAGGATTTGGGCTCACTCTTGAGGGAAAGGCCCTTGCTTGGTTTCAGGCACTAGAGGTTTTAGACAAATCTTCTTTACGAGTTTTGGAAGAGAGATTCATTGCTGCTTTCTCCTTGATGGGGATTCAGCATGACACAGTAGCAAACATCTACTCTTTCAAGCAAGGCGAGACTGAGAGTGTTAGAGACTATGTAAATAGGATGAAGCAGTACATTAATCGTTGCCCAGAAGATGAGAAGCCCACCCAGAGTCGATTAATTTCTCTCTTCTTAAAAGGACTCAAAAATTCAACACTGCACACACATCTCTATATGCAAAGAAGTATACAAATTTCAATGAGTGTTGCCATGATGCTATGGATTTCACAGATAACTTCAAATTCCAAGATGGTACTAGCCCTGAGGTGCAACCTAGAGATCAGTGGGGTGATGACCAAAGTTCAGGGTCTAGCGCACTAGTAAATCCAGATGTTAACCTATGTGACGGACATTGAAACGTACTATGTTTTACGTCATTAATTTAAATCTTTTGAGTCATGGGCCGGGCTTGTCGGCACCATTTGTTAAGGATGAAGGGATTGGGTGATCGTCGATGAGAGGCGCACCTTGAATATTAGTAGGATAAGGGTTAGGATCGGCCGGCCATGTATGGGCGCCCAAGTGTGAACGGCCAAGTCACCTATAAGAGTCAAATGTAACCCTAAAATCTTTATTCTCATGTGTTGTGAATACAAGAGTGCTCTTGCCTTATCTCTTTGGTTTCCTTCTCCTGCGTGTGTGAGAGAGAGAGAGAGAGAGTGAGAGAGCGATCGAGCACTGTGTAGCGGCACGGCGGCGGAGAGGCGGTAGAGCGGCGACGGCGGCTCCTTCTTCACTGTGACGTGGGAATCCTTCAAGGCGGCGGTTGAGTGGTGAGTGACACACCCTTTGCATTTTGTTTGAGCTTCCTTCCCTGGTTGTATGCTTGCAGCCATTCGTGGCTCGCATACGGTGTCTGGCAAGTCCCCAGCTACGACCTGTGCGGCAAAAGCGTACATTTTTGGCTCCGCTCTGCCGGGGAGTTGCCCTGCACCAAGCTTCAGTTTGCAGCTCGGGCTGCTGCGTGAAGTTTAATTTACACTGTAGGAAAAGCGTCTGTGTTGCTGTTGAGGTGTTTCTGTGGTTTTCAATCTCTGTTTCTGCAATTTGTCTTCTGCATTTCTGTTTCTTTTGTTATTTTTCCGCTCTGCGTGTGGGCGTGCATCCTGTTATCTGGTCGTGCGAGGGGGGATTTCTGAATCCCTAGACCTGCGCTGTGTGCGAACTGCACCGCGGCCAAGGCTGAACCCTAGATAGAAACCCTAGAAAACTTATCCCAAACAAAAAAAGAAAAAGAAAAAGAAAAAAGGAAAAATTAATTTTGAAAAAAAAAATAAAAAAAATAAAAATAAAAAATCAACTTTTTTTAAAAAGAAAAAAACCAAACGTGTGGAGAGGAAAGATTTTTCATTTGGAGAAAAATTTTTTGAAAAGAAAGAACCCCAATTGACCCACGACCACGCCCACGGCCTCGGTCTCGGTCTCGGTCTCGGTCTTTTGATATATATATATAGGAGAGTGAGCATCCATAGCTTTCTTTCAAGTGAGAGCTTATGGGAAGTTGTGCCCTATATGTAGCCCACTCCCCAAGGAGTAAAGTGAGCATGTGGGATAAAGCCCTCACCCTTTCCTCCACAAGCAAATAGGCTTTCGCCCCTTCCCCCCAAAGAAAACGGACTGTTTTGAGGACTACAGGAGCTCTAGATAGGCGAACACGGTGCTGTAAAGCACACTAGGACCCTTTAAACGATACGCTTGTTTCGAGCTATCACACGCCCTAGTCTAGGTTCGACTAGAAGTAAGGGAGTCAAAAACGGGTTAAAAACAATCTAAAAACAAGTAAAAACGGGATGCAAAACACCTAAGAAACCACTTGTGTGAGTTTCAAGGGTAGTTACCAATGCACGTAGGGTACCCACGTCACATGCATCTACGTTCTGGTCGGGTGCTAGAGCCTGAACCACTAGAAAGTGTTTCAATTTACGCAGGCTCACACCATCCCTCCACATTAGCATTTTGGCCTTCGGCTGGAACCCAAGGGAGTGCAACCCAAGATCCACGAATAGTGGATAGTGACTCGTCCTCTGACTCAGAAGCCATGGAAGAGCACCCTACCAAGAACCCTGAGGAGACAAGCCAAAACATGCCAAGTTGGGCCCCACAACCCGGATCTAGCATGTTTAGGCGTCTAATAGAGACCTTTAGTAGAGCTACACGCTCTGAACATGCGACAAGCGAAGTAAATGAAGAAGGTGGGGTAGTGGATTCGCCATTCACATCTCATGTAGACCCTACCCTCCCAAAGAGTGTCCATGTGGATATTCTACCCACTTCGTTTAATGAGGGCCCTACTGAGCTACCACATTCTGATGCTCTTCCTAAAGTAGAGGTCCCTAGAAGCCGATCCATAAGAAGTGACATTGCGTCCACTTCAAGAGAACCGTTTGGCACACCAAGTCTAGATGGGATATTTCTCAATGAAAATCGAGAATATGATCTACACACAGAGACTCTAACGGACCTATACACGGGTTACACATACCATGTGGGTTGGTTAGAAGTCCTACGATCTACATCTAGTGCCACTAATCTAGAAGAGCAACAACAAATGATATGTGAGGTCATTCATAGAATTATCCAATTTGAGAGGCAAAATAGGGGAGTGAACGGTGGCCCTATGAGATTTTTGGATACGGGCAAGGCCAAACAACCAACCCTATCACAATTGGTGGAGACTCCCTCGATGAGTCCCATAGACCCTTCGTATGTTGTTTCACCTGGAGTCTCAATGCAGGTTGAGCCCACGAGTAGTAACTTTAGCTTTCCAACCTTGGCTCAACTTTCCATTCAGGAATCCACAATGCCTACCCCAATGATGAGCATAGCGGAAAATGCACCTATTACTGCTGTAGTTAGTACGACACCGCTACCTAGTGGAACAGTACCTACAACAGTGCGTGCCAATGCCTATCGACCCTATGTACCTATCGCTACTCATGCTCATGTAGCTCCTATGCCTCTTAGTATGCCAATGGCGTATGCTCCACGATCGCCTTATCACCACCCTTATCCAAGAGGAGCTAGGCCTAGTCACATATCATATCCTACATCATTTGCCAACATACTCAGACCAACGTCAACTCCTATCAGCCAGGCTATCCCAAAAGTGCCTCCACCAGCTATGCCTGCTCACCTAGGTGATCTCGCAGCGTTTGCTCAGACGATCAGACGATCTATTGCGGAAAACATGCGGGGTATGCCTGAGAGAGAACCTAGAAGCAAGGCAGTACAAGTGGCTAAGCTCACTCAAAACTTCAGTGGTAACGAGGATGTTAGGAAGCACATTGAAGTCTTTGAACACGTGTGTGATTCCTTGGAAGAGCACAATGAGCTGCATAAGTGTAAAGCCTTAGGCTTAACCTTAAGTGGGAAGGCCGGAGATTGGTATCGAACCTTAAGGGTTGAAGAGCGCACTCACTACCCCACTCTCAAGAGATTGTTCTTGAAAGAATACATACGTGAGGGTGTGCTTTGGGGAGTAGCATCTCAACTCCAAAAAGCTGAACGCGAGGAAGGGGAGTCAGTGAGAGACTTTATAAGTCGATTGAAGCATCTAAATTCTCGCTGCACTCCCGACGCGCGCTTCAATAATAACCAACTGCTCGATAGATTCATCCGAGGATTGCGCCACGAGGACATTTACAATGGCCTAGTCATTAGAGGTCTTACAACGTGGAAAGCAGTCACTGCCAATGCAATCCAGTTAGAAGACAACTTGATGTGCAGGTAAAAAGGTGTCTTCGGAAACAAAATCCGTTAGTTCGCAAGTATCTGGGCACGAGCCAATGACGGTGAAACCTATTGCCAAGGAGCCCAAGATATCTAAAATGTCTGTGACCAACCTTACTAAGGCTCTCCAAGAATACTTTAGGGGTAATCGAGCTCCTCAGAATAGCCATATGTACCCAAGGAGAGAGCAACAATGGTGTTCGGTTTGCTTAGGACCACATAGCACGAGTGAATGTCCCACATTCAGAGTCAAATTCAATGGGAATTGCAATGCATGTGGTAAGTATGGCCATCAATCTAAAGATTGCCTAGTACTTAAGCGAATGTTGGCAAATCAGGCACCACTAGCCTGGTCGAACACACCTCAAGTACCCGCGCTAATGCCTGCACAACCTGTCGAGCAACCGTCACAGCACATAGTTCCAAGGAATCCGAATGTAGTCCAGTCTGTGCTGTTACCACCGCCAGTGCTAGGACCACAACCTCCACATCCAAGGATTACCCCAATAAACCAGATGGGTTGTGAGTCACATAGTGCGGGTGGGGATTATGAAGAGGAGATAGACCCCACTGCTCTATATGGGATTGATACGTTTGAAATGATTCCCCAGTACTACATGGAGGATCATTTCGGGCAAGTTAAGCCTGTATATCAAGGGGCTGCTCTCGCCACAAGAGGGCAAAACCTTAATACCTTGGCGAGGAGACCACCTCTTCAATGCTATGAGTGTGGTGGACCGCATCGTGTAGCGGAGTGCCCTAATAGGCTACAGAAGATCGCTACTCAAATGCAACCAAATCAAGGGAGCACATCGGGAATGCCGGTACTTACATGTAGATCATTTGATCGCTCAATGTCCACATAATCCTAATGCACCCAAGATTACGCCATTGAATTTGGTTGAGGTCACCAACCAAGCACGAGGAACCACACCTGTTATACCCGCGAATGTAGTTACACGATCAATGCTTCAAAATCAAAACTACATTCTTGAAGAGAGGGATACTGCATCAATCGCTTAGGCAAAGAAAAAGAAAACACGGCGGAAGAGATCGCTATATGCCACGAGCTCCAAGCCTAGTTCAAAGACTAACATAGGGACAGGAGACAACCCCGTGTATATGAATGATCCTGAAGATGATTCTGATTCAATAGAAACCATGGGGACCAAAGCCACTACCTTAAGGGAGGAACCCACTCGGGAGCTCAATGAAGGAGAATCAAGCGAGTACATAAATAAGGGGAAACAGAGGGAAACTTCCTCGGCCCCACAACCAAGTCAGTTAATGCCCTCTCGACCACCCAAACTGACCGAGACTCCCCAAGACAAGCCACGTGGGCCAAAAACCCTCAAGAAAAAGATTGGAACTTACCCAAACCCAGTTAAGGAGATTGAACAAGTGCAACACTTAAGGGGTTTGGTGGAAGAAACACAAAGAGAACTGGAGCCAAACCCGAGAAAAATCAAAATTCTAGACACAGTGTTTCCTACGCAAGTTCAGCCTCACAGGAACCATAAACCATTAGCTATACCTAGTATCATTCGGGAAGAAAGTGAGGATATGACATCCGGAAGTGGGCAAACACCCTTCTTGCTGGAAAGAATGTTTAGTGAGGGAATGCCTGACCCCATCGAAGAGGAACTGATTCCATCTTCACCAGTCCTTAGTCAAGGAGCGATGTCTCGAAAAGCACCGTTGAATGTGTCTAAGCTAATGGATTTCATGTCCTCTGAGATCAGAACCACGATCATATCCAAATTACACGGAGATCCTGAGCTATTCTTAGCTCTTCGGGCATTTCTCAATGAACTAAAGGCGAGGCTACCACAATTTGCAAATATGGATAGACCCGACACGCTTCAAGATGAAGGAGAACATTGGGATCTACAACCCAACCTATAGGAAGATTCGGTCGTTGAAATACCTGCTGTTAACAAGTTGGGACAGTACTTTGAAGGTGACGAATCTAATGCAACCCTCCCCATTACTACCAAGGGATTAACTCTAAAGGGAATCCTTGATGGTGGTGCTGGCGTGAGCATTGTGACTAAAAACTGTTGGGAATTCTATGGGGAGACCTCACCTCGAAGTCACAAACATAGTGGTTAAGATGGCAAACGGAACTATTGCTAAACCTATTGGAATGTTAAGGGACCTTAAGATCAAGGTTGTGGGGTATAAGGTAAAACATACCTTCATTGTAATGGATTTCTCTAAGCATCCTATGTCATATCAAATTATCTTAGGACGTCCTTTCATGAGGGAAGCACAAATGGTGCATGACTGGTCGAAAAACCATGTCTACCTACAATTCCAGGACTCTATCATTCGAGTTGATCTTGAGAATGGTCGTGCACATCCTTTAGGAAGAAAGGTTATCATTGATAACGATTGGATACCACTATTCACTCTGCCCCATTAAGGTATTGCTATACATGCAAAAAAGAGACTGATGATGGGAAAGATTCTCCTTATATGGATGTCCTACACCGGGTATGACTGAGTCGGATAACGTGGATTGGGTACACCTAGCGGAAACCATAGACACATGGGAAAATAGAGGCACAAGTTGGGTAACACCTGCTGAGGGGCAAGATATGCCACCGTTAGTGCCAATAAACATGATAGGTGTTATGCACTTGACTCCTGATGGCGAGAAAGTGGCAAACTCCACTGACACTGAAAGTAGCAAAGACTCTGACCAATGCAACTCTGAGTATGAATCTCAAAAAGAAACTGACCCTGAGCCTGAAGGGAAAAATGAATCAAATATTCACCCAAATGTGGAAGCAAGGTGCTCAAGGCCTAGGACAGTGACCTCCTGCAGTTCATCCGAAAGTGAGGGGGACACAAGTGAAGATCGACCAAGTGAGTCCGAATCTGATAGAAACAAAAATCAAAAACTTGGTAAGAAGAAAACGAGACATAAGCGCCAACGCTATCGAGCTAATGTACGCACTGCAATAAACAAGGAAAGATCCACTGCAGGATGGCTTAGTTATGTAGGAGCCATTGATGCTCATCGGGCGGAAGATAGCGGATAGTTGGGGACAATACCTCCAAAGTGTCATGTGGTGTATTCCGCAACCTCATGACGTCGCCCAATTAGAAATCGAAGAGAAGCCGAAACTAAGTCGTACTGCAAGAAGGCGGCAAAACCAAGAGTTGGCTCAACAACAAAAGGAAGCGAAATTGAAAGAAAAAAGCCTGGCACAACAAGAACCAGTAGACTTACACCCCGCACCCGAGCATTTCAAATCATTCACCACAGGGGAACGTAAAGTAGTCTACACAAAAGCCCAACGAGAACGCCTACCAATGGGAGTAGCGGTGTCTACGATGGCCCTGCGGTAGTTAAGGAGATAGACTTAGCAGATCCGGGTGAGGAGTCTAAACCAGTTTTTATTGCTCAAGATCTCACCAAGGCGGAAGAAGCTGCACTTACAAAGCTTCTTAAAGAATTCAAGGACATATTTGCTTGGACATATCATGATATGAAGGGTGTTCCACCCTCGGTGGTGCAACACACGATTCCAATGATTAGCACTGCTAAACCAGTCCAGCAACGTCCCTACCCAATGAATCCTAAGTACGCAAAGATTGTACAAGAGGAAATTGAAAAGCTGGTAAAATGTGGATTCATATACCCAATTGAGCACTCAGAATGGGTTTCTCCGATAGTCATCGTACCAAAGAAGAATGGGAAACTCAGAGTGTGCGTTGATCTCAAAAAGGTTAATGCAGCCACCAGAAGGGATCATTACCCCTTGCCATATTCTGAACATGTGCTTGAAAGAGTGGCAGGCAAGGAGGCATATAGCTTTTTAGATGGGTACTCGGGTTACAATCAGATCACAATTGCAGTCGAGGACCAAGCTAAAACAGCATTTATCACGGAGTTTGGAGTGTTTGCCTTCCGCGTCATGGCCTTTGGCTTGACCAATGCACCTGCAACATTCCAACGATTGATAAACACGGCCTTTAAGGAATATCTAAGGGACTTCTGTGAAGCTTTCTTAGATGATCTTTGTGTTCATTCCTCCTGGGATGAGCACTTGATGTGTTTACGAAAAATATTTGAAAGGTGTAGATTATATCGCATCTCATTGAATCCTTTCAAATGCCAATTCTGGGTTAAACACGGAGTTATCTTAGGGCATATAGTGTCCAAAAATGGGATTTCCACTGACGAGAGTAAAATCAAGGTCATTCTGGAACTGCCACCACCCACCAACTACAAGGGAGTCCAACGCTTTATGGGCCACGTTGGTTATTATCGAAGGTTTATTCTCTTCTTCGCCGAGATAGCTCGACCATTGTATAAGCTTCTCATCGAGTTTATTTGGACCGAAGAATGTGACCGTGCCTATGAGCTATTAAAGAAGGCCTTGACGAGTGCTCCAATCTTGAGAATGCCTAATTGGGATTTACTCTTCCATGTGCATATTGATGCATCAAACTTTGCTATTGGGTGTGTGTTAACTCAACCTGGAGAACACAAGCTAGACTACCCCATTAGCTTTGCCAGTCGCCAGTTGAACGATGCTGAGATGAACTACACCACTACGGAGCGAGAAGGGTTAGCAATGATATATGCAGTACGGAAATTTCGTTATTACCTCCTTGCCACCAAGTTTGTTTTCTATGTAGATCATCAAGCATTGTTGTATCTGGTAAACAAACCATGCTCCACCCACAGGAAGAATCACACGATGGCTATTGATTCTTCTTGAGTTTGATTTCACTGTTGTTGTGAGACCTGGCAAAAAACATGTTATGGCTGATCATTTGTCTCGCATACCTAATGGTGAGGCTCCTACGGGGGTTGATGATGACTTACCGGACACTTCCCTGTTCATGGTGGAGACAATGCCTGAATGGAGTGAGGAGATTGTTAACTTTTTGGTTAATGGCTTTCCACCCAAGGAGCTTCGTAAAGATCTAGCTCGAAAGCTAATCAAAGAATGCGAACCCTATTGCCTGATAGCCAGGACTCTTTATAAAAGAGGAAAGGATGACGTTCTTAGGCGTTGTGTTGAGATTCAAGCTCGATGTCAGTGTGAGCCAGCTATGCTATGTGCTGGCAGATTAGGTAGGAACATGTGTGAGACATAAATGACCGCGTGTCCAGCTGGTCATAGTGTGTGGACATTAGCTAGGGTAAGGAGAGTGTGGACACAACTCATTGTGTGTTGTGTGGATTTTGGATTAGTGCATTATGCTTTATGTGAGAGTGGACATGGCTTCCCTCTATGGTTAGGGGTTTGCAATATACATTAGGGTTTGCTCCTGTGTGTGTGTCTCCTCCTCTTCTACCGTTCTTTCAACATGGTATCAGAGCCTTGTGCTGTTTATTAGGGTTTATGAGTGAGTGAGTGAAGAGGGAGAAGAAGCTGTGAAAAGAAGCTGTGAAGCTGTCCATTGGAGCTGTGAAGCTTGGAGCACACCGAATCTTATCAGATCTGAGAGCTAGGCCTACTGGGTAAGGTCCTCTAAACATCCTTGAGCGGATTGCAGGTGAAACAGGCAAAAGCAAAGCATTTTAGAGCAAATCAAAGCAAAGCAAAATTCTGGTTTTTGAAGCTTTCCATTAAAGCTTGGGAACATTGATGTATGGTGGAAATACGCGTGATTCTGGCAAAAGACATATGTATTTGACAAAGAGGGATGTATTGGCAACCCATGTGCAAGCCTTGAACAAAATTTGGAGCACTTTAATTGAGTGAAATTACTAGTTTTTTGAGCTCACACAAAACAGAGAAAAGGAAGCCAAAAATTGATGAAATTGGAGCATGTATTTGGTAAAACTCAAAGCATTGGTGGATTGCACACATACCTAGGAGTGTTGGGGACTTTATTACCTCATCATTGAGCATTACAACCACTCCCAAAGAGCCCATTTGCAGGCGGCGCAGCCAGACAGGAGAAAACAGGGCAGATTTTGATCACTTTGACTACGAGGAGGTTGATTTCTCACTTGGTGCTTGATATCTTCCACAAATTCCTTAGCAATTGGATGCTTTACATCTTGGAGAAGAGGGCTATGTGATTTGTTTGGTCAATAATGCTTAATTGAGTTGGGAATGAGCTGATTAAAACAGGCTGTCCACTGGTTGCAGAGAAACAGAGCATTTTAATTGAGCAATTAATCTTTGGTGTTTTACAATTGGACAAATTCCTCTTACATGGAGTTGATGGACACTATTGCTAAGCCAATGAATTCCTGGTTGCTCAATTTGGTCAAATATTGAAGAAATTAGAGCCAAATCATTACTGGTTTTTCTGGTTTTTCCAAAAACAGAAAAAGGGGTTTTCAAAAATTGATAATTATACATGTCAGATGGAGTTGATACTCAACATTGAGGTTCATTAGGTGTCAATGCAAGTTGCCTAGACTTGATTGCACCATTACATTGCAATTTGGAGCCTTGGAAGGCGTGTCAATTCAGGGTATCTCACACTGAGTGAGTCAGTTCATCTCGGATGATTACAGGTTGATTTCCTACATCAAATTTGGAGTTTGTTGGCTACCTTGGAGTATCTGGAACATTCATTGGAGTGTGGTTGAGCTGAGGAAGGCTCGGTTTCAGATTTGGACGAGTGCCAAAGGTGCACATTGAGCAGATATGTCGGACAATCCAGTTCAGATTGTTGGTGAAAAGCTGGATAGGAAGAACTTCCAGGCATGGAAGTACAGGATAAAGAGTTTCTTGAAAGGGAAAGGATTTTGGAATCTCATTACAGGTGCTGAGCCTGAGCCTGAGCTACCTCGGCAACCTACACAGCAGAAGCTTATTGCTCATAAGCAATGGTCAGAGAGAGCATTCAAAGTGCTGCATTATTTGTCTATATGCATTTCTGATGCTATGCTCATACACATTCAGGATGCTGAGAATCCCAAAGATGCATGGGATACTTTGGTCAAGATGTTTGATACAGATACGAGTGCTCGTAAGTCTCAATTGCGACAGCAGATACACAATGTGAAAAGGAATAAAAGGAGCATACATGATTATGTGCAAGAAATCAAGAAGTTTGCAGATGCATTGGCCACAATAAATGCCCCCATGCCTGATGATGATTTGGTGGATATTACCTTGCGTGGTCTTGGCAAGGAATACAAATCCTTTGATACATCTATCTCAGTAGTGAGGAGTACAGGTTTACCCGACTTTGATGAGTTGGTTTCACTCTTATTGGTTGAGGAAATCAAGCTCAGTGATTCATTTCTGGATGCATCTACTAGCCATGATGATGGCAGAAATCAGGCTTTCTACTCTCAGAGAGGCTTTAGAGGCAGGGGGAGATTTGCATCACGAGGACGTGGTGGTAATGGTCGTGGATGGCAGGATAGACCTCCACAACAGAATTTTCAGCCTTCATATGGTGCTCGAGGTGGACGTGGATATGCACCTCAGCGAGGCAGAGGTACCCCCCGTGGAAGAGGACGTTGGCAAGGCCAACAAAATTCTATGCAAGATGTTGAATGCCATTATTGTGGGAAATATGGTCATATGGCGAGAGATTGCTTTCGCAAACAGAATGATTTGAGAGAGGGAATGTAAGATTCCTCTCCCAACCCCTTTTTGATGTCTAGTATCTTCCCCTGTAATCAATCCCTCTTCAGAAATATAAAGACCTTGTTTCTAACTGTTTTAGCTTAGAGAGAGAAAAATATTCTAGAGAGAGAATATTCAGATTTTGGATATTTTTGGATAGAAAAATATCTCTTATAATTCAGATGAGTTCCCCTGAAACAGAAATTTAAAAAGAATTTTCCAATGTGCAATTGGAATTAATTGGAAATAGGTATAAAGAACCTTAGCCTAAGGGTCTAGATTTTCAGAAATGTTTAGACTATGGTCCAATTAAGGTTCCTATGGGCCAATAGCATCAATCCATGTGTAGGGAGGAGATAAATCCAAATTGTAAAAAGAAAATACCCAAAAATGAGTAAATGCTCACTTGAGGTGGAGAGTTGAAAATGTACAAGGTTTATTAGTAAAAAACTATGAGCAATATTAAAAATATGAGATATTTTGGGTATAATGATTTTATTATGACACATATGTAAGGAAGGGGAGTCCCTTAAATGCTCACATAAGATGAAGAGTTGAAAATGTACAAGGTTTATTAGTAAAAAACTATGAGCAATATTAAAATGATTCCATTATGACACCTATGTAAGGAAGGGGGAGTTCTTTAAAGGAGGTGCATATTTCACATAAGATGAAGAGTTGAAAATGTACAAGGTTTATTAGTAAAAAACTATGAGCAATATTAAAATGATTCCATTATGACACATATGTAAGGAAGGGGAGTTCTTTAAAGGAGGTGCATATTTCCCTTAAATGATTTTATTATGACACATATGTAAGGAAGGGGAGTCCCTTAAATGCTCACATAAGATGAAGAGTTGAAAATGTACAAGGTTTATTACTAAAAATACGCATATAGTTGTGGATGTATGGATGTGAATATACGATTGTGATGTGAGGGAATCTGAAGTGATGAGATGGAAATGATGTGATGGGATGAGTATACATATAAATGGAATATGGAATAAGTAATGTAGATTGAGGAGGGATAATGTGGAAAAATGAAAGTTAAAATAGAAATTGTATTGTAAACTGTTTGTAAATGCTGTTTGTAAATGCTGTTTGTAAATGATTGTTTTATGTCAAGAATGCTGGGGGGAGCATTTTGACCGTCTTGTGATTAAGGTCGTGATGAGAAAGTTGCAACTGCTGACGGGGAGTCAATGAAGGACGTCTCGCGTAGCAAGGTCGGCCGAGGTCTTGACCAGCCTCGGTGCGATTAAAATGGTGAGCTTCCGGTACGGTGGATGAGGGGCCAAGGAAGCGGCCTATGCGTGAAGCGCTAGGTTACCTGTGAAGGATCCTAGAGGGTGCTGACCATACGGTGCTCGGGCTCTGGGTCGCCTAGAATACCCACGCGTGCGTCGAGGAAGATATTGGAACAGAGTTGGAGTTGTTTTCTGAAATCGAGCATGGATCTGGTTGATTGACCTTGCTGGTCTTCAATGGATGAGTCCATGGCTCCTTATATGGATATGTTGGTTGATCTTGCTGATCTTCAACGAGAGTCCATCTTGTTAAGTGATTATATTGCCAAGTATTATGGGCTAGGAACTATCGAAACGGCTCATGAGCGTTCTAGTTGCCAATGATGCCATAGATACTCTGATGAAGGAATAATGGGAAATTAAGAATCAATTGGATAAATTAGAAGATGGTGATCAATGATACTATGGTTTTATTAAAGGATTGTTTTAAACTGGTTGAATCTGGTAATTTCATATTGGGTGTGTGAGTGGTGTGACTAGTTTTATTTTGCATGAACATCCGGCTAGGGGGCCTTGGAACTCTTTTCCTTGGTACCCGGGACAAAACCTAACCAAATTTTTAATTGGATCCCATCACTACAGTGGTTGGGCGGTTGGCTAACCCATGGGATTGGATGGGGTTAGGCTGGACTGATGGATCCGTAAATCGAGACTCAAACTTTTGTTTTTACGATTTAAAAAAAAAAATCCCGGACAGAAACTGTTCTATGGATAGGAATCAACGGCTGTGCCTCTTGAATGGGAAAAAAGCGTTGATCCCAATGATCCAAGTGCAAGTTTCTTCCTTGAACTGACTAAGTATCTTATAGATGTAATCGGATCATCTCGATCAGAAATGATCTTGACTACGTTAGAGTAAAAAGTTATCCTGGTGGAATCGCCCGTGCTTTCCGGTAAAGGAAGTTTTTCCGGGTTCGGTTTTGGAACAACCGACAGATTAGTCTCTTATCCGGATATCCGTGGGCGAGGCCCCGAGTGTGGGACCCCTGTCTCGCGCGAGAAGTGCTACTTCCGCTGCCAGTACCCCAAATCCGTTGCTCGGTGGGAACAGGGATCTTATAGTTGGTATCAGAGCATTTGGTTAATAAAGATCGACTGAGAAGATAAATATATCAAAAATTTATCAAGAAACACAAAAAGGTTATAATTGTGTGAGATAATTCATACAATTTGATATTCAAACTGAAATTCGTAAATTGGTAGTTGGGTCTTCAGATGGAAGTACCGCAATTATAGAGAATCCTTGACTTGCTTGAGGCCTAGACATGATAGTAGTTACCTTATAATCCCAAGGGCCGTGACTACCCGTATATACCGAGAGTATACTGCAGCTCTTTACTGACAGTATATACGAGTAAATCTAAGACTTGAAATTATAAGCGTTAATGCTATCTAGATGATGAATTCGAATGTGATTGATATGATTTATAATTCTGTTTGAGAATTGATGAATTGATTTGGATTCTGATTGAAAATTCTGATTGAAAAATGATGACTTTTAAAAATTAGTTGAAATATAAGGAAACCATAATGAGGGGGAATGGGACGAGTCCCTGTGATGATATTCATAACTAGAATGATGATAATGAATTCAGCAAATCACTATGAGATTAGTGGGTTGTGTTGTCAGATTGCTACTGTTAACACTTGACCGGTAGATCAAGTTAAGGGATGACAAATTGAGAACTAGCTTAACTGAAATTTCCGTAGAGGAATGTTCAGAAGGGAATTTTTCGGTCTAATGGACCATTATCGTGTTAAAGTTATGAATGATATGATCTGAATGAATTGTTATTTAATGATGAGTTCAATATAAGGGATAATTATCCCAGTGTTCTGTTGGGTTGACCAGAATATAAGCAACCCCAGAATAAAAATTGGATCTTAAGAAAAAGAGTTATCCTCTACCTTGCGAGATGAGGACATCTCGCACTTTTTTAAGTGGGGTAGAATGTAAAATTTCTCCCCAGTTATTGAAGTATTCAAAAATAAGAATCTCCCTTCTGATCTTATAACTATTCTCTCTCTAATATATAAATTTTGACAGAATCATGAGACGAGGAAATCGTAGCCGTCAGCAGCTAGACCCTGTCTCTGAAGATAACGAACTTGACCCTGATGTTCGCAAGGCTCTTCATAGGACTCAGTCAGGACCCTTCAAAGGAGAAGGGGAGAACCTGGGTGAGGCTGTGGAGAAATGGGTGGAAGCCATGGAAGAGTATTTTGATGTCACAGGTTATAATGAGTTGAGCAAAATGGCTCTTGGCCGGTTGAAAATAGTGGAAACAGCCAGGGTAGCATGGAGGAACCATTGTGACACCAATCGTCTGGACAGAAATACTCAATCCTGGAATGATCTAAAAACCTATCTAAGAAAGAGATTTTGCCCTCCTGGATTTTTAGAAACCAAAATGAACGAATTCCTAGAACTAAAGCAGGAGAGCAAATCCATCGAGGAATATCACCAGGCCTTTGCTCTTCTACTCAAATACTCACCACCTCTAGACGAAGAACAGCTCATGGCCAGGTTCATTCGGGGAATGAACGAACCCTTAGACACATTGGTCAAAAATGCCAAACCAGTGTCCATGGCTGAAGCAGTAAAAATGGCAAAGGATTTTGCCAAGGCCTTTGTAGTAAAGGTCCCGCCAAAGCCTGCACCCTCTAACTTTAAAAGATTCCAAGCCCAGGAAGGTACTTCAAACTTTCCACCCCCAAAGAGGCAGCAAGGACCAATTCAGAATCAAGATGCAGGAAGATTCCAAAGTGAAGGAAGATCCTTCCCCCAGAATACTTTCTCAGGAGGACCATCTATTTTAAGGATGCAGAACAATGAGACCAGAAGTGAGAACCGGTGTTTTGGATGCCAAGGTTTTGGTCATCAGTTAAAAGACTGCCCAACTCCTGCCATGTCAAGGGGACAGGGAAGTCTAGGACCCCGAATTCAGAGACCAATTCCTTCATACCAGTCTAATCAGGGTCCGTCTCGCCCAAGCCATGATAACCCCAGAAGAACTCCAAATCAACCATCTGGCTCTACCCAGAGTAACCTCAGAACTCCTTTCCAGAATAGGGGCAACCAAAGAGAAAGAATTCCACCTCAGACTGCAGCAGCCAGAGCAGTCACAATTGCAGAAGAAGTAGAAGAGGAAAGAAGGGCAGATCCTTACTGCAATTGAAAAAAAAAAAAACGACAATTCTCAAGTCATCCATAATCCAGCAGAATACCAGGGAAAAATCGACCGTCCACTTCCAAGGCGTAACGTTGAATGTGATTGAAGAAGAAAAAGATGATGAAAGAGAGCATACTCCACCTGCGAGATGAGGACATCTCGCATTTTTTAAGTGGGGTAGAATGTAAGATTCCTCTCCCAACCCCTTTTTGATGTCTAGTATCTTCCCCTGTAATCAATCCCTCTTCAGAAATATAAAGACCTTGTTTCTAACTGTTTTAGCTTAGAGAGAGAAAAATATTCTAGAGAGAGAATATTCAGATTTTGGATATTTTTGGATAGAAAAATATCTCTTATAATTCAGATGAGTTCCCCTGAAACAGAAATTTAAAAAGAATTTTCCAATGTGCAATTGGAATTAATTGGAAATAGGTATAAAGAACCTTAGCCTAAGGGTCTAGATTTTCAGAAATGTTTAGACTATGGTCCAATTAAGGTTCCTATGGGCCAATAGCATCAATCCATGTGTAGGGAGGAGATAAATCCAAATTGTAAAAAGAAAATACCCAAAAATGAGTAAATGCTCACTTGAGGTGGAGAGTTGAAAATGTACAAGGTTTATTAGTAAAAAACTATGAGCAATATTAAAAATATGAGATATTTTGGGTATAATGATTTTATTATGACACATATGTAAGGAAGGGGAGTCCCTTAAATGCTCACATAAGATGAAGAGTTGAAAATGTACAAGGTTTATTAGTAAAAAACTATGAGCAATATTAAAATGATTCCATTATGACACCAATGTAAGGAAGGGGGAGTTCTTTAAAGGAGGTGCATATTTCACATAAGATGAAGAGTTGAAAATGTACAAGGTTTATTAGTAAAAAACTATGAGCAATATTAAAATGATTCCATTATGACACATATGTAAGGAAGGGGAGTTCTTTAAAGGAGGTGCATATTTCCCTTAAATGATTTTATTATGACACATATGTAAGGAAGGGGAGTCCCTTAAATGCTCACATAAGATGAAGAGTTGAAAATGTACAAGGTTTATTACTAAAAAACTATGAGCAATATTAAAATGATTCCATTATGACACCTATGTAAGGAAGGGGGAGTTCTTTAAAGGAGGTGCATATTTCACATAAGATGAAGAGTTGAAAATGTACAAGGTTTATTAGTAAAAAACTATGAACAATATTAAAATGATTCCATTATGACACATATGTAAGGAAGGGGAGTTCTTTAAAGGAGGTGCATATTTCACATGCTTGAATGAGTTTTAAACTCATAAAAATTGAGATATTTCATCTCTCCTCTCTCCTAATCCAAGTCTAGTTCCAAAAAGTTAGCTTAACTGACCTAAAAATGGTCAAAAAGTGACCAAACTGACTTGGAAAATTCTAGAATCGGTTTTGTTTGGTTAGGAGCTCAAATTTTCCTATAAATAGAAGCCTTCCCTTGTTGAAAAAAATATAGAGTCTTATGCCTTGTTACTCTACTCCACCTAAGCCAAATTAGATAGAGTCTTATGCCTTGTTACTCTACTCCACCTAAGCCAAATTAGATAGTGTCTTATGCTTTGTTACTCTACTCCATCTAAGCCAAAATATATAGTGTCTTATGCTATGTTACTCCACCTAAGCCAAGAACTGTGAATTCTTTAATAATTCACTAGTTTTTGACACTTCTCTCTTTCTTCAATCCCCATTGGTGGCTCCATCAACATACTAAACCAATTGATTGGTTGGGGGCCTCTACCGTGAATAAAGAATCAAGCAAATTATAAGGTAAGTATATTGAATTTTGATCTTTTCTATAATTACTCAATGATTCTCTCTTCTCAACCCCTCTCAAGCTTGAGAAGTTTAATTGGTATGGTTTTTTAAATGCTATTGAAGTTAATTGGTGAATAGTAGTGAAGAGTTACATAATTTAATAAATGCTATAGAAGTTAATTTCCATTTATGTTTAAATTCTAATGGTTTTTATGTAATTTCTCTCTCTCACTCAAGAAATGGTCATACTCATGACTCATTCTCAATCCAAATGAAGCTTTTCATAAAGCTTTTCCTTAATCAAGCTATGCTTGAGGCCAAATTAATGGATTTTTGCTATGCTTTTAGTTTATGCACATTGATGATTCAATCCATTATGGATTGATGACCCAATTAGAGACCATTCTAATTATTTCCTTAATGATAAGCTTTATCCCTTAGAAAAAAAATTGAGATTTATCAGTCATAGTAGCGGAGCTATGGCAAAATTTTTATAGAAATCACGCATAAAATAAATTAATTCAAAGCATAAAAAGAGGACTTCCTACCATATCCTAGGAACTATCATCCTAGATTAATTAAAAGAATATTATTATGCATGGAGATATGGACGTTTGCATGAAGATGTAGATGTATAGATGTAGATGAGAATGGAGATGTGGATGTATATATGTAGATGTAGATGTATAGATGTAGATGTGAATAGAGATGTGGATGTATACATGTAGATGTAGATGTATAGATGTAGATGGGAATGGAGATGTGGATGTATACATGTAGATGTAGATGTATAGATGTAGATGTGAATGGAGATGTGGATGTATGCATGTAGATGTAGGTGTATAGACGTAGATGTGGATGTAGAGTGCATGTAGATGTAGATGTATAGATGTGGATGTGAATGTGGAGTGGATGTAAGCATGTAGATGTAGATGTATGGAGGTGAATGTGAATGTGGATGTGGATGTATGCATAGGGATGTAGATGTATGCATGTAGATGTGAATGTACGCATATAGTTGTGGATGTATGGATGTGAATATACGATTGTGATGTGAGGGAATCTGAAGTGATGAGATGGAAATGATGTGATGGGATGAGTATACATATAAATGGAATATGGAATAAGTAATGTAGATTGAGGAGGGATAATGTGGAAAAATGAAAGTTAAAATAGAAATTGTATTGTAAGCTGTTTGTAAATGCTGTTTGTAAATGATTGTTTTATGTCAAGAATGCTGAGGGGAGCATTTTGACCGTCTTGTGATTAAGGTCGTGATGAGAAAGTTGCAACTGCTGACGGGGAGTCAATGAAGGACGTCTCGCGTAGCAAGGTCGGCCGAGGTCTTGACCAGCCTCGGTGCGATTAAAATGGTGAGCTTCCGGTACAATGGATGAGGGGCCAAGGAAGCGGCCTATGCGTGAAGCGCTAGGTTACCTGCGAAGGATCCTAGAGGGTGCTGACCATATGGTGCTCGGGCTCTGGGTCGCCTAGGATACCCACGCGTGCGTCGAGGAAGATATTGGAACAGAGTTGGAGTTGTTTTCTGAAATCGAGCATGGATCTGGTTGATTGACCTTGCTGGTCTTCAATGGATGAGTCCATGGCTCCTTATATGGATCTGTTGGTTGATCTTGCTGATCTTCAACGAGAGAGTCCATCTTGTTAAGTGATTATATTGCCAAGTATTATGGGCTAGGAACTATCGAAACGGCTCGTGAGCGTTCTAGTTGCCAATGATGCCATAGATACTCTGATGAAGGAATGATGGGAAATTAAGAATCAATTGGATAAATTGGAAGATGGTGATCAATGATACTATGGTTTTATTAAAGGATTGTTTTAAACTGGTTGAATCTGGTTGAAAAAGGTAATTTCATATTGGGTGTGTGAGTGGTGTGACTAGTTTTATTTTGCATGAACATCCGGCTAGGGGGCCTTGGAACTCTTTTCCTTGGTAACCTAACCAAATTTTTAATTGGATCCCATCACTACAGTGATTGGGCGGTTGGCTAACCCATGGGATTGGATGGGGTTAGGCTGGACTGATGGATCCGTAAATCGAGACTCAAACTTTTGTTTTTATGATAGAAAAAAAAAATCCCGGACAGAAACTGTTCTATGGATAGGAATCAACGGCTGTGCCTCTTGAATGGGGAAAAAAGCGTTGATCCCAATGATCCAAGTGCAAGTTTCTTCCTTGAACTGACTAAGTATCTTATAGATGTAATCGGATCATCTCGATCAGAAATGATCTTGACTACGTTAGAGTAAAAAGTTATCCTGGTGGAATCGCCCGTGCTTTCCGGTAAAGGAAGTTTTTCCGGGTTCGGTTTTGGAACAACCGACGGATTAGTCTCTTATCCGGATATCCGTGGGCGAGGCCCCGAGTGTGGGACCCCTGTCCCGCGCGAGAAGTGCTACTTCCGCTGCCAGTACCCCGAATCCGTTGCTCGGTGGGAACAGGGATCTTACAGGGAAGAGCACAACATGGTGGTCATTATGGTGGAAACTATGCACAACATGGTGGCAACTATGCATCAAGCAGCAATGATGGAACTGCAAATCATTTGTTTGCCATGAAGCATGTTGTGGGTTCTATGACAACAAATGCTGAGAATGATGATACATGGTACATGGACTCAGGAGCATCAAACCATATGACATGTCATGGTGAATGGTTTGAGCACATGAAGCCAATGGATGTCAAAGGCTATGTGGAAACAGGTGATGATACCCAGCATGTCATTACACATGTTGGAAGTGTACCATTGGTCATGCATAATGGTCAGACAAAGTCTATGTCAGATGTGCTGTATGTGCCTTCGATCACTAAAAGCTTGGCCTCAGTTGGTCAAATGGTAGAACAGGGATTACAGGTTAGATTCAATGAGCATGGATGCTTCGTTGAAGACTTTAAACATGGATGTAGAGTGATTGCTAAAGGCAAGAAAGAAGGAAGATTGTTTAAGCTGGATGCTGGAATTCCTGAGCTAAAATCAGCCATGTTCTCAAAGAGCAGGAATGTGGTACAGGATATTGATATGTGGCATAAGAGGATTGGACATGTCAATATACAGAGATTAAAGAACATGCAAACAAGAGGCATTGTCAATGGTTTGCCTAGGTTCAAATATGATGGACATATGCATGTTTGTGAAGCCTGTCAGTTTGGGAAGCAGGCAAGATTGAGATTTCCTAGAGAAGGAAATATGAGTAACAGGCCACTTGAGATAGTACACGGTGATGTATGGGGTCCTGCACAAAACCCATCTATCAAAGGCAGTTTATACTATGTTACATTCATAGATGATTTCAGCAGGATGACATGGATATACTTTCTGAAAGAGAAGAGTGAAGTGTTGGAAAAATTCATGGATTTCAAAGCTTTTGCAGAAAAGCAGTATGGCTGTTGGATTAAATGTCTGAGGATAGATGGAGGTGGTGAATACACCTCAAAAGCTTTTGAGCATTTCTTGAGGAAGCATGGAATAAGAAGACAATTGACTTGCAGGTATACACCTCAGCAGAATGGTGTAGCTGAGAGGAAGAATAGAGTCATATGTGAAGTGGCAAGGGCAATGCTTAATGAAAAGAGCATGCCAGATTACTATTGGGCAGAAGCATGTGCTACTGCAGTGTATATTCTGAATAAAACACCTACAGCAGCCATTCATGGAAGCACGCCAGAGATGCGGCTCACAGGTTACAGGCCACACATTGGACATCTTAAAGTTTTTGGATGCATAGCTTATGTGCATGTGCCTGATGAAAGAAGAAGGAAGTTGGATCCTAAGGCAGAGAAATGTGTATTTGCGGGATATGCACAGGATCGAAAGGCATAGAAATGTTATAACCCTCAAACTAGACAAGTGGTCATCTCACGTGATGTGGTGTTTGATGAGCTTGCTAGTTGGTACAAAGCAAAAGATGAGGGTGTTATTGAGTCACTTGAGGCTGATGTGCCTGTGAACTTGCCATCACAAGCAAGTTCTAGTTCTACTACTATGTCTGGGCCAGCAGCAGAAGCTGAGAGTAGCAGTGTACGTCCATGGTCAGGACGTTTGAGGCATGAGAGTGTAAGCACTGGGAGTAGTGCTATGGATAAAGGCAAGAAGAAAGTCGAAGGAATTGGAATCACAGGATATGAGTCATCTAGTTCTGAGAGTTTGGATGAGGAGCTTGGCATACCTGTTTTACGCACACCTGGTGCGAGGCAGGACAGATATGTGCCACCACATGCTAGAGTTACAGGTGTACAGAGTGACCCGCAGGCATTGCGGAGATCTCAGAGAGTCAGATATCCTATTGACAGATTGACATACAGAGATTTTGCTATGCACTATGCATATATGACATCTATGGTGAAGCATGTGGAACCTACATGCTATACAGAGGCTATTGGAGAGCATGTATGGGAAAAAGCAATGGATGTGGAGATGGACGCATTGGTCCATAATGATACATGGGACTTGGTTGCACTACCAAAGGATAAGAATGTTATTGGATGTAAATGGGTTTACAAAGTGAAGTGCAAATCTGATGGTTCTATTGAGAGACACAAAGCAAGATTGGTAAAGGGTTATGCACAAACCCAAGGATTGGATTATGATGAGACGTTTAGTCCAGTGGCTAAGATGGGCACAGTGAGAGCAGTCATTGCTATGGCTGCAGCTAATGGCTGGGAAATGCATCAGATGGATGTAAAGAATGCATTTCTGAATGGAGATCTACAAGAGGAAGTGTACATGGCACAGCCAGAAGGGTATGTACACCCTAGATATCCCACTCACGTACGCAGGTTGAAAAAGGCATTGTATGGTCTGAAGCAGGCACCACGTGCTTGGAGTGGTAAGATGAGCAGATATCTTATCTCACTTGGTTTTCAGATTTCTACAGCAGATTCTTCACTCTATGTGAAGAAGACACAGCATGGGATTGTTTTACTAGTCATCTATGTGGATGACTTGATTATTACAGGTGATCATAGTGCAGATGTGATGCATGTCAAGAAAGCTTTGAGTGGGCAATTTGACATGAAAGATCTTGGTGAGTTGAGATATTTCCTTGGCATTGAAGTGGTGAAAGATCATGCAGGTACTTGGTTAGTACAGCGCCAATATGCATTGGATATGTTGGCAAAGTATGGCATGACAGGGTGTAAGCCTATGAGTACACCATTGGAGCAAAATGTGAAGCTGCGGGCTGATTATGGCGAGGAATTGGATGATCCTTCAATGTACAGGAAGATGGTTGGTAGTCTCATATACATGACTATCACACGCCCGGATTTGAGTTATGCGGTGGGGCTAGTCAGCCAGTTTATGCAGAGCCCCAGGAAACCACATTTGGATGCAGTGAGACGCATCATGAGATATGTGAAGACCACAGCACATTATGGTTTATTTTATGAGAGTGGTAAAAGCTTGGACATACATGGCTACACAGATGCTGATTGGGCAGGTAGCGCATATGACAGGAGGTCTACTAGTGGATATGCTTTTACACTTGGAAGTGCCGTGGTGAGTTGGAGTAGCAAAAAGCAACCTACAGTTGCTTTATCCAGTACAGAGGCTGAGTACAGAGGTGCAGCCATTGCTACTTGTGAGGCTATATGGTTAAAGAGTCTCTTGACAGATTTATGTGAGCCCATTGGTGGCAAAGTTGTCATTCATTGTGACAACATGAGCAGTATACAGTTGGCAAAGAATCCAGTGTTTCATGCGAGGACCAAACACATAGAGGTCCATTATCACTTTGTCAGAGAAAAGGTGCTGGATGGTACAGTTGATCTTCACTATGTGAAGACTGATGAGAAGGTGGCAGACATCTTCACGAAGCCACTTAGCAGGGAGAAGTTTGAGTACTTCCGGACTATGTTGGGAGTACATGGGATGAGCTTGAGGGGGAGTGTTGAGAGTCTTGATATCCCAAGCTCATCTACATCTACATCGGCAATACATCATGAGCTTGAGAGGGGCTGTTGAGATTCAAGCTCGATGTCAGTGTGAGCCAGCTATGCTATGTGCTGGCAAATTAGGTAGGAACATGTGTGAGACATAAATGACCGCGTGTCTAGCTGGTCATAGTGTGTGGACATTAGCTGGTCATAGTGTGTGGAATTAGCTAGGGTTAGGAGAGTGTGGACACAACTCATTGTGTGTTGTGTGGATTTTGGATTAGTGGCCTCAAGGTCATTTTGGGATGGTCATAGGGCATCCGAGAATGGCCCTAGGGCCATTCTTTTCATGCACAACAGGTGTAAGTACCATTATTACATGACCCCAAAGCCTCAAGGTCATTTTGGAATGGCCATGGGGCATTCAAAAATGGTCGTAGGACCATTCTTGTCATGCACAACATGTGTGAGGACCATTCTTGTATGACCCTTGAGCCTCAAGGTCATTTTGAAATGGCCATGGGGCTTCCAAAAATGGCACTTGGGCCATTCTTTTCATGTACAAGAGGTGGTAGAATGACCTAAGGGCCATTCTTGCATGACCCCAAGGCTTCAAGGTCATTTTGGGATGGACATTGGGCATCCAAAAGTGGCCCTAGGGCCATTCTTTTCATGCACAACAAGTGGAAAAATGGCCCAAGGTCCATTCTTACATGACCCCAAGGCCTCAAGGTCATTTTGGGATGGCCATGGGGCATCCAAGAATATGCTTTGTGTGAGAGTGGACATGGCTTCCCTCTACTATGGTTAGGGGTTTACAATATACATTAGGGTTTGCTCCTGTGTGTGTGTCTCCTCCTCTTCTACCGTTCTTTCAACACGTTGTGCCCGAGAGGATGAGTATCTATACATTTTGCAAGAGGCACATATGGGCGTAGCCGGTGGTCACTTCTCAGGCGACTTAACTGCGCGAAAGATTTTACAATCAGGGTATTGGTGGCCCACTATGTTCCAAGATGCATCACTCTTTGTGAAGGGTTGCGATGAATGCCAACGATATAAGAAACCCCAGAGGAAAGATCAGATGCCCCTACATCCAATCAAAGTAAACCAACCATTTGAAAAGTGGGGTTTAGACTTTGTAGGTTCGATTAGCCCAGCGGCCCAAAACACACAATCTCGCTATATTATTGTGGCCACTGACTATATGACCAAATGGGCTGAAGCGAAAGCGACACGTAAGGCAGATGCAAGGACAACAGCTAAGTTCCTCTTTGAAAATATAATCACACGATTCGGTTGTCCTTTTGAACTTGTGAGCGACGATGGTACACATTTTATAAATGAAGTGATTAAGAAGCTCACAACAAATTTCATGATATCCCATCATAAATCTACTCCTTATTATCCGCAAGCGAATGGCCAAGCTGAGAGTACAAACAAGACATTAATCTCTGTTTTGACAAAGACAGTACGGATTGGGATCTAAAGCTTACGAGCAAGCGAATGGCCAAGCCGAGAGTACAAACAAGACATTAATCTCTGTTTTGACAAAGACAGTTGAAG
The DNA here is from genome assembly GCF_041138505.1 of Cibotium barometz. Taxonomy (NCBI): domain Eukaryota; kingdom Viridiplantae; phylum Streptophyta; class Polypodiopsida; order Cyatheales; family Cibotiaceae; genus Cibotium; species Cibotium barometz. The sequence goes on from NC_141058.1 coordinate 16,002,362, forward strand.
CTCATCGCACGGATTGGGATCTAAAGCTTACGACAGCTTTATGGGCCTATCGTACTGCGTACAAAGTGGCTATTAATGGCACACCATTCAAAATGGTATATGGCCAAGAAGCAGTCATGCCGTGGGAATTTGTCATTCCAAGTCTTCGTGTTGCTACTCAAGAGGGTTGGGATGGTAATCCCTTAGCAGAGCGTCTGTATATCCTTGAGCGGCTAAATGAAGAAAGACAATTGGCTGTGCACAATGCCCTTGTGAAGAAGGATAGAAGGAAAAAATGGTTTGATCGCCACCTAAAGGACAAGGACATCAAGGTTGGGGATAAAGTCCTAATGTATGGAGTGTGAAACGAAAAGAAAAAGCTCAAATATGCTGGTAAGGGACCGTATAGAGTATGTGAAATTACCCCGCAAGGTACCACCAGAGTGGAGACTCTCGACGGAGTTGAAACCATTGGATTCCTTAATGGGAGTAAATTCAAAAGATACTATGACCCCCTCAGCCAAGAGGAGTTACATGCAATCCATCAAAAGAAGGCAGCTAAAGAACAAGCTGAGCTTAAAAAGATACAAGCGAGAGTCGAAGCCAAAGAACGTCAACAGCGTGCTAGGCGACAATGAGAAGCCAACTTGGGAATTACGCAAGTATTTTTCGAGGAGGAAGAGGAGGATTCACTGGAATCTGACCCTCCTCTAAGATACCCAATTGAGTTACAGAGTCCTTACGGGGAGGTGCTGTATAATGCATTATTGGATATAGGAGCTCAACACAATTTGCTATCATATGGCATGTGGTATCAACTGGGAAAACCACCTTATCCAAGAGTTCTATCCAAGTTCAAGGAATCAACAAGAAGAAAATCCCTGTCTCAGGAATTCTGTACACTCCGGTTGCTTATGACAAGGGAACCATAATTCAAAGCTTTTTGGTTATGCCTGCGGGTACCATGGAAGGGACTGTAAACTTAGGACGCAAATGGATGATGGCCACCAAGTGCAATATCGATTGGGCAACTAGACGAGTCACAACGCAAGAACCAACACTAGGTCTGACCGCTCAAAATCCCGCACCTCAGTCATCCACTCAAATATTAGATAATGAAAAATCACAAAGCCCAGTGGCAAAACCATCTTTGATTGTTTTCCACCCCTCTAACGCTTCAACGCCAAGAGTGGAAATAGGCAAGGTGGTCTCTAAAGCTCCGCTTACTATGCCAAAGAGTATATACAAATGGGTCCCAAAAGCTTCGTTAACAGTTCCCCTGCTCAATCTCGTTCAGCCACCAAGAAGCCTCGTAGGAAGAAAACAGCTACCCACCCGAGAAAGGGCAATGTAATATCACGATGGATCCCTAAAAAACTATTAGTAGCCCAAGGGTACTACGAGGGGAATGACCAGATTTGGGTCCCTAAACATAAGTTGAATCCCTCTACATCACCTGTAAAACCTTGCAAACCAATTGTTGCCACCCCAATGACAATTCAAGACCGTGGTAAGGGAAAGGTAATAGAGTGCTCCGCACCACTTCTTCCAGAGTTAGTTTGGATTCCCAAACGATATCGATCATTACCACCTAGCTCAGGAAGAGGGGAGCCACATGAAGCTTCTAGCTCCTCATGCCAGGCACACACTCATATAGAAGTTTCTACATGCTCTACACCTACTCTTGTCAACACCCAACAAAAAATCGATGAGTCTACATCTTCCCTTATAATAGTATCTTCGGAAACCATTTCCTCCATTCGTCAATGGGAGCATACACTACCATCTCTACAATTGGATGTGGCCACAAGGGTCATAAAAAGCTATCTGCCCACATCACAACCTATGACCCGCTGGACAAATTGGTTCCAAGAGGCTGCAACATCATTGCAAATAATATGATCTACCCAAGGAAAGAGGGATCATGTACTCACGCTCGACATTCTAATGCTTCCTCCTTAACCTTCTCCCCTGACCATGTAATTGCCAAATTCAAGGGGATGTATATATATAGCTTCATACATTTTAAAAAAAACAAAGAAAAGAAAAACAAAAAATAGTAAAAATAGCAAGAGCACAAAAACAAGAGAAATATCCGTATACAATCAAGAACTAGATTGACCTGTCATAAACCTACTGATGCTATATCTGTGTTTACAGATATGGCAGATGCCCGATCATCATACACTTCATCCACTCCTACCTTTAGTGAGAGGTATCATCTGTACCTTTCTCAGATATTCCACATGTGCTATCCTGTAATTGAAACTGAATGGGATCATATAGATGTACTAGCCAGAGAGGAAAATGTTGAGGAGTTAGAATGGCTAATTCGCCTATTGACCATGACTGACCCCTACTCCGTAGAGGACATATCCCCGATAGCCCAATGCTTTCCTTTTCCACAAGATGACTATCCTCTTATATTTAATTATAATGGTTTTTCTCTCTCTCTCGCGGTCATACTCATGACCTTTTTTCAATCCAAATGAAGCTTTTCATAAGGCTTTTCCTTAATCCAAGATTAAGCTATACTTGAGGCCCAATTAATGGTTTTTTTCTATGCTTTTAGTTTATGTATATTGATGATTCAATCCATTATGGATTGATGATCCAATTAGAGACCATTCTAATTATTTCCTTAATGATAAACCTTATCCCTTAGAAAAAATTGAGACTTATCAGTCATAGTAGCGGAGCTATGGCAAAATTTTTATAGAAATTACGCATAAAATAATTTCATTCAAAGCATAAAAAGAGGACTTCCTACCATATTCTAGGAACTATCATCCTAGATTAATTAAAAGAATATTATTATGCATGGAGATATGGATGTTTGCATGTAGATGTAGAGGTATGGATGTGAGTGTGAATGTGGAGGTGGATGTATGCATGGAGATGTGGATGTATGCATGTAGAAATAGATGTGTAGATGAGGATGTAAATGGAGATGTGGATGGATGCATGTAGATGTAGATGTGAATGGAGATGTGGATGTATACATGTAGATGTAGATGTATAGATGTAGATGTGGATGTGGAGGTGGATGGATGCATATAGATGTAGATGTATAGATGTAGATGGGAATGGAGATATGGATGTATGCATGTAGATGTAGATGTATAGATGTAGATGTGAATGGAGATGTGGATGTATACATGTAGATGTAGATGTATAGATGTAGATGTAGATGTGGATGTGGAGGTGGATGGATGCATGTAGATGTAGATGTATAGATGTAGATGGGAATGGAGATATGGATGAATGCATGTAGATGTAGATATATAGATGTAGATGTGGATGTGGAGGTGGATGGATGCATGTAGATGTAGATGTATAGATGTAGATGTGAATGGAGATGTGGATGTTTGCATGTAGATGTAGATGTATGGATGTGAGTGTGAATGTGGAGGTGGATGTATGCATGGAGATGTGGATGTATGCATGTAGAAGTAGATGTATAGATGAGGATGTAAATGGAGATGTGGATGTATGCATGTAGATGTAGATGTGGATGTGGATGTATGCATGTAGATGTGGATGTGGAGGTGGATGTATGCATGTAGATGTAGATGTATAGATGTGGATGTGAATGTGGAGGTGGATGTATGCATGTAGATGTAGATGTATGGAGGAGAATGTGAATGTGGATGTGGATGTAAGCATAGAGATAATGATGTATGCATGTAGATGTGAATGTACGCATATAGATGTGGATGTATGGATGTGAATGTGCATGTAGATGTGGATGTATGGATGTGGATGCATGAATGTGCATGGAGATGTGGATGTGAAAATAGATGTATGGATGTAGATGTGGATGTATGGATGTGAATGTGGATGTGGATGTGGATATATGTATGGATGTGAATATATAATATGTGATGTGAAGGAATCTGGAGTGATGAGATGGAAAATGATGTGATGGGATGAGTATACATATAAATGGAATATGGAATAAGTAATGTGGATTGATGAGGGATAATGTGGAAAAATGAAAGTTAAAATAGAAACTGTATTGTAAACTGTTTGTAAATGCTGTTTGTAAATGACTGTTTTATGTCAAGAATGCTGGGGGAGCATTTTGACCATCTTGTGATTAAGGTCGTGGAGACCTAACTGATAAAGTTACAACTGCACGGAGAGTCAATGAAGGACGTCTCGCGTAGCAAGGTCGGCCGAGGTCTTGACCAGCCTCGGTGCGATTAAAATGGTGAGCTTCCCGGTACGGTGGATGAGGGGCCAAGGAAGCGGCCTATGAGTGAAGCATTAGGTCACCTGCGAAGGATCCTAGAGGGTGCTGACCATACGGTGCTCGGGCTCTGGGTCGCCTAGGATACCCACGCGTGCATCGAGAAAGATATTGGAACAAGAGTAGGAGTTGTTTTCTGAAATGGGGCATGGATCTGGTTGATTGACCTTGCTGGTCTTCAATGGATGAGTCCATGGCTCTTTATATGGATCTGTTGGTTGATCTTGCTGATCTTCAACGAGAGTCCATCTTGATAAGTGATTATATTGTCGAGAGTATTATGGGCTAGGGATTAGGAAACGGCCCCTGAGTGGATAGGTGGTGAGCGTCCTAGTTGCCAATGATGCCATAGATACTCTGATGAAGGAATGATGGGAAAATTAAGAATCAACTGGATAAATTGGAAGATGGTGTGATCAGTGATACTATGGTTTTATTAAAGGATTGTTTTAAACTGGTTGAATCTGTGAAAAGGCAATTTCATATTGGGTGTGTGAGTGGTGTGACTAGTTTTATTTTGCATGAACATCTGGCTAGGGGGCCTTAGAACTCTTTTCCTTGGTACCCGGGACAAAACCTAACCAAATTCTTAATTGGATCCCATCACTACAGTGGTTGGGCAGTTGGCTAACCCATGGGATCGGATGGGGTTAGGCTGGACTGATGGATCCGTAAATCGAGACTCAAACTTTTGTTTTTACGATAGATAAAATAAATCTCCCGGACAGTAACTGTTCTATGGATAGGAATCAACGGTTGTGCCTCTTGAATGGGGAAAAAAGCGTTGATCCCAATGATCCAAGTGCAAGTTTCTTCCTTGATCTGACCAAGTATCTTATAGATGCAATTGGATCAGCTCGATCAGAAATGATCTTGACTACGTTAGAGTAAAAAGTTATCCTGGTGGAATCACCCGTGCTTTCCGGACAAGGGAAGTTTTTTCGGGTTCGGTTTTGGAAAAACCGGTGGATTAGTCTTTTGTCCGGATATCCGTGGTGGGCGAGGCCCCGAATGTGGGACCCCTGTCCCACGCGAGAAGTGCTACTTTCGCTGCCAGTACCCTGAATCCGTTGCTCGGTGGGAACAGGGATCTTACAGTTGGTATCAGAGCATTTGGTTTATAAAGATCAACTAAGAAGACAAATATATCAAAAATTTATCAAGAAACACAAAAAGGTTATAATTGTGTGAGATAATTCATACAATTTGATATTCAAACTGAAATTCGTAATTTGGTAATTGGGTCTTCAGATGGAAGTACCGCAATTATATAGAATCCCTGACTTGCTTGAGGCCTAGACATGATAGTATTTACCTTATAATTCCAAGGGCCGTGACTACCCGTATATACCGAGAGTATACTGCAGCTCTTTACTGACAGTATATACGAGTAAATCTAAGACTTGAAATTATAAGCGTTAATGCTATCCAGATGATGATTTCGAATGTGGTTGATATGATTTTTAATTCTGTTTGAGAATTGATGAATTGATTTGGATTCTGATTGAAAAATGATGATTTTTAAAAATTAGTTGAAATATAATGAAACCACAATGAGGGGGAATGGGACGAGTCCCTGTGATGATATTCATAACTAGAATGATGATAATGAATTCAGAAAATCACTATGAGATTAGTGGGTTGTGCTGTCAGATTGCTACTGTTAATACTTGATCGGTAGATAAAGTTAAGGGATGTCAAATTGAAAATTTGCTTGACTGAAATTTCCGTGGAGGAATGTTTCGAAAGAAACTTTTCGGCCTAATGGACCATTATCATGTTAAAGATATGAATGATATGATCTGAATGAATTAATGATGAGTTCTATATAGGGGATATTTATCCCAGTGTTCTATGACCAAAATATAAGGAACCCCAGAATAAAATTGGATCTTAAGAAAAAGAGCTGTCCTCTACCTTGCGAGATGAGGACATCTCGCACTTTTTAAGTGGGGTAGAATGTAAGATTCCTCCCCAGCCTTCGAGGTATATAGGAGTAAGAATCTCCCTTTCTGATCTTATAATTATTCTGTTTAAAAAAGGAAGACCTTTTCCCTAGAATATTTCTCAGGAGTCCCACCTATTTTAAGGATTTAGAACAATGAGTTCAGAAGTGAGAATCGGTGTTTTGGATACCAAGGTTTTGGTTTTCATTCGAGTACGGCCCAAAAGAAGTTCTTTATCTCTTGGGGAGTATAAGAAGTTATCCCCCAGATATTGTGACCCTTATATCTGAATTCAATGAAAGTAGGTGACTTAGCCTACAAGCTTCTTTTATCTCCTCATCTCAAAATTCTTAATGACTTCTATAGAAAAATGTGTCAAACACAAATCATGGAAAGATGGTAAAACTTCAGTGGCAAGTTACCGTTGGCTTCTAGGTTACGCTAGCTCCTTCCTTTATATAAGTCGTAACTTGTCGCTCACAGTAATCTTACTCCCATCAATCTCCTTTCTTCTTAATCTCCTTCATGGCTTGGCAACAGGAATTAGTTTTATCCCTGATGATTTCTCATCTTCAAGACGCAAGAGAGTCTGTGAAGAAAGAATTTATAGAACAGTATGAGCGCTCACTTTTTCCTCACCTAGGAAATTCTATAGCTCAGACCAAATGGCGGACCTATCAAAACATAACTAGGGTAACACCCTGGGGTCAGCAGCACTTTCGTAACAATGTCCGCTTGGCCATGGTTATTGAAGCTTTGGGTTTGGGTCCCCGATACTATTGCGTCATGAGATCAAGGCATCTTGGGTTTTCTGAGCGAGTCTTCTTACTGGCGTGTTTTCTTCCTCATGAGAAGATATGCCTTTATCCCGTTTTTGGCTTGCCTCTCAGAGGTCCTTTTGTTAGATCACCTCATACCACTGAGATAGGTGCGGCAATAACCAGCAGAATCATTCCCATAGATGAGTTACCCTATACTTGTGCAGCTTGTAAGTGCTACTTTTGTGACCATATCATGGACGGGATTATGGAAGTGTAAAGAGTTCTTCTATCTTTACTGTATAAGTTCCGAGAATGAATAAAGTTTAAATCTTGTTCTTATCTTGCTTTCTTTAAGACTTTTCTTGGTGGTTAATCTTGATTAAAATTTTTCTCTAAGTCTCATATTCGTGCATCTTGCGAAATTATCCCAGTTTGCGAGATGAGGACATCTCGCATTTTTTAAGTGGGGTAGAATGTAAGATTCCTCCCCCAACCCCTTTTTGATGTCTAGCATATTCCCCTGTAGTCAATTCCTTTTCTGAAATATAAGAGATCTTGTTTGTGGCTGTTTTAACCTAGAGAGAGAAAATATTCTAGAGAGAGAATATTGAGATTTTGAATATTTTTGGATAGAAAAATATCTCACCTTATTAAAATGAATTCCCCTGAAACAGAAATTCAGAAAGAATTTTCCAATGTGCAATTGGAATTAATTGGAAATAGGTATAAAGAACCTTAGTCTAAGGGTCTAGATTTTCAGAAATTTTTGGATTATGGTCCAATTAAGGTTCCTATGGGCCAATAGCATCAATCCATGTGTAGGGAGGAGATAAATCCAATTTGTAAAAGAAGTTACCCAAAAATAAGTAAATGCTCACATAAGATGAAGAGTTGAAAATGTACAAGGTTTATTAGTAAAAAACTATGAGCAATAAAATTTTGACACATATGTAAGGAAGGGGAGTTCTTTAAAGAAGGTGCATATTTCACATAAGATGAAGAGTTGAAAATGTACAAGGTTTATTAGTAAAAAACTATGAGCAATAAAATTTTGACACATATGTAAGGAAGGGGAGTTCTTTAAAGAAGGTGCATATTTCACATAAGATGAAGAGTTGAAAATGTACAAGGTTTATTAGTAAAAAAACTATGAGCAATAAAATTTTGACACATATGTAAGGAAGGGGAGTTCTTTAAAGGAGGTACATATTTCACATGCTTGAATGAGTTTTAAACTCAAAAATAATGTGATATTTTTATCTCTCATCTCTCTTGAACCAAACCAAATCAAAATGGAACCAAATCAAATCAAAAAGTAACCAAACTAGGTCCAAATCTAGTCCAAACTCAACCAAACTGACTTGGAAAATTCTAGAATCAGTTTGTTTGGTTAGGAGCTCAACTTTTCCTATAAATAGAAGCCTTCCCTTGTTGAAAAAAATATAGTGTCTTATGCTTTGTTACTCTACTCCACCTAAGCCAAGAACTGTGAATTCTTTAATAATTCACTAGTTTTTGACACTTCTCTCTTTCTTCAATCCCCATTGGTGCCTCCATCAACATACTAAACCAATTGATTGGTTGGGGGCCTCTACCGTGATCAAAGAATCAAGCAAATTATAAGATAACTATAGGGAATTTTGATCTTTTCTATAATTTCTCAATGATTCTCTCTTCTCAACCCCTCTCAAGCTTGAGAAGCTTAATTGGTATGGTTTTTGAAATGCTATTGAAGTTAATTAATTAATGATAGTAAAGAATTACATAAAATTCTATTTATATTTAATTATAATGGTTTTTCTCTCTCTCTCGCGGTCATACTCATAACCTTTTTTCAATCCAAATGAAGCTTTTCATAAGGCTTTTCCTTAATCCAAGATTAAGCTATGCTTGAGGCCCAATTAATGGTTTTTTTCTATGTTTTTAGTTTATGTATATTGATGATTCAATCCATTATGGATTGATGATCCAATTAGAGACCATTCTAATTATTTCCTTAATGATAAACCTTATCCCTTAGAAAAAATTGAGACTTATCAGTCATAGTAGCGGAGCTATGGCAAAATTTTTATAGAAATTACGCATAAAATAATTTCATTCAAAGCATAAAAAGAGGACTTCCTACCATATTCTAGGAACTATCATCCTAGATTAATTAAAAGAATATTATTATGCATGGAGATATGGATGTTTGCATGTAGATGTAGAGGTATGGATGTGAGTGTGAATGTGGAGGTGGATGTATGCATGGAGATGTGGATGTATGCATGTAGAAATAGATGTGTAGATGAGGATGTAAATGGAGATGTGGATGGATGCATGTAGATGTAGATGTATAGATGTAGATGTGAATGGAGATGTGGATGTATACATGTAGATGTAGATGTATAGATGTAGATGTGGATGTGGAGGTGGTTGGATGCATATAGATGTAGATGTATAGATGTAGATGGGAATGGAGATATGGATGTATGCATGTAGATGTAGATGTAGATGTATAGATGTAGATGTGAATGGAGATGTGGATGTATACATGTAGATGTAGATGTATAGATGTAGATGTGGATGTGGAGGTGGATGGATGCATGTAGATGTAGATGTATAGATGTAGATGGGAATGGAGATATGGATGTATGCATGTAGATGTAGATGTATAGATGTAGATGTGGATGTGGAGGTGGATGGATGCATGTAGATGTGAATGGAGATGTGGATGTTTGCATGTAGATGTAGATGTATGGATGTGAGTGTGAATGTGGAGGTGGATGTATGCATGGAGATGTGGATGTATGCATGTAGAAGTAGATGTATAGATGAGGATGTAAATGGAGATGTGGATGTATGCATGTAGATGTAGATGTGGATGTGGATGTATGCATGTAGATGTGGATGTGGAGGTGGATGTATGCATGTAGATGTAGATGTATAGATGTGGATGTGAATGTGGAGGTGGATGTATGCATGTAGATGTAGATGTATGGAGGAGAATGTGGATGTGGATGTGGATGTAAGCATAGAGATAAGGATGTATGCATGTAGATGTGAATGTACGCATATAGATGTGGATGTATGGATGTGAATGTGCATGTAGATGTGGATGTATGGATGTGGATGCATGAATGTGCATGGAGATGTGGATGTGAAAATAGATGTATGGATGTAGATGTGGATGTATGGATGTGAATGTGGATGTGGATGTGGATATATGTATGGATGTGAATATATGATATGTGATATGAAGGAATCTGGAGTGATGAGATGGAAAATGATGTGATGGGATGAGTATACATATAAATGGAATATGGAATAAGTAATGTGGATTGATGAGGGATAATGTGGAAAAATGAAAGTTAAAATAGAAACTGTATTGTAAACTGTTTGTAAATGCTGTTTGTAAATGACTGTTTTATGTCAAGAATGCTGGGGGAGCATTTTGACCATCTTGTGATTAAGGTCGTGGAGACCTAACTGATAAAGTTGCAACTGCACGGAGAGTCAATGAAGGACGTCTCGCGTAGCAAGGTCGGCCGAGGTCTTGATCAGCCTCGGTGCGATTAAAATGGTGAGCTTCCGGTACGGTGGATGAGGGGCCAAGGAAGCGGCCTATGAGTGAAGCGCTAGGTCACCTGCGAAGGATCCTAGAGGGTGCTGACCATACGGTGCTCGGGCTCTGGGTTGCCTAGGATACCCACGCGTGCATCGAGAAAGATATTGGAACAAGAGTAGGAGTTGTTTTCTGAAATCGGGCATGGATCTGGTTGATTGACCTTGCTAGTCTTCAATGGATGAGTCCATGGCTCTTTATATGGATCTGTTGGTTGATCTTGCTGATCTTCAACGAGAGTCCATCTTGATAAGTGATTATATTGTCGAGAGTATTATGGGCTAGGGATTAGGAAACGGCCCCTGAGTGGACAGGTGGTGAGCGTCCTAGTTGCCAATGATGCCATAGATACTCTGATGAAGGAATGATGGGAAAATTAAGAATCAACTGGATAAATTGGAAGATGGTGTGATCAGTGATACTATGGTTTTATTAAAGGATTGTTTTAAAGTGGTTGAATCTGTGAAAAGGCAATTTCATATTGGGTGTGTGAGTGGTGTGACTAGTTTTATTTTGCATGAACATCCGGCTAGGGGGCCTTGGAACTCTTTTCCTTGGTACCCGGGACAAAACCTAACCAAATTCTTAATTGGATCCCATCACTACAGTGGTTGGGCGGTTGGCTAACCCATGGGATCGGATGGGGTTAGGCTGGACTGATGGATCCGTAAATTGAGACTCAAACTTTTGTTTTTACGATAGATAAAATAAATCCCGGACAGTAACTGTTCTATGGATAGGAATCAACGGCTGTGCCTCTTGAATGGGGAAAAAAGCGTTGATCCCAATGATCCAAGTGCAAGTTTCTTCCTTGATCTGACCAAGTATCTTATAGATGCAATTGGATCAGCTCGATCAGAAATGATCTTGACTACATTAGAGTAAAAAGTTATCCTGGTGGAATCACCCGTGCTTTCCGGACAAGGGAAGTTTTTCCGGGTTCGGTTTTGGAAAAACCGGTGGATTAGTCTTTTGTCCGGATATCCGTGGGCGAGGCCCCGAATGTGGGACCCCTGTCCCACGCGAGAAGTGCTACTTTCGCTGCCAGTACCCTGAATCCGCTCGGTGGGAACAGGGATCTTACATCTATATCCCTAATGAATAAAGCATTGGACTATAGTCAAGGTAAGCTTGATTCTCCATACCACAAAACTTAATCAGAAATGGAGCCATGGTGGATTGGATCAGCTCATGTGCCAGTAGAGAGTCATGAAACATTAAAGTGGCTCTTTTCACATACAGACATTCCTTCAGTTATTCAGAGCCAAAATGCAGGTGAACACCCTTCATGTAGACGACATAGGTGATTTCATTGTGGAATGGCATTTGAGTGCCGACCTCAAGGCGTTGAAGTGTATATTTGGTGTATGTGGAGGAGCAAATACCAAATATCCATGTCTTTATTGCATGGCAAGCACAGGGACAAGAGAATGGCTTGCAGAAAATGAGATTGGAAAACCACCATCCAGAAATAATGTGAATGTTGTCGATTATCCAACTTCTGTTAAAATTTGGGATCGAATTCTACCAATACATTTAAAAAATGTGCATATATGTACATTGCATGCAGAGATAAGAATCTTGGACAAATTGCTCCGACTTCATCTGGACTATGCATATTCTATTAAGCCGACTAAACTTGCAGATCAGTGCATAGAAAAATGCGAAGCCTTGCTCTCTCAAATGGGTTTCCATGGTGGCGAAGTGAATCTTAAAAAAGATCCTATTCTTTCTAGAGGTACAGGTGATGTTCTGCAAGATGTTTCAATGGGAGGAGCAAAAGCAAGAAGATTTTTGAGCAACCATGACACCAAACAAGTCAATGCAATGTGGAACTACTGGAAACATCTATGTGTCATTACCAAAAATGTCAAAAGTAGACCAGATGTAGCCAACAAATGTATGGAAGTTTGGAAAAAACTCGATAATTTTTTCAAAGTCCTAAGACAACAAGTTGGTTCAAATACTTATGCAGATGATTTCAAAAAAAGCAATAAAGCTTCTAATAAAAGCTATCATAGATGCTTGGGGAGAAAAAGACATAACTTATTACTTGGTGAGTGTTCAGACTTATCAAAACTGTTAAAATAAAAGTGTAGTTTCTTAAATTTACTAACAAAGAATTGTCTTTGTAGCATATTCTTTACTTGCATGGACCATATTTTGCTATAGAAGGACCCCTTGCAACATGGAACACACAAGGAATGGAAAAGTCTCACTATCAAGCGAGAACTTCCTTTTTCAGATGTACTAAAAGAGGAGGTGGTCAAAGAAGAAGCAATGCACTTAAAGAATTATTCAATTGGTTCTACAGGAGGCAATTACAAAGGATGAGATCAAAGAACCCGCAATCTGAAACTACACAAACACCTCAAGATAGAGACTAATGATTTACTAACACATTTGTACCTCTTACAAAATATTTGCTGAATTATAATCAGTCCTTGCAAAATATTGTGTGTACATTAGTTTTTGATTCTCTTGGGACTATTTGGCATGTCACCTCTGTATCTCAAAAATTTTCTCCTTCTATAACCTCCAAGAAGATTGATATCTGACTCCTCAGCCTGCACAGCTGCATAGCTAGAGTAGCAAAGAAAGTATCCTGCTCTTGAGGCATTGAAACTTGCAGCATATCCAAAGATTCTAAGAGCAGCAGCTCTCTCTAGAAGCAAGACCTTGTTAGCATTTATTTGAAGGGGAGTGCATCCCATGAACCTTAACACCTTCAAGGCAAATATTGGCAACTCAGCATCTTCAGAGAAGTTCATGTGGAATGCACAGAACACAGCCTTATCCAATGTAGGTAAGTAGTGCATGAGAGTAGATGAAGGCCTTCTTGACCTAGTCTCTGTAGCTTTCACTCTGCTACCTTTAGCTCTTCCTAGAAAATCATCCTTATCAAGCAATTCAATCTGCAAGACAAAAACCTCACTTTAAAAAAATTACAATCACAATAACATTTTGCAAAAGATTAAAAGGAAACTACCTTCTGCAACTCATCCTCACTTATTACTTTATCTTTCATCAAGTTGCATGAGCCAACCCTTTCCACTTTATCAGAATCTACCTGAAGCTTGAAATCTCTGCCAAAAGACTCTACACCTAACTCAATAAGCCTGTTCTCAAAATCCTCATCTCTAAGGGAAGGTTTCTCCTCATCCACTCTTTTAAGGCAAAAGGCAAGTGCATCAGGAGCAAGGATAAATGAGTGGTCAGATGTTTGCAAATCAACAAGTGCCAAAAACTCTTCCTTTGACTCTACTTCTATATCAATAAAGTCTTTGGTCACCTCACAAGCTTCTGAAATTGCTGCAATACAGTAGTCTTCCCTGATATTGAAGAGACATTGAAGATAGGACAAAGGAATAAAATCTTTCTCATTGATATAGAAGAAAGGAAGGCTTGGAACAGTAACAGAGGATTCAAATATGCTTGCTTCCTTTGAGGGCTCTAACAGTGAAAGCCCTAAATTCAGCAACATCAAGATTTGCACTTTCTTTCTCCTCAGCTTGAACATCAATTTCTTCCTCTTCTAAAATCTCACTTTTCTCTAGCTTTGAGACTGTGGTGACATTTAAGTTTTCTTCCTCCTTCTCTGCATCAATATCTGATTCTTGCTCTTTATCTTGTATTTTTGCTCTCAAAAATAGAAAGAAAAGAAAGGAGACATCTTTGGGGACAAGGTTACAAAACTTTTTATGAATTGGACAAGAAATGGATGAAGGGCATGTGAAAGAGATTCTATTTGAAAATCTACTGAACCTCTTTGTGACTTTGGCTTTCTCCACTGACAGCTAAGTAAAATCGGTAAGGTGACAAAAATCATTGTCTCCGATATGAAAACAATGACCTTCAATTGACATTTCAAATTGTTTGTACTCCTCTTCAAGAATGTCCTTAAGCTTCATCAAAACATCTGAAAGAACAAACCTTGGATTGAATATCTCCACTACATCTGCGTATACCTTCATGTCATGACCATCTTGCAAAATAGCATTCAAGAGACTTTCACTTGGGCTTTCTTCAACAAGTTCATGTTGTCCCTCAACACTTTTACTCATTGTGATATTTGAGAAAAACGCTGGAACAATTCTGAAGAAGGCTTGGAAGTCACTATATGGCAGAGCCCGAACTAAGCGAAAATAAGTGGTCCAAAAGTTTTGGAATGCTTCTATCGCTTGGTGCGGGCTTTGGCAATTTGAAGGTTCGAAAAAAAAAAGAGAGAGAGAGTTTTGCAAAATAGAGCTTGGAAGTCACTATATGGCAGAGCCCGACTAAGCAAAAATAAGTGGTCCAAAAGTTAAGGAATGCTTCTATCATCTGGTGCGGGCCTTGGCAATTTGAAGGTTCAAAAAAAAATGAGAGAGAGTTTTTGAGAATATCCGATGGAGCACGTGGAGCGTGGCAAAAATACCTTAAATAGTGACCGTTCGTGCCACGTGGCAAAAATGATTGCATGACACGTGTATCCAACGGTCCTATTTACGAACGGATTCGAGGTATAAAAATTTAATTTTCATGAAAACATTTCTATTTTTCACTGACACGGTATCAACCGAAATTGCTCCTCCGAAATTCCCGAAATCTTCTTTTACCCTTCTCACCCATATCAAGCGATAGATCTCATCCAAACATCTCGGATCCTTCTCATCGCTAAGTCCCGGATTCAAGCGATAACGCTCGTCCAAACAAATCGGACCTTCTTCATCGCTTGGGTTCCGGATCCTCCCCTATCACTTGGCCATACCCCGAATCAAGCAATAGAGCCGATCTCCATTTTCACTTTGTTCCGGACATATCCGGAATCAAGCGATTGAGCTATTCCAATCCTTTTGCTTAGTTCCGGCTACCCTTTAATTAAGTGATAGAGCCTCAATATATTATCGCTTAGTTTCGCATACGCCTAAATCAAGCCAAATCGCTTAGTTCTGGGTATAGCCCGAATCAAGCGATAGAGCTATTCCAACCAATTTGGATCCGCCCCATCGCTTAGTTCGGGCCACTGTTAGTTTTTTTATCTCAACTCACAAATCACCCCGATCGGGTTCTCTTCTTTTTCTTAAACTTCAATGGTGGCGAGGACAAAACAGACTGCAAGGAAAGGACCTACGTCCCTTTGGAGACTGAAAAAAGCTCAAGACAAACCAGGATCTTCCAAAAAGCCAGTTGTCGATGAAAAACAAGAAAAGCCTCCTCCAAAGCCTCGTGCTAGGGCAACAGCAAGAAAGAGATTAAACTATCAGGTGAAGTCAGTAAGAGAGATCAGAGCGGCACAGAAATCTACTAATCTTCTCATCCCTCGACTGCCATTTATGCGGGTTGTCAGGGACATATCAGAAAGGTTAATTGGCAAAATGAGAAACACATATCTTGATAAAGTCCGATGGGAGTCACAGGCCCTTATGTGTCTTCAAGAGGCTTCTGAGGATTTTTTGATTGACTTTATGAATGATGGATACATTGCTGCTGCATTTGCTCATAGGATCACTCTCATGAGCAAAGATTTTGTGCTTGTGTCCAGACTTAGATACAAGTTTGACAAAGCTTTGGAACCCATTCCAAGTCAAGATATGAGGGCTTTTGAAATTCTAAATATTCCTCCAGCAAGACAACCCAAACAATCAGTTGTTATTGAAGATGTTTCGCATACTTATAGTATAAGAACTCGGGGGGGTCACTTAGCAAAATTGCCTATATCACATGCGTTCATGGCCTATTTTATAAATCCCTATGTAACCTACACTGGCCATTTTTTTAACCCTTTCTGTAACTTTTGATAAAATATATAATTCCCTTTCTGTCAATAAAATTTTTTTTATAGAATAATTTTAAAATCCCTTGTGTAAGAGATATGTAATTCATTTTAAGTCACTCTAGAAGTATTGGGGGGTTTTGAAAGTGACAAATGCAACGGTTTTGAACTATGAAAGTCGCTACATTGTAAGCTCTTCATTTGTGATATTTTGAACAAGCTACTAAGAGTATAAGTCATAGCTCTAATGTCCACGAATGAGAGTACAACCCACAGTATCTAGCTCCATGATACCAAATTGCATAGCAAGAGAGTAGCTCTATGCATGCATATCAATAGATCAACTAACCATGAGTTGTTTAGAACCACAAGTCAAATCCCATGACCTGTCTTGCATAAACTCTCAATGCATATTCTCAATCAACTAGCTCAATCTAGAGCTCTCCCAGTGGATCCAAAAGTATCCACCAAGTACTTTCCCAATGTCCAAAACAAAAGCTCAAGCAAGCTCTAGGCAAAACAAATGCTAAGAGTAAACAATGCATAAGCATAAACTACTATTACTCTTATGCATTATTTATGCTTGGCAAACAATTCCAAGCATAAACAATGCATAAGCTCAAGACAAAAACTTTTGACTATAGCTCCAATTGAAGTCTCAAAACTCCAAAAGATTACTCAATCCATGGAGCATACCATAACATACATGACCAACACGATCCTCAAAGCATTTGAATCCAAAATGTTACATACAGATGACCAAAGAAGTATCACTCCTAATCAATAAGCACAGCTTGCCAAACATTTAGGAGTCATCAAGGGCCATAAGCATTTACAATACATAGCCCCAATGTCCACTACTCAATGAGACCATGCAAGTCCCATATAAGATGCAACCAAAAATACATTCACAATGCTCCAACACTCAGCATCAACACCTACTCAAACACTAAGTATCAACACTGCTCAAACACTGGTCCAAGACAACAATGACTTGAGATTTCCAAGCTGAGATTATACCAATCTCCCACTCCAACATCAACCATTTACTACTAACAAATCACAGTGATTATAGAGCACATTGCGTCAACATGCATCAAACATAAATTGTGGACAACAAATTGGTTGAGAAACCATGATGTTCATGACCTGTAAATGGCTGAAAATTATCAAATGTACACTTTCATTCCAACTTCTCAAGACCAACACTAATGGCCACATCAAAATGACCCCAGCCCATGTCCAAATGCAGCCCAAAAGTGGCTTGAATGGCAACCACAAGCTAGAGATGAAATGACCCAGCTGTTGCCTTCGTAAAATGTGTCAGAAAGTGTGGGGCTGATTTGCTGCTCATTGCTGGCTGCAATGTCCCACATCAAGGCATGAAAATCCTTGGCCAGAAAGTGTGAGGCTGATTTGCTGCTCATTGCTGGCTGCAATGTCCCACATCAAGGCATGAAAATCCTTGGCCACTAAAAAGCCCCTGTGCAAACTCAAAGCCTCTGATCAAGTATAGGGAGAGATCTCGAGACAAACAACTCATAAGCTTTCGAGACGCAAACAAAAGTGACTCCGTTAGCCTCATGCTAAATCCATTGAAACAACCACAATACTTTCTTAAATATTATCTGAAACATCCACTTGCAGCATGGTTATAACAAAATTACCATGTCGATACATCTTGCTCAAATCCTTGCTCAAATCATACATATGGGACCTATACATCTCATACACTCTAGAATTATTTTTGCAAAAAATAAGATAGAATCTTGTGGACACATCTAGCAAAACTAATACATCTAATAGCTATACATTTTGTATAATCTGTACCGATTTTTATAGATGTACAAAAAGATAAATACACATTGTCGATGGTCACCTTCTCAAAATCTGAAGATTTCATTCTCCAATTCAAATTCCTGCATGAGACAAAGAAGATGTTGAGTCAATGAGATTTTCATATTTTGAATTATTTTTCAAACTCATACAAAGTATGTCTCATCAAACAAAGAAAAAAAAAACAGATGCATCCTTTCTGCGTACCTAGTGATCCCTCACAAAATCATTAAAGACCTTCCAATCATTCTCATCAAGTTCATACTTGTTGCTGCCACAATCATATGTAAGGTTTGCGAGAGCGATGACGCTATCAATGCTTATCATATCAAGGTCGGTTAGGTCATACGTAAAGCACCTAGTTCCTTTTGCTTTTTGATACCAACCAAGTTGAACCTCCACCCCTGATGGCCTATCTGAAAGGCTAAATCCTCGCTTATATTACACACATGCACCACTAACCATTCTTCTCATCTTTTGAACTCGTCCCAGATACCATACACTTTTGGCTTTCTTCTTGCCTCCTGAAGAGCTTGGCTTACATGACCTTGTGATCTTCCCTTGTACTATTTGTTCATGAAAGAACACAGCACAACCTGAACCAATGCCAAATAAATTCTCGTTTGTCTCCATATACTTTTTTTCTTCTTTGGCATAGTACACACCTTGTCGGACCCTGGTAAGTCTATCCTTTGACAAAGTTGGATTGCCATTGAGCTGGCTGACCAATGTAGACTTGAAGAGAAACTTATTGTCTTCAACTTCAACAACCGGGTTCACCTCTTCTTTCTCATCCAAAATGGAATCTACTACATGCCTTATTTCACTTGTAGAAGCATCCTCATCTGAATCTAATGCATGGCCCACCTCAGTAGGATATTCCTCATCTGTATCAGAGTCTTGTAGATTTGAATTTGCATATGTGTCAAACACTCTAATGGACCAAGGCTGCACCCACCATTTCTTGTCCTCTTTACCTTTTGGTCTCATGTGTAAGCGTTCACATAATTCTTGGGCACTTTGCAATCCTTTTTGCAAGGTAGCAATGACCTTAGATTCATCAGTTGAAACACAATCATAGTCACCTAAATTGGCTTCTTGCAAGTCCTCGTTAAGATTTAACTCTCTCCATATATGTTCCTGCTTCTTGTGAGCTCTTATGAATGCCACACCATCCTCCTTGCGTTCAAAATGGGCAAGCCTATTCAAAATGCCTATGCTGTGAAGCATGTCCATCAAGTCATAAGTACGCTCTTGCCCAACCATACTTCCGACTTTGCTGAAGAAGATTTCAGCCGCATCTGTGCCGGTGAGATATAGAGGGCACTTCAAGCTTGGGTGAAAGTCTCTGAAATACTTTATTAGCAACACCACAAAATGGCAAGAGATTTGCACATCCAAGAATGTCTCCTTGCTAATGAAGTTTGCTGATAGTGTATATGTTGGATGTTGTAATATCCAAGATCTCCAAATCTGAAAGAAAAAAGTCACTTTGGCTGCTAAATGAACTCTCCCTGCCAAGCTCAAGTGTGGAGACAAGAAAATGTCAATATAGTCTCCACAAATTTCAAGGTAGGCTTGTGTCCCTACCATACGCCACTCTTTTCTGTGCTGCCCATTGTTTGCCAACTCTCCCAAACACCATTGCACTTGTCTACTACATATCCTTTGAGCTGCTACCCAATTTTGACGATCATCTCGCCTCATATCGCCTTCCCTGAGCATATGCTTGTCAACAACAAAGGAATCATATACAATGGTAACATGGTTCAAGGTAACCCATACATCACCAAGAGCCAACTGACGCTTTGGTTTATCAAGAACATTGACGAGCTTCTTTCCATTGTGTACAAAGTCCTGATCATGCATGCCTAAAACATCTCCGTTTGACAATTTGGCGGAAAGAGGCCATCCATCCCATCCAATCTTGAATCTAGTAGCATGTTTATCAACATAATCAGCCAGCATCAACATTCTTCGGCGACTATCTCCATCTGAGGCGTGTCCAATAATCGGACCTACTTTAGACTTGAGCTTCTCATCCCATAAGCTCAAAATCTCAGCCCATTGTCTTCGAACAAAACATGCATCAAATCGATTACAAGTGCAATGAGCAACCAAAACTAAGCGTGGAAGTGCTTCATGAAGTGGGTTTGCCACAAAAACTCTTGCATAACCACCAATCACATGATTCTCAAATGCTTTAACAATTATGTCATAGCCTATTTTTCCCGCTCCAACTTTGATTAAGCTTGACGTTCCACACTCATGGCTCTCCACCTTGTATCCATCAAATCCAACAAGCGTGTCATCTTTTGGGTTCCACCTACAATATTAAGATTGAGAACATAAAATATGTAAGAGCCACTACGATTCAACATGTCTCATCAGAACTACTTTTGCATTATACTATGTTTACCTTATCCGTTTCTTTATGGCGGTCTCATCCTCCACCAAGATGAAAGGAATTTGTGATTTGATTCCATGTTTTTCTTTCTTGTTTCGATATATTTCAGCAATGGCATCAAAGATATAGCCATGTATGCCCAGTAAAAATTGTGTGGCAAGTCTTTGGCCTCTTTTTGTCATTGAGAGTGAAGGGCCATTGAGGTTGGCAGCAAGAAAATCATGCAACCTTGGTCCACCCCACATCCTTGCAACCTCAAACAAAGCCTTAGTATTTGCACTATATCTCTTGCCTGCCTTTGGCCTCGACATGTTTGTAGCCACATCCTGTAAGAAGTCCCATAGAGCAGGTTTTCCACCAAACTTACCTAGTCTATGGGCTTCTACTATATTGTTACAAAACCTCTTTACATCCTTGCGGTTTAGGGACTCCATGCTTGCTTCCCTTAAAGTTCGTAGTCACACCGAAAGGACAGCAATATGAGCCTTTGCTGACCATAGTTTGAGGGTGAGATCTCTTGCATGCTTCGTAGCAATGAAAGTTGTTTGCCGAAGCTCTTGTTTAGTGAGAAAGTCTAATCTTCTTCCGCAATCCGTTCCTCTAGTGCCTCTCTTCTTCTCCGCCATCTTCTCCCTATATAATCTCATCCTAAAATCATGAAGCTTAGGTATACCCTTGCAATTGTTGCATGAGAAAGCTTCAAATGGCTGCCCATTATTGGAAACACGTGGACAACTAATATGACGAAAGCAACCATCTATGTGAAAGGTTGAAGTTCCATCATTTAGGATAGCCTTTGTGAAAGGCTCTGCAAACCAAAGCTTCCCACCACACTGATCATCTAGCAAAGGTTTCACACTAATATTCTTGTTGTTCACTTTGATTTCGTGAACCCATAAACCCCAACATAAAAAATTCAAACCTATTGAAAATTTCCCACTTAGGCTTCATTGTTATAGAGTGAAGGAGAATCACCATGAGCTGATCTTTCGAACTTTGTAGAAACCACAAACTTGCTGAGAGATGTTTGCATTGGATCATGCTCCTTCCCCTTTCGAGGACGTCCACGTAAGCCACTTAGAACTGGCTTGGATGTTTGCAACTCCTCCTTCATGACTGCCTTTGTGTGCAAGATTGACTTTGAGTGCTCTGTGAGAATGGTACACAGATCTGACCTTGGAGGACACAAATGCAGCCATGTGTCATCATACTTACACCTCACGCGAACAAAGCTTTTGTCTTTAAAATCATGTAGTGTGGCTGCAACGACTTCAAAGTCCCAACCTACATGCAAATACAACACATAACAAAGTCAAACAAGTTACAAAATCAACTTTCCAAAACCATTCTATCTTTCAAACATTTAAGTAACTTTATGAAGGTTGAACAATACCTTCATTGGTCTCCATCAAAAAGCGTAGAGTCTCTATTGAAGCCTCTATTTCTTTCCTATCATCTTGTTCTTCATCAGCCTACACACGTTGCATCGACTCCTTTCCAAGCCCCTGAAATGCCATATAATTTTTTTCATGTCTTTTGCTCTCCAAGATGTGGGTTCTCATAAAGTTAGCAAGACAATTATATGCAGCATACTTCCCTTCTATTGAACCTACGCCATACAAAGAGTTGCACTCATGACACCATATACGAACTAGAGCTTTCCCATTGACATCTTCACTATGTAATTCAAACCTATCATCCCTTTCAACCTTCATCTGTTTCAGCTTTAGTTTTGTTCTAATACATTCTTGTTCCCATTGCTCAAGAACACTTGCACTTAACAATTTGCTTGTAAGCTTGGAAGTGGAGCCACTCAAAGTGTCACCTTTCTTGTTATCAATCTGATTTGAGCATTGTCGCTTACTTGGAGAAGGAAGTTCATGCATGCTATTGGCACTCCTCTTAATGCGTACTTGAACCTTATTGTTGAGTGTCCATCGCTCTTCTTGTCGTTTCTTTATAATATAATTTTCCTCTATGAAGACGAAGGATCCAATCACAAGCTCATCGCCCTCTATCTGCTCACAAACCAAAGCAAAGGTGGGCTCGTCTTTATCATTCTTTAGCCTCACAAGGCCTAAATCATCCTCATTATCATCATTGATCACTTGAATCTTATAAAAAGATCCCATCTAGCCTGCGACACAAAGTATGTTTTTAAGCTATGATTGTGGCATGCAACATCAACCTCACATAAAAAATAGATTGTGGCATGCAATATCAACAAAGTATATCAGCAATACATTTTCAAAAAATAGAAAACATGAGCAGGGTTTTGATCTAAAGGTTGATGGCCCTGGAGCACATCTGTTAGAGAAGAATGACTGTAAGATGCTGAGCGTGGAGGAACCGTTAGAAGCAGCCAGCAGCTCTGATGGAAGGATTCCAAACAACACAAAAGCCAATTAAGTTAATGAAGAAAAAGCTTATTTTAGGTGATTTTAAGGCAGAGGCTAGTAGGCCTAGTTCTAGTAAAGAACCAGGCATATGTTGCTGCTACAGTGAAGCATGTATGCTGTGGGAGACATCATTGTTTGCTTCATGTCAATTGGATAACTTCATGTCATTGTTTGCTTCATACAGAATGCTGGAGATGGATGTGAAGCGTGAGTTCCTTGCAGCTCCACAACCCAAGACTAGCTAGGGCATAGTTTTATTTTCTTTTTGAGATTTATGGGTGTGCAGACCACCTGCTACTCCTTGTACTGTTTTATATAACAGAGGATATACAGCTTTCACAATTGTCTTAAACAATACGCTCAAGGACCACGCTCCATGTTAGGGCGCCCATCCATGTAAACAGTTGTGGGCATGATAAACAGCTTGGGCATTTAAGCAGTAAACATTGTAACACACATGAATTTCCTGAATGTCCTCAAAGGTTATATAGGAGAAAAGTGTATAGTTCCCATGCTATGGTTAAGGTGGCGGTCATACCATGTGCATTAGCATACTGATGCTCTGACTCCGGAGGTTATGATCAATCAAGGATCATACCATGTGCACAAGCATACTGATGGAAAAGGAAAAGGCTTTTACCATCATGTAGATAACCATACGAAAAGGGATTTTGGGATCATGTAGAGTGTGATGGTAAGGTACTACAAGAGATGTGTTTGACATGGTAGCATGGTGAAAAGGCATTGGACCAGGCGATCCTGATTTGCTATGCTCTTAAAACAGCCCACTTTCAGGTGCCTGCTCTGCTGCGTAAAATGGAAGTCAAATATGCTGTCATTGAGTTAGGGTGCTAATTTTCAAAAGACTATATCCCCTCCTTCAATTGTGAGGGGCACCGAACTAGAGATTTTTGAGAGATCTGGTCAAGGAAAACATGTTTTCTGTGGGGGAGATGGATCATCTGCAAGGTTGCATACCTTAACCATTGCATATGTTGCTGCTACAGTGAAGCATGTATGCTGTGGGAGACATCATTGTTTTCTTATGCAATTTTGGGCTCATTCTAGCAGCAGAAACACGTCAGAAATTCAATCGGTCTTATATTCTGCATAATCAGTTTGTAATGGATGTCAAAGGGGTAGACAAGAGAAGACAGTCAGGTGTTAGCAAGATTGCACCTTTCCTCTACAAAATGTGTGACTTTGCCAACAAGAACCATATTGTGTTGGTCTTACCCAAAACTATCACAGCAGTGAAAGCAGGTAAGGGGAAGAAGGTACAGACCTCTATTATGTTAGGAGAGGATGAACCACCAGTTAAAAAAGGTAAATCAAATGTGGTAGCAGAGAGCAGTTGGTTAAATCCATGTTATTGAAGGGAGAGCAAATACAAAAACAGAAGGAAGAGTTGGAAACAGTTTTGCAGAATCAGTCCTATAAGCATTCAGATATGGTTAAGTTGGAGCAGCAGATAGAAGAGATGAGGTTAAAATTAGATATTCACTTGTTTGCCAAAGATCAGCAGATTGGAGAACTGCAGAAGGAAATTTTGTCAACTCAGATGAAATCTACAACTATCAAATAGTGGATTGAGGAACTCAAGGACAAGTTCTCAACAGAGATCAAATTGTCAGATAGTAATGTGAATTTACAGACCCAATGCAAAGCATTGCAAGACAGATTACAGGTCTTAGAAACAGTGGAGAAGTAGTTGAAGAGTACCATGACAGAGGAAATAGAAGTTGATGGTGTTTTTGTATCTGGCTCAGCTTTTACTGTCATGATGTCTGAAGTTGCTAAGGCGGGTCAAAATATGTGGGAGATGATCCAGAAAAGACTCATTACTGTTATGCAGAGGCCATACCAGATGATTCAAATTAAGGATCAGAAACAGGAGGATGAAGATTTGAATACTAAATTGCAGACTATGAGCATAGATTATGGCATAGCTCTGGGCTGTTTTCAGTGTGTGCAAAGTGAGGGCATCTCTCCAAATGCAATCACCTACACTTGCACGAAAAGTGACAGAGACGATTTATGTCCAAAACGTAGTCTCTTGGAGTGCACTCTCATTGCATCAAAAATGCCCAAAAGGGGCAAGACCAGGAAGCTTTGAGCTGTTTTCAGCAGATGCAATCACCAACACGATGCAAGATGTTGATATGGGAAAACTAATTCTCGATGATATTCTAAGTTAGGAGCTGGAAGGCAATGCCTTCATCAACATGAATGTCAAATGTAATGTACTTTAGGAAGCATAGAAAGTGCTCGAGGAGCTTCTCGTCTAGAAGGTCATCCTCGAAACACGCTGATTGCAAGATATGCCTACATGAGCAGGGGTAGGAAGCTGTGGGCTGGTTTCAACAGATACGAAGTGAGAGCATCTCTACAGATTCAATCACCGACGCTTGCATCTTAAAGGCATGTGCACTACACAAGATGTTGAAAGATGATATTGTTAGTCAGGGCTGTTGGCAATGCCTTGATCAACATGTATGTCAAATGTGGTGTACTTCAAAAAGCACAAAAAGTACTTGAGGAGCTTCTTGTATCTCTATAGATGCAATCACTTATGCTTGCATCTTGATGGTTGGTGGCACTACAAAAGATGCTAATATTATTGCTTTTGAAAAATAAAAGCTGCGTTTTGCATCGCCTTGAGCGACATGTATGCCAAATGCAATATACTTCAGAGAGCACAAAAAGTGACGGAGGAGATGTAGGGTGCATCCAGAGAGTACTGAAAGGGGGGTAGCCTGTCTATGCTGAACCCATATGCATACCTGAGTTTACTTGTGCTTGAGAGAGAGAGAGAGAGAGAGAGAGAGAGAGAGAGAGAGAGAGAGAGAGAGAGAGAGAGAGAGAGAGAGAGAGAGAGAGAGTACCACCAGAGAGTACCACCAGAGGAGAGGATTTGCCAAGTGTGCCAGCATGAGCCAGAGACAGAGGAACATTACATTTGCCGTTGTACCGCCTTCTATGAGATTAGAGGACGCTTCCACTGTTTGTTCAGAGAGGGCTTTGAACCATTATCCAGGGTCATGGAGTACTACGACCAGAGGTGTCTAGGGCTATACCTCCTAGAGATTCGCAGATTTAGAGAGATTCTCCTCAGAGGCAGACACCCCACAGAGAGAAGGTCAGCACAGAGATAGATGACAGATTTCTTTAGAGGCCCCTCCCAGCAACAACAGCATGATAGAGAGGAGACTTTAACTGACAGGAAGGGGTCCTTACTTGACAGAGCTGTTCAGTTAGGACGATCCAAACGCCCCAGACTACCAGGATCCTCACATCTTCGCATACGCTTGCATAGGCGGATTAGAGTCATTATTGATCGACATCGCGAGCACGGCCTGTCAGGTCTCTTGGCATGGAAGGCATCGACTCCTTACGACAGAGACCCATGCTTGACCTCCTGAGACTACATCGAAATGAAGCTACCGGCAAATCTCCATGCTTCTTGCTTGGCTACAGGCTTGCAAAACAGAGAGGAGTGTGATATCATCCAGATTTACACTTTCCTTTTGCATCTGGGCATACAACTGCAAGGCTGTCTCTCCTTGGCCCCATTCAGCATATGCTGACAGCATTGCATTCCATGACACGATGTTGGGCTGCGACAACCCACCAAACACACACTCTGCTTCCGCAATGGCCCCATGCTTTCTATACATACTCACAAGCGTGGTACCAACAAAAGAATCCGAAGCAAAGCCCTTCCTCCGAGAATCAGCATGCAATGCCTGCACAATCTCCAAAAACACCACTTTGGTTGATGGTCCCAGCACTACAGTAGTGTCTTTCATCTCTGAAAGAGAGCCACATGCTTGCAGGGCAGTTATAAGTGTTTGCCGGTCAGAAGTCACACCTTTCTCTTGCATTTGTCTGTACAATTGCAAAGCCCTCTATCCATGACCCTGCTCAACATATGCTGCAAGCATTGCATTCCATGATACAGTGTCCCGCTGGGACAACCCAATAAACACCGTCTCTGCTTCCACAATGGTTCCATACTTCCCACATATACTCACAAGAGTGGTACCAACAAAGGTATCTGAAGTGAAGCCCTTCCTCAGAACCTTAGAATGTACGGCTTGAACAATTTCTAGAAGCATGAGTTTGGAGCATTGCCTCTCCATGACAATACAGTCCTCTACAAGACTGCCACATGCTTGAAGGGCAACCACGAATGTCTTCTGATTCGGGTTCATGCCTGCCTCTTGCATTTGTATATAGGAAAGAAGAGCTTTCTTTCCTTGATCGCGCTCAACATATGCTGAGAGCAGTGCATTCCACGGCACAATATTGCTCTGTGATAGCCCATTGAACACATGCTCTGCTTCCACAGTGGTCCCACACTTGCCATACATACTCACAAGGGTGGTACCAACAAAGACATTTGAACTGAAGCCCTTCCTTTGGGCCTCAGCATGTAATGCCTGGCCAATTTCCAAGGCCATTACTATGGTTAATTCGCCCTCCACAGTGTTTTCTTCCTCTGCGAGTATACCACATGCTTGAAGGGCAGCCAAAATGTCTGTTGGTTTGCACTTACACCTTCCTCTTGCATTTGTCGATAAGCCTGTAAAGCCTTCTCTCCTTCACCCTGCTCAACATATGCTGACAGCATTGCGTTCCATGGGATGGCATCCATGTTGTGCTGTGACAGCTCACTGAATGCATTCTCTGCTTCCACAATCACCCTGCATTTGCCATACATGCTCACAAGGGCAGTACAAACAAAGACGTTGGTAGTGAAGCCTTTCCTCCGGGCCTCATCGTGCAACTTCTTACCCTCATCAAGGTCCGATCTTGATGTATGGCAGGCCTAGATTTTAGAATTTATATTGTTCATTTCATTTATTTTCCAGACAGAGAATCAGATTCTATTGGGATGTAATCTTTTTGGTCTCATAGGTCATTTTGGCCTTCTAAAGACATTTAATACAACATTTCATTTCATTTCATTTCTCTCTCTCTCTCTCTCTCTCTCTCTCTCTCTCTCTCTCTCTCTCTCTCTCTCATATTAGAAGAGCTTATCCAACCTGCTTGCTTCATTCAAAATGCAGTGCAAGATATCTTCCCCAGCTTCAGTTGAAGTATTTGCAATCTTGCATAATGCATAAGTCAAAGCTGTACATATCAACACACACTACTACATGTAAGCCTAATACCGGGGCTTGTACCGGCGCTATTTAACGGGGTCTAAAAAAGCCTCGTCTCATCGGTATAAGCGCCGGTATAAGCGCCGGAACCACAGCGTCGGTATAAGTGTCGGGTAACAATACCGGCGCCTATACCGGTGCATATACCGACGCTCACCGAGGGTAATACCGACGCATAAACCGGCGTCTATACCGGTGCATATACCGTGTTATATACCGGGGTGTATACCGACTTTAATACCGACAGAAATACCACTGTATATACCGACGTCGGTACCGGGGCATATACCGACGCTGTAGCAGAAATTTTTTTTTGGGCAGAATAGTGCTGCCTGGCTGTTGCCTAGCTGCCTGCAATGAGCAGGATCAACAACAGCAAACAGACAGCACCATTCTGTCTACAATAGAGCACAAAAACAACCGTGCTCGTTTGCATATTTTCCTGATCGACAAACAAGAAATTAAATTAAACATTAATACTCAAGAATGTTTTGATCCTATTTCATTAGTTTGAAGGTCATCTTACATCATGGTAATGCCTCGCAATTGACGGTCTCTCCTTCTTCTTCAAGCATCTCAAACAAGGCCACAAGGCCATGTTTGTGAGCGTACTTCTCCTCTCGCCTACTTGGTGGGCGATTCATGGCCAACTCCTGCACACACGATTAACAATTATAACTTTTAGAAATCAACATTTAGCCCACATACATACATTTAAATAAATAAAATTGCTACAAACACTTACGAATTCATGGCGCATGGTTTCGTAACCACCACTCCCGAGATGAGAAGCCCCTACTGTTTGGAGTCTTGCCCTTGCCGCCTCTCTTTGTTGTTGAAACCTGTCTGGTGTCTCTGTGAGCTCCTGAGCAATGGCTGCCCACTCCCTGTCATCTAGCCAAACAGGTTTCTCCTTCCCCTCTCTAAATGCGTCCCTCGCCTCTGACCTACGATGCCCCATCAAAATGCGAGCTGTATACTGTATCCACTCATTAGAGACGACATTCATAGGGTCAGATGGCTAGAACTCTTGCTTTATCTTTGTGTTTATATAATTTTTCTTCCCCTTGTCTTGCTGATCCCATTTAGTCATGACAGAGTCATGAAACTGTATAGTGCACAATTGTTGAATGCGTGTCTTCATTGCCTTCCCTGCACTATCCATTATTGGTGCCCCATCCCTAATTGTGTAAATCTTGCTGTTGTCATGGTCATGTGCACCCCAGGGAGTGGAAGGTGACCCTATGGGTGTGCTATCAACAGATGAGAGCGAAGGACGACGCTCACGTGGTGGTGGTGTCACAGCATCTGTGGCACTACCACCACAACAACCTCCCCCTGAAGACCTACTACGTGAGTGCCGTCTATGTGAAGAGGTGGTAGATCGAGCTGTAAGAGGAGTGGAAGGCTGTGTGGTATGAGGTGTGGGAGCTGCTGTCGTACCCACGGGTGTGGGAACTGGCGTCGGAAAGCCAGGTGGTGAGGCAGATGTCCCTGCTCCAGAACCCCAATAACTCTGAGCCATGGCTCTCTGCTCTGGAGTCATGGACGAAAGAAAACCATATAACTGCTGGGGACTCATGCCCTGCGGTGTAGGATTAAATGAGAAATCTGGACTGTAGTCGTAGGGCGGTGAGTCACCCATGGCCTGTTGGACAAAAAACCATATGACAAACTTGTATGAAATGAAAATTACACGGTAAACAATGAATGAAAGAACCATAAGATAAACATTAACAATGATAAACAACATTGGTAAAACTATATCAACTTGCTCCTACAGTAGTGATTATGATGGTAAAGATTAACAATGGTAAACAATGAATGGACCTTCAATGTCATAAAACCATTACAAATATGTCATAACTATTTGCATAATCATTAAGATACATCATTTTAAAAATCATTATCTATTCTATCATCCTCATTAAGATCAGTAGCCCCAAAGAGATCTATGTCTATGTACATTTCAGTATCCTCATCATTAAAAGTCCCTTGATGAAGGACATGCATTGTAACCCGATATAGACAAACCTGAGCATTCTCCATAGCCAAGCCAATCATGCATTGTCCACATGAGAATACCTTGCACAGTTGTAAGTCTTTGGCCACTCTGCTGCTTTGACATGTCCTTCACTTCAATTCCGTTCCACAAGGTGCGTAACTCATCAATAAGTGGTGCCAAATATACATCCATGTTCTTCACCTTGTACTTTCCTGGAACTATTAATGAGAGCAACAGATGACCTTTCTTTATTGCTAACCATGGCGGAAGATTATAATTCACAAGGCAAACAGGCCATGTGCTCCATGAAGAGCTCCTTAAACCAAAAGGGTTTACACCATCCATTGCTAGGCCAAGACGGAGGTTTCTAGGTTCTTCCTTAAAAGCCGGCCATTTCTCTTCAATGTGTCTCCATGCGGGTGAGTCAGCAGGCACACGCATCACTTCATCTGTGGATCGAGTTGTGGCATGCCATGTCATCAAGCTTGCTATTGATTTGCACCTGAACATGCTTTTTATCCTTGGGATGATTGGAAAGTGCTTGAGAACCTTTACCGGGACAGCTTCCCCCTGAACATCTTCTCTATATCTGTTAGAGCCACAATGGGGACATTCTTGCAAATGCTCATATTCATGGCGGAAGAGGCAACAATCATTGCGACAAGCATGAATATTACTGTAATCCATACCTATGGATTTCAATAACTTCTTCGCATCTGCACGAGATGGAGGCATCTCGTTGCCAGGGGGCAATATCTGATCTTTCAAAAGCCTGCAAGTATGGCAATATCTGATCGTTACTATTAAGATTTTCTCAAATACAAGTTGATAATTTATCATTTCAACAGTAGGTGTAATCTCCAAAAAAAGACCTTACTTGAATAGTTCAGTGACACTTGTATTAGACCATCCAAAAATTGACTGCAAATTTAGTATCGTAAGAGATGCACGCAATACAGATATGTTGGCACCATTGTATAATGGAAGGCGTGCAAGTTTACGCATGGCCTCTTCCTCTGGTTCATAATTTGACCGTTGAGAATGTCGTGGTTGATGATCTTCATGTTCATGCTCCTCGAAGAGAGCTTCTTGTTGCTCGATGAAGGCATCCAACATTTCTTCCATTGGACCTTCTTCCATTCCCTCGGGTGCTGTTAATTGAGCTCCATCTCCATCAATATCCCAATACGAGGAAGGCTCTATGTACATATTACTACCTTCAATGTTAGGAATCAATGAAATGCTCTTGTGGGTACTAGGAAGAAGCTTTTGTAGAAATGCCATGGTAACAATAACCTTCTCATCCCTAAATGGAAAACTTGATGCATCTTATCAGCATACAACTCCCACTCAATTGTAGCTTCAATATCCATAAATAGAATGAGTAACATGGATGTAGAGGTTGCACTACGTGTACTCGTCCCTCCTCTCACCTCATTTCACTCACACACACTCACTAGCATGGATTAGAGCAAGATTAGCGAGAGGATTAGAAAGAGCAAGACTCTATTGCAAATGGGAGAGTTTTTTATTATTATGAGAGATATTCACTTATATACATGGCCATAAGTGTTCACACACGTAAATTGTGGCCGGCCAAGCACTTTAGGCTCCTAAAAGGCCTAATGCTATTACAATGACTACTCTCATAATATATCCATGAAGTAAATCACTTGGGACTTCGGCCTAACTTGCTACCACATGCTCTTGAAGCGAGAATTGCCATAAGTATTCCATTGGACCATTATGGGTGCCCGTCCATGTTGTAGATTTGGATACCATTGCTTCATATCTTGAATGTATGACCTTTTGGTGTATCCACCTTGACTCCTTGATATAAGGTAATGGTAGTAGCTCTTGTTAACCATAGGAATGGTTTAACATTTTCCCTTCCTGATGCCGATCGTGTCCTCATGATCATGTTGAAGACCTTTGTGTGGGGAGAATTCATTAACTTTGTTGATGGATTTTGATGTTGAGTAACGTTCAATGGTGTTTGTTCCTCTGGAAGGAATAATAAGGGTTAGTTATTAAATGATTAGAGATTAGCAAAAATTCCTAATGGGGGTGGGGTTTTTTTGCTATAGTGATTACATTTTTATATTTTTGTGAGCATGTTTTTATGTGGGTTATATATTTTGCTCACTTTGTTTTTTGGCAATCATAAGCAGAGTTTATGTTAATTAGGAAACTAAGAGATGCTAATAATGGGGGAGAAGAGAAGGAAGGATCCAGAGGAACATAGATAAAATCATCAGAAGGAACGAGATTGTAATTCTTAGTTTCTCATCTGATTCATTAAAGCGACATTCATGATTTGAAGAAATTGGCCTTCGATGTGACAAGGGGTGTAAAACCCGATAACACGCTTGTTGGGTCGGCATGACAAATAGAATTAGTAGATGCATTTGGGGCATGGATCTGAATGGCTCGAATATTTCAGACATTGGGTTTAATCTAAGTGTGAGCCCATGTAATCCCTCTATCGTTTCCATATCTTGACGTTTAAATTCTCCTTAGTGAGCAAGCACACATATGGTGTTTTTTTTTTTGCTTTTTAGGCTTTCTTACAACTCGTTAACAGCCTCAGGAGGTCTGATGCACCCTTGTTTGGGTCAAACGAGTGTCCATTTGTCTTTATTTACTTAGGTGCCAAGCGCACGTGAACGACCTCTTAGAGATATTTTTTTGAAGAAAGTACATGCCACCGGTGTCCCAAATGGAAGTTGAGGTCTCCAAAGTGCATGTGAATGTCCTCTTAGGATGATTTTTTTTGCAAAAAGTACATGCTAGTGCATCCCAGATCGAAGATGAGTTCTTAAAACCCATTTTCCATCACAGTGTGAAGATGAATTTTTTCCGGAAAGATTTTCCTTGTTTTGTAGGCCATTTTTGAATGTGTTCCAAAATAAATTCGAAAAACTCTGTATGAGAGAGTTTTAGTATTTTTGGAGTACTACAACTTTGTCTCTCTGATTTTTTTCATGATTTTGTCGTTTAGACACTCAAAACGTAGCCCGAATATGGTATGCAATCTTTTTTGGGGCTATTTTGGGCAATTGTTAGTGGTTTAAGGCCCGTTTTTTGTCTTGGTTTTCGGGTTGAATTTTGAGGCTACTACTGGTCGGAGGCCAAAATGATGGATTTTTCCCTCTGATGCTCAAGACCAATTTCGAGAAGCTCGATGCCGGCTTTCCGTTGAGCAGTAGTACGTGTTCATTGAACTCACAATCTAGGAGATATGAGCCTCCAAACAAGGCTATTTTCTAGACCTTTTTTTTGGCATACGGACTCCTTTCACAACAACGGATGTGAAACAGCAGGGTTTCATGGACATGAACTGGGTCTCATGCTAAAAATTACTATTTTTTTGTGTGGAACTAGTTCTTGATGTAAACTAGGTGCAGTTCATGACATGAGCTGGATAGTTCATGGATTTTTTTTCGCGTGGGGCTGGTTCCCAATGTGAACTAGGTGCGGTTCACGATGTGAACTGGATAGTTCATGAATTTTTTTTGCGCACCTAGTTTATGATTTAAGCTAGGTGCAATTTAGGATGTAAACTAGATAGTTCATGGAATTTTATTTTATTTTATTTTTTGAAGTCGTGGAAAATTCGAGTTTTTTTATATGGGCGTTTTTCCAAAAAGGTAAGTGGGAATTAAAAAAAGTCAACACTTCTTTACACACTTCATAAATGACTCCCAAAATGAACAAATTGATAACTCATTGGCATCTTTTCATTCAATGCTCATTATTCTTAATGAGTTATGGAAAAAAGTGCTTAAGAATTAATCAAAAACTAATCCTTCCACCAATCTTTCTCCCTTTTGGATTAATCTAGGGATCTAATTAATAACATTCATTGGATAGATCATCAAATTGTTAAGCTATGTGTATCAACTAATGTGTAAATTAATCCATAACTCTTAATTCTAGTCTCTTCTCTTTATGCAAAATTAAGCAAAAGAGAGAGGAATTCCTCCAATTGATGTAATTAGGTGTTTTGATACATCCAGATGATCTCAAAACACTCAAAAACACTAATTTTAACCTCTTAAATTATCAATCTTGATTCCAAAAAACACAATTTCTAGTTTTTTGCCTCTTGAACTAGATTAATCACCTTTTAACGATAAAAACTAGTCAATTAAGAAAGATTAGTCAATTTCAAGAGTTTTTGGAAAAAAATTTAAAGGATTAAGCTACTCCCAAAACTTTCTAACACTCTAATGCATACAAATAAAAAAAAGAGAGCTATTTCTCACAAAAAAAAAGCGAGCTATTTCTCACAAAATCACACAATTCTCCATCAAAACCACATTTTTTCATGGAAAGCCACTAATCAAGACAATAGGCAATGGGTAATACATAAATTAGAGAAAAATGATGGAAAAAGCCAAGGGATGATTCCCCGCCGATAGTGGTTCCAAAAATGTTATGGCTCACCCAAACCCCTCTTCAAACACATCCAATAAGAAGATTACCTAGTGAACTGCAACTATCGTGAGAATCTTTCCAATGGCTGAGCTCATAACCCTTGAGATCTCCAAGCTCTACAACTCCTTGAGAAGCAATTCCATCGCACTTCCCGCGAGTATTATCACACCTCCGTGTTGCACTACGTGTACTCGTCCGTCCGCTCACCTCACTTCACTCATACACACTCACTAGCATGGATTAGAGAGAGATTAGTAAGAGAATTAGAAAGATCAAGACTCTATTGCATAATGGGAGAGTTTTTTGTATTATGAGAGATATTCACTCATATAAATGGCCATAAGTGCTCATAAGAGGCTTAATGCCATTACAATGACTACTCTCATAATATATCCGTGAAGTAAATCACTTGGGACTTCATCCTAACTTGCTACCACATACTCTTGAAGCGGAAATTGCCATAAGTATTCCATCGGACCATTACGGCGGGCGCCCTTCCAAGTTGTAGATTTGGGTACCATTGCTTCATATCTTGAATGTATGAACTTTTGGTGTATCTACCTTGACTCCTTGATATAAGATAATGGTATTAGCTCTTGTTAATCTTAGGAATGGGTTAACATATGTGAAAACACAATGTGTGCTACCACAAAAGTGGTTAATACTTTCATTCATTGGTGGGACGACATGAAGTATCATTTACCTTGAATGGCTTCAGTTATCTCAAGCATTTGAAGGGGTCGAGTCTGAGTATATTAATGTTGTATATATAATCATAAGTGAATAAAAATCACTTTTGATTTCCTATAAAGTTTAACACATATGTATAGTTCCTTTATTACTGTAAAGTAGCTTTATGTTATAATATATAAATAGGATTATAGAGGGTAGATCGAGCTTTGGTCTAGATAGGATTCTAGAGGGTAGCTTGAGCTTTAGTCATGACTCATCAATTTTTTGGCCTAAGAGCTATTAGCATCCAAGCCACATAACATAATGTTTATGTGACCAGGTGCCTAAGTGTTAAGAGTGAGGTTTAAATACCATTTTGATGTTCATAGGTGAGAAGTTTAAATACCATTTTTTAAAGCCCATCTTGGTGTATTGCTTAAGTTGTTTTTTATGGTGATATGTGAGAAGTTCAAATATCATTTTTTTGGCCCATCTTGGTGTAGGGATTCTATCTTTTTAAGCAAAGAAATTGAACAGTTGTAAGCAACTACCCCCTTCCCTCTAACTGATTAGTGTTTAAGATAACTCTTGTTAATCAATTGTTGATGATCAAGTTTCGTGTGTCCCGATTATAAGAATCAGAAGCCTAGTATGGAGTCGTTTAATGGCTTCAATTATCTCAAGCATTTGAAGGTGTCAAGTCTGAGTATATTAATGTTGCATATATCATCATAAGTGAGAAGAACAATCACTTTTGATTTCCTATAAAGTTGACCACATGTGTATACTTCCTTTATTCATTATTGTAAAGTAGCTTTATGTTACAATATATAGATAGGATTCTAGAGGGTAGCTCGCGCTTTGGTCATGATAGGATTCTAAAGGGTAGCTTGAGCTTTAATCTTGAATCATCAGTTTTTTGGCCTGAGAGCTATTAGCATCCAAGCCACATAACATAATGTTTATGTGAGCAGGAGGTGCCTAAGCACTAAGAGTGAGGTGTTTTTGATGGTCATAGGTGAGAAGTTGAAATACCATTTTTAAAAGCCCATCTTGGTGTATTGCTAAGTTTTTTTTATGATCATATGTGAGAAGTTGAAATATCATTTTTTGGCCCATATTGGTGTAGGGATTCTATCTTTTTAAGCGAAGAAATTTAGCAATTGTAAGCAACTACCCCCTTCCCCACAACTCATCAGTGTTTAAGATACTCTTGTTAATCAAGTGTTGATGATCAAGTTGCATGTGTCCATTATAATAATGAGAAGCCTAGTATGGAGATGTA
Organism: Cibotium barometz; assembly: GCF_041138505.1. Classification (NCBI taxonomy): domain Eukaryota; kingdom Viridiplantae; phylum Streptophyta; class Polypodiopsida; order Cyatheales; family Cibotiaceae; genus Cibotium; species Cibotium barometz. Next base: position 16,038,871 of record NC_141058.1, read on the forward strand.
ACATATGATTGAAGTTGTTTAAATGAGGGCTATGCATGTTGTGCTTAGTATATATTTCCCTCTTTAATTTGTATAAGGGAGGATGGAATCAAGTATCATACAAAGCACAATCATGGAGATTTGATGAACATTATAGTGCCAAGGATGGCTTTGTACTTTGTATACGTGGCTGAATATTATAGACATTGCGTAAAGGTAGCTTGAAGGTATATTTAAGTACTAAGCGCGCCTTATTAAGATAGCATATTGCTAAGCCCAATGTAGTTGTTGATGAGTAGGTGGCCAGGATACGATGGATAATAATTGAGTGTGTGAGGAGATACATGCAGGGTTTGCCAACGAGATGATGAATCTATGGCTTTGGTGATGAGAACGACCAATGCTCTAATCTGTCTATATATGTACCACTAGAACGACGAGATAGATGAATTTTTGGTTAGCAAATGGCAAAGGGGCCATTAACCTGCTATGAGTCCATGAGACTAGATGCGGTCTCCCTAGATGGGGGCACATGTGATTGTTTGTGGATGCATGGTCTTCAACCTCTATGGTCTTCACATCTAGTCTCATGGACTCATAGCTAGTTGAATCTATAGCTTTGGCGATGAGAACGACCAATGCTCTAATCTGTCTATATACGTACCACGAGAGAGATGAATTATTGGTTAGCAAAGGGGACAAAAATTGAGTGTGAGGAGGAGATACACGAATGATGAATCTACAGCTTTGCCGACGAGAACGACCAATGCTATAATCTGTCTATATACGTACCACTAGAACGACGAGATAGATGCATTATTGGTTAGCAAAGGACAAAGGGGCCATTAACGTACTGCTATGCTAAGATTAAGAGAGGTGGCGAGGATACCATTAAGTGTGTGAGGAGAACCACAAATGGTCTAATCTGTCTATATACGTACCACTAGAACGACGAGATAGATGTATTATTGGTTAGCAAAGGGCAAAGGGGCCATTAACTTACTGCTATGCTAAGGTTATAACAGGGGCAGCCGACCGGCGAGGATACCGTGGATAATAATTAATTGACGCAATGTAAAGCCGGGGCAAAAGGATCGATGTATTATTGATCATTAGCAATCAGCTAATTGGCCTAAGGCCTTCTTCGCCTATATAAGTAGGTCGCTGGAACGACATTGAACGAGCTGGACAGTATTACACTCTCTCTGCAGCGATGGAGAGGGCGGCGCAGTTGGTACTGATGGTTTTGGCTGTTATTCTGATTAGTAATGGCACGATGACAGCATCTGCATATTCATCAAGGCAGATACGATCTTCATCATCTTCTGATAATGATCAGGAAGGGGTGGTGGGGTACTGGGAGGAGAAGCTCCACAATGTGCCCATGCCACGCATGCTGAGTGCCATGGTCACACCCCTCAAAGCAAACGAGGCCGACTTCCTCATCTCCAAGATCAGAGATTCCGTGGTCAGCTACTTGCCCTCCAACGCTCCATCCTTCTGCAAACGTACCAGCATCGTCTGTGGCCGCAATGCCTACGTTCGGACTCTTGCGTGCATCTACAAAACCAACTACGGTAAATTTAACGTGAAAAGCGAGGAGCTCGGGCACGGTGGCTTCTTCCGGGAGAAGCAGGTGAGTCAAAGTTAAGTCATCATAGAAAAGCTAATAAAAAAGGTCGCTGTTTAATGTTGGTTTCATTTCTCTCTTGTTGTTGTAAGTACTAATATGCAGTATCTTTATTTTTCCTTTTATTTAATATATATATATATATATATATATATATATATATATATATATGTATGTATGTATATATGCAGACCTTAGCGAAGGGTGCTCGAATCGAGCTAAACATCAACAGTCCTGAGAAGGGTGATGATGGCCGATACGACCAACCCCGTGCATTCTTGCCTCGAGGGCTGGTCCAGCTCTTCCCTTTCACCGAGGAAGGCTTGCCACAGCTGGCCCGCATGCTGGGCATCTCCAAGGAGGCCCTGCCCAGCATGCAAGAGACCGTCTCCGACTGCTTCAGCCAGCAAGGCGGCCTGCCAGGGGAGATCTTGTCCTGCCCCACCTCCATCGAAGCTATGGCGGATTTCGTTGCCTCTACCATGGGCTCCCAAAAACCCATGGGTGTCCTCGATGTCTCCAATGGCCATCACGTCACGCTCGGGAAAACTCAAACCGTTCTCGATGTGAAAACACTCAAGGGCGATCCCAGTGACAGGTATGTCACATGCCATGACATGTTCTTCCCATTCCGAGTGTTCTATTGCCACTACCTTCCACAAACCAAACTCTTTGTTGCCACACTCCAAGCAAGCGATGGAAGCATCCACGATAGAGCTGCAGTGTGCCACTATGATACAAGCCAGTGGAACCCCAACCATGTCTCATTCTCCGACCTTGGCACCAAGCCCGGCGAGAGCGAAGCATGCCACTGGATGGCCGATGACGGCCTTGTGTTTCTGCATCAATGAGTTTCCAACAAGTGGTGGGTCCTTATGACGATCATCACTTGGCAATGTGCTCTGCTCTAGCTACAGTATTTATTATGCGCTTGCAATAATCCAGTGCTTTGGCACTTATGCATGTACAATGATATTTCGCTTGCACTCACCAATCATCTGCATCATATCTGAAGTCATCTAGTAGACTCATCACCTATGCTTTTGACTACGCCATCTTATGTTGATACCCCACCATCCAGGTTGTAATAATGTATCTATGTCTACTTTTGGAATAATGTTTACTCTAAATTACTCGACTCTCTCATGCTATGCTAGTTGGTTCTAATCTCTCCAATCCTTGATTTATAAAATTAGCTTTCCTCGCTCTCCTATAATCCCCCCCCCTAGTTAATATCCCCTCTCTTCAGTGGTTCTCGCCCTCTCTTTCGTGATTCTCCTTATTAATTGGTAATTTAGTCGATCATTATTCATATTTCGACCTCAATCTAGGAACCTTTTCATACACACACTTCAATCGTAGCATGTTTGAACACGCTCTTAGAGAGGTGTCTTTTGATTTCTACCTTTTTCGCATCCCACACTCCATAACCACCACCATCGTGAATGTATCTCTCACGCATTCTCTCATGTAACCCCAATGAATAGATGAAGCTTCAACCACTACAAGAGAAGTTAGCATTAGCGGTGTTTTACATTTCGCCACTATAAATGCCGCGCTGATGAGCGGCACTGGATAAACATTAGTATAAGTGCCGCCTAGCGGCATTGTATAAATGCCACTATAATCGCTGATATAAACATCGCTCTTCAGCGATGCTGTAAAAAAAACAGAATGTTTAACTTGAGTGGAAATAAAAACTTGAAATAAATTAAAGTCCAAAAAGCTTGACAAACATCCAAATCTTTTTGAAATAAAATAACAAAATCACCAAATCGTTACAAATCGATCAATGTGTACATATGTTATGATGATACATATTTAATTAGTACCATCATCAAATCCATCTTGCAATAAATCCATGCGTGCCAATTGGTCTATCTCTAAATCCATCATTTCGATGGCTCCTATATCAATACAAAGTTCTATTCCACTACTTGAAGAACGTGTAAAGGTATTCTCATCATGGTTATGACATATAGGCTCATTGATTTCATTTGATGAAACCAAAGGTAGTAGATCTTCATTTGTATTACATTGCTCAAATTCTAAATGGGTTTGTTCCATTTCTTGGTCCTTATGGTGGTCATATTGATTGTTAGTTGCATCTTCATTGTCCCCCATGCATTTCTTCTTCAACATCTTAATCTTGAAATATACATTTAGATCGAGTAGCGACTTGTATTACATACCTCCAATTAGGATCTCTTTGGTCCAGATGAAACACAACCTAAAAAGAAGAACCAAAAAATATTTACAAGAAAATATATGCAATGCCTTCCTTTTATCTATAGATTCATCAAAATTGAAAATCAAGTGCAAACGTGTTCATAATGCTATAGTAGAACATATGTGTCTCTTGAATCTTGCCATAATTTAGTTGAGCCAATTGCAAAAAATCTACTTAGATTCCTCTGGACAGTTGCTTGAGTACCTTTATATACCACTTTGAACCACTTAACATCAAAGATGAACACTTTGAAATCTCTAAATCCAATCTCCAAGATGTCTTGATTTGTTCCACAATATTCAAGTTTCTCCGCATAATGTTATTATCTCCTCTACTAGCTCGATAATCTTGATCAAAACTTACCATTACATTACAATCATAAGTGATTCTCTTGGAGTCCACATGTTGAGTGCAAAAATGTCCACTTTCTTACCACATTGCATTATGCACTTTATACTACTACAACCTAATCAAAAATCTTAAATATAGCTTATATGTAAGAAATTTAGTATTCAACATTATATATCTTAGCGAAATACAATATATGTTAGTTAAAACATCTTTACTTACATCGTAGTCGCATCCCCTTGCATACTCCCATTCTTCTCTTGTAATCTCCTCTCCCGTCCTTTCGTCTTGCTCTAGGGCATCTCTAAGCCATTCAATATTGCAATCTTTTGGAAGAGCTTATAGGTTGGGTGGGTATTCCATGTGTCTTTGTGTTGATCTCTTAAATGCTCTTCTCTCCTCTATCATTATCTTTGTTGCATCTTCATATTTCTCAATCCACTTTTCCATGTGTCTTTGTGTTGATCTCTTCATATTCCATGTGTCCTTGTGTTGATCTCTTAAATGCTCTTCTCTCCTCTATCATTATCTTTGTTGCATCTTCATATTTCTCAATCCACTTTTCCACCACAAAAGTGTTAAGAAGAGAAAATGTAATGACCTTTTTGCGCATGGACTCATCCATCTTTTGAATGCATCCTTTTCACATGTGACACCATTCATATGAATCTAGGCATAGATGGATCAATTTGTTTATTCTGCGATGTATATTCTTATACCAACCATCTTTCTTCCATGCTTCCTTCTGGCCTTGCCCCTTGCCTCATAAATCCCTTCAAGGTTTTCATAAAATGTTCAAGATAGAACATCCGCTGACTATAGACATCCATCGACTATAGACATCACCACATATAGCTACCTCATCTATTAATTGTACTAGAAGATGTAATTGAGTTGTGAGTATGCTTCTTGGAAAGCTTTCTTCAATCATACATACCGTCTCAATTGACTCAACTCAAGACTTCTCAATGGAATCTTAATGAATATCCTTTGACACTATCCACCTATTTCACAAAGGAAGAAATGATAAATTAAAGAAGAATAAATAATTTCAAAGCTATATGTTATACCAAAAGTACAAATCTATAGTTTTGATTGGAACTCACTTCGCCAGTCCACTTAATTTATAGATGGCATTATGAGCTTTCTCTTCTCTGCACCCACCAATTGATTTTCGAAGTATGAACTAGTGAAATCAATTTTTAAAAACAATAAAAGATCAATACAGAGTCCACACAACATAAACCGAGGAGTGCCCAAAAATAGATATAGTTATGTATGTAGCTACATCGTCTTGTGCCAATCACGTGATTTGAGACCATACAATGGATGCTCACTCTTCTTCTTTGTTATTATAAATGCACCCTTAATGAGTGCATTATACCTGTTGGTGTACGAAAAGATGAAATTTGATTCTTGATATTATTTTCCTCTTGCCTTATTAATCTCCGTGGCGCCTTTGGTAAAACCATCTTGTCATTGAATACCCTTAGCCATGCGTCTGATATCATTTAGGTCATCCCTTATTGCATTGGTGTCTTTTTTACTAATCAGATGCACTACTAAAAGATGATCCATTTTTTATGCCTAGTTCGTGACCGCGCTGTCGAAATAACTGGCAAAGATGAACGTCGAAAAGCACGTTGAAATAAAGGTCGGTATAAGTGTCAAAAAGTGCATTGAAAACTTTTTTTAATTTTTTTCGGACTTCTTAAAAAATTAAGTGTGCAAAAAAAAGAAAACATTGACAAACAAAAACAGAGTATTTCTTTGTAAATAAAATTGAAATAAGATGTTATACCTCATCATCGAATCTCTCATCCTCAACTAGATCCATGGCTCCGAATACATCTATTTCTAGAAAACCTCTCCATCTACATCTTTGTCAATTGGTGTAACCTCCGTATCGTCCTCTTCTATTTCAGGCATTAGAGAGGTGGTTGTGTTGGAAGCTGTTCTTCTATTTCTTCTTTGAATTTCGGATTAGTTGTTGTGTTTGCTACTGGTTCAAGTGCTAGTAATTGTTGAATTATTATACCTTCGTTTGAAATTTGGCAGAGAGAAAATACTCTAGTATGAGAGCGGCTATGGGTATAGGAAGCACTTGACACTATTTGTGGCCACAATCGTCCACCTCCCAATGGCGGTTCTTCAAAGTGCACATTGCAATGCCCATCGCACTGATGGGTATACTAGAATAGGCCCAGGGATGGAAGAAATCATGGAACACTTTTACTCTAAGAAGGGTGGTGTCTCCTCTAGTAAGAAGCTGGCATACTTGACACACGACCATGGAGGATGCAGGTTTTAATAGTCTATAAATGTAGCATGTTCACCATGAACAGAGAAGTGTCCAACGAAAGCAAAATATATTGGCCATCCTAAGTGCTATACTAGAAATGATAGTCATAAACCAGAATATGTGATAGTGATAGTGAACTAGAGCAAGGCAACACGTAGCATGCCTACAGAGGACTCTAGTCAATCAGTGGGCAAGAGAAAGACAATTGAATTAGCGCTTATGGGCCATTCGTCAAATTGAGCCATGGAGTAGAGTTACATGTTTTAGGCTACTAGAAGAGACTTATGGGAGATGTGGTGCTTTTATTAACCCCATGGGTGTGTCTGACCAGGAGGGTATGCCAGACCCTTGTTTTGGGGAATCATTAGGAATTTTTTGGACCCAAAGAGGGCCTCTTGGATTAACTTTTGATTAGGAATGGACCAATAGGAAGAGGGTTGGGTGCACATTTTTGACTTCTTTGACCCTAGGGGGCCTAGGCTTTGGTTTGCTAATGGGGCCTAATTACTACTCTTGACCCCCTACCTCCTAGGCCCAAACTTAGAGGTCCCCCCACTTAGAATCTCGTGGATTAAAAAACCCTAAAAATTGAAAATTTCTAATTTTCTCCCAAAAGTGTGTTTTCCCTTCAAACTTCCCCCCAACATACTCTAGTTTTGGAAAGCTCATTTTGAACCTCTTTCTTCCTCTTCTAAGCTCTCCATTGCTGCAAAAACTCCATACCTCTCAAGCCCCTCTTTCTTTCTCTTTTAAGCTCTCCCTCCTTCTCAAGCTCCCTCTCCCTCTTTCTTCCTCTTCTAAGCTCTCCATTGCTACAGAAACTCTATCCCTCTCAAGCTCTCCCTCCTTCTCAAGCTCCCTCCCTCTCAAGCTCCCTCTCTCTCCCTCTCAAGCTCCCTCCCGCTCCATTGCTGAAGAAATCTATCCCTGTTTAGTCTACTCTAGGTTCACGTAGCCTATTGAAAGATCCCTGTCCCCTCAGCGCAACGAATTCTAGGGTTCTAGCAGCGAAAGTAGCACTTCTTGCACCCCTCACTCAGGGCCTCGCCCACATATATCCGGACAAGAGACTAATCCCTCGGTTCTTCCAAAACTGAATCCAAAAAAACTTCCCTCGCCCGGAAAGCACGGGCAATTCCTCTAGGGTATTTTTACTCTAATGTAGTCAAGAGCCTTAACAAACTGATTTGACCAAACCCGTAAGTCCCATAGTCAGATCAAGGAAAAGACTTGCACTTGGATCATAGAGACCAACACTTTTTTCCTCATTGAGAGGCACAGCCGTGGATTCTTTTCCATAGAATAATTTTTATCCGGATTTACTTCATCTATCGTACCATAACAGAATTGAGTCTCTTTTTAGGAATCCATCAGTACAGCCTAGCCCCATCCAGCCCCGTGGGTTAGCCAACCGCCCAACCACTGTAGTGATGGGATCCATTTAAGAATTTGGTTAGGTTTTGTCCCGGGTACGAGGGAAAAGAGTTCCCAGGCTCCCTAGCCGGATATTCATGTAAACTTATAATTAGTCACACCACTTACACACCCAATATGAAATTGCCTTTTTCACAGATTCAATTGTCTTTAAAACAATCTTTTAATGAAACTATAGTATCACTGATCACAATCTTTTAACTATAGTATCATTGATCATAATCCTCCAAAATATTCGATTGAATCCTAATTTACAATTTTTCCTTCATCGGTGTACCTATGGCATCATTGGCAACCAGAACGCTCACCACCTGTCCACTCAGGGGCCTTTTCGATAGTTCCTAGCTCATAGTACCTGGCAATATATTCACTTATAAAAATCAAAATGGACTCTCCATCGAGGATCAACAACATCAACCAACAGATCCATATAAAAGAGCCATGGACTCATCCGTTGAGGACCAGCAAGGTCAATCAACCAGATTCATGCCGTCCGAATTCAGAAAACAACTCTTACTCCTTGATCCAAAATATCTTCCCCGACGCACGTGTGGGTATCTTCGGCGACCCAGAGCCCGAGTACTGTATGGTCAGCACCCTCTAGGATCCTTCGCAGGTCACCTAGCACTCATAGGCCGCTTCCTTGGTCTCTCATCCACCGTACCGGAAGCTCACCATTTAAATCAGTCAAGACCTCGGCCGACCTCGCTATATGCGAGACGTCCACCAATGAACTGTTGCAACTTTATCAGTTAGGTCTCCACGACCTCATTCACAAGGCGGTCAAAATACTTTCCCAGCATTCTTGACATAAAACGGTCATTTAAAAACAGGTCATAAATACAGTTTTTATAACGAACTCGTCTTTCCACATCAATCCATAATATTTTATCCACATCCATTTCATATGTATTCCCATTCTCATCCAATCACATCATTTTTATCTTATCACATCTTCCTCATTTATCCTCATCAGATCTCATCCACTCGCATCTACCCATATCCACATCTCATCACATCACATTCATTCACATCACATCTCCTTCATTCACATCTATCCCGTTTCACATCACATTCATTCACATCACATATCATCCATTCACATCTATCCCAATTTACATCACATCCCGATTCACATCACATCTCATCCACATCACATATCATCCATTCACATCTATCCCAATTTACATCACATCTCATTCATTCACATCCCGATTCACATCACATCACATCTCATCCATTCACATCCCATATCATTCATTCACATCTCGATTCACATCACAACACATCTCATTCATTCACATCACCATCCCATCATATACATTCTATCCACATAACATCACATCACATCTATCCACTCATTCATATCTATCACTTCACATCCACATATATTCATGTCACATCACATCTCTTTATATCACATCATATTCTTTCACATACACATCCACATCTATTCTTTCACATACACATTCACATCCATTCTTTCACATAATCCACATCCATTCTTTCACATACACATCCACATCCACATCCATTCTTTCACATACATCCACATTCATTCTTTCACATACATCCACATCCATTCTTTCGCATACACATCCACATCCATTCTTTTGCATACATCCACATCCATTCTTTCACATACATATCCACGTCCATTCTTTTGCATACATCCACATCCATTCTTTCACATACATATCCACATCCATTCTTCACATACACATTCACATCCATTCTCATAACATACACATCCACATCCATTCTTTCACATACATCCACATCCATTCTTTCACATACACATCTACATCCATTCTTTCACACATACATCCACATCCATTCTTCACATACACATCCACATCCATTCTTCACATACACACTCACATCCATTCTTCACATACACATTCACATCCATCTGATTCAAGGTGTTCGAGTCGGATAAGATTTTTCCTGAACTATCTTCCTCGCCCGAAAAGGTTTGATATTTCAGTTATTACTGTTTTTCTTGAACTATCTTCCTCGAAAAGGTTTGATAATTCAGTTACTATTTTATTTTATTTCTTTCTTTGAATATTCACTTAACTGATTTTTAAATTAGTTACGAATTTCAATGAGGAATAAATTAATCATTTATCTCAATATTTCGATCTCGATAGATTTCTTGAATTTTCGTTTTTTATAATCCGTGTGAATATAAAACGATAGAAATTTCTCTCTTAGAGTATTTAATTATTCATTTATTAAATACTCATAGAATTTAAACATTGAATTCAAAAGAATTCTAATTTTGATATAGGATTTTTTAAGCATCTATTTATGCAAAAAATCAACTTTAGTGGGAATAACACTTAAAAAAATCCTTTTATGCATCTATTTATGCATAAAATCAAATTTAATAGGCATAACACTTTCAAATTTAAAAGAATTTCTTTATGCATCTATTTATGCATAAAAATTATTTTTTATAAGAATAACGCTTTTATAATAAAAAAATAACTTTATGCATCTTTCTATGCATAAAAATCAAATTGAATAAGAATAACACCTTTATAATTAAGAAAATTCCTTTATGCATCTTTCTATGCATAAAAATCAATTTTAATAAGAATAACACTTTTATAATAAAAGAACTCCTTTATGCATCTTTCTATGCATAAAAATCAAATTTAATAAGAATAACACTTTTATAATAAAAAAATTCCATATGCATCTTTCTATGTATGGAAGAATAACACTTTTGTAATAAAAAATTCCATTATGCATGTTTCTATGCATAGAAATCAAATTTAATAAGAAAGATATTTTTGTAATCAAAAATTTCATTATGCATCTTTCTATGCATAGAAATCAAATTTAATAAGAATAACATTTTTGTAATAAAAAATTCCATTATGCATCCTACTATGCATAAAAAATAAATTTAATAAGAATAACACTTTTGTAATAAAAGAAATTCCTTTATGCATCTTTCTATGCATAAAAAACAAACTTAATAACAATAACACTTTTACAATAAAAAAATTTCATTATGCATCTTTCTATGCATAGAAATCAAATTTAATAGGAATAACACTTTTGTAATAAAAAATTCCATTATGCATCTTTCTATGCATAGAAATTAAATTTAATAAGGATAACACTTTTGTAATAAAAAATCCATTATGTATCTTTCTATGCATAGAAATTAAATGTAATAAGAATAACACTTTTGTAATAAAAGAAATTTTTTTATGCATCTTTTTATGCATAAAAATCAAATTTAATAAGAATAACACTTTTATAATAAAACAAATTCCTTTATGCATCTTTATATTTATAAAAATGAAATTTAATAAGATTAACACTTTTATAATAAAAAATTTCATTATGCATATTTCTATGCATAGAAATCAAATTTAATAAGAATAACACTTTTGTAATGAAAAGTTCCATTATGAATCTTTCTATGCATAGAAATCAAATTTAATAAGAATAACACTTTTTTAATAAAAAATTACATAATGCATATTTCTATGCATAGAAATCAAATTTAGTAAGAATAATACTTTTGTAATAATAAAAATATCTTTATGCATCTTTCTATGCATAAAAATCAAATTTAATAAGAATAACACTTTTATAATTAAAAAAATTCCTTTGTATGCATAAAAATCAAATTTAATAAGAATAACACTTTTATAATAAAAATTTCTTTTATGCATAGATATAAAATTTAATAAGAATAACACTTTCGTAATAAAAATATCCATTATGCATCTTTCTATGCATAGAAAGCAAATTTAATAAGAATAACACTTTTGTAATAAAAAATTCCATTATGCATCTTTCGATGCATAGAAATCAAATTTAATAATTAATATCAGTGATATTCATGCATACTCATAGGTGAATATGTACATGGTGTAATTAGAATATTTCTTTTAGATGCAAAAATGGTGGGAATTACTCTTTTGGAATAACATAAAAATAAACTTTCTTTTTCACAAAATTCTAGAAAATTTTACCATAACCTCCTTGTATGGCTGACCATTTTTTATTTTTATCTTTCTATAATTAACTGAATTAACCCAATTTAGAATTATAGAACTCTAATCTATACAATTTTCTCTAAATTCAAGAGAGTAAATAATAAGAAGAGTTTAATTAATCACTTAACTAATCTTTTTACGCGATTAAGAAGGGTTGGAATGTAAAGAAGAGAAGGGGGTGGCCTTTTCATCAGAGGCATAGCATTTGAATTCAACTCAAACATTTGTAAAACATAAAAATCAAGAAAATAATAGATTTTTCATTAAAAATTCGTAAACTCTCCTTTGGCTTGAGGGATTGAGAGTTCTACTATTGTTTAAAGCAATAGTGGCCACCAATTCACTTTGGAGAGGATTAGGTCAAAAATAATTGAATTATTAAAAAATTCAATGTAGATGGCTCAGGAGTAGAGTAACAGTGCATAAACACCATTAAGCTTTTACAAAAGGGGGAATTCTATTTATAGGAAAAAGTGAGCCTCTAACCAAGCAAACTGATTCTAGAATTTTCTAGATCAGTTTGGTCAATTTTTGACCATTTTTTGCTCAGTTCAGCTTACTTTTTGGATCTAGTTTTGATTAAGAATTGGGGATAATGATGAGAAAAAGGCGCCTACTTCATGAGGGGAGATCCCCACTTCATGAGAAAAAGGCACCTACTTCATGAGGGGAGATCCCCACTCTGAGGTGTCAAAATTCAATTTTTTAATTCTTTTCTCTTTGGTCCTTAGTCCACTCTTCATCTTATGTGAGCATTTACTCATTTTTTTGGGAGGGGGGATTCTTTTATTCTTCAATTTATCTCCTCCCTACATTTGGATTAATCCTATTGGCCCCTAGGAACCTTAATTGGAGCATAATCTAAATTTTTTTGAAAATCTGGACCCTTAGGCTAAGGTCCTTTATACGTATTTTCAATTAATTCCAATTGCACATTGGAAAGTTCTTTTTGAATTGCTATTTCAGGGGAAACCATTTTAGACACTAGGAGGATTTTTATATCCAACAATATCTCAATTTTGAATTACCTCCCTCTAGACATTTTCTCTCTCCAGGCCAAAACATGATAAAACAGGATCTTTCTTTTATTTCAGAGAGGGGAATAATTTTAAGATCAGAAGGGAAGGCTCTTACACCTGTACACCTCAAAAGCTGGAGGGAGGAATCTTACATCCTACCCCACTTAAAAAACGCGAGATGTCCTCATCTCGCAAACTAGAGGATAACTCTTTCCCTTAAGATCCAATTGATTCTGGGGTTCCTTATAGTCTGGTCAACCCAAAAGTATCCTGGGATAAAGATCCCTTATATAGACTCATCATCAGATAACAATTCATTCAGATCATATCATTCATATCTTTAACACAATAATGGTCCATTAGACCAAAATTTCCATCTGAACAGTCCTCCATGGAAATTTCAATTATACAGATTTTTAATTTGTCATGATATTTAGATTGCACTCATTAAATGAGAAAAAGAGGGATTTCAAATTTATTCAAAAAAATAGGTATTGGTATTTAGTTAAAAGAAGAATTTTTATGATATTTAAGAAAAGATGGATTTGAATTAAATCTTAGTGTCAAAAGATGAATTTCCACAATTATTCTACCTAAGAATCAAGGTCAAGAAATTATGTGGCAGAAAGAATATCTTTGGATATTTTAATTGGTAAAATCACTAAATTGATATTTACCCAAAATTAGACGTTTATCTGGAAGGAATCCTTGTTAGAACTAAATCGAATGAGTTTGGTTAGACTGTGAGAGGGATGGATAGTAAATCTACTTGTCCATCTCTCGAAGTGAATCAAGCAAAAACTTCGTGAGACCAATTCTAGTTCCTAAATACAAAGAATAGACTACTAGAACTAAGCTAGTTTTTCCTTTGATTGAACTCACTAAGAATCTAGTTGGACAGACAGACAAAATGATGGGTAGATTACCCTCATGAGAGATCGAGGATTATGAAACCAAGAATTATGTAGAAAAGGGTTTTGTGAACCAATCTCAAACCTGGGAATTTTACTTGCATTGGAACCTCTATTTTTCATTTGAAGGACTATTTTACACCAGAATGCTGGAGGAAGCATTTGGCATATGTTTTACTAAGAGGAGGTTCGTTGGAGCAGCTGGTGGGGAGTTGTCAAGGGACATCGCTTGCGGGGGCAAAGCCTGCCGCGGTCTTGACCAACCTCCGTACGGTTAAAATGGTGCGCTTCTGGTACGATGGGCGAGGACCGACGAAGCGGTCCCTGAATGAAGTGCTAGGACACCTAAGGAGGATCCTAGAGGGTTCTGACCAGGCGATGCACGGGCTCGCGGTTGCTAGGAAACCCATGCGTACGTCGAGGAAGATTTCGGATGGACAAAAAGGAAAGATTTTTGGGAACCAAATTTTGATACTAGATCTCGTTGGTTGGTCAGCTGATCTTCAACAGAGAGTCCAGAGGACACATTTTGTAATACAATGGACTCAGAATTTTGAAAAATGATGATCAGAAATATTATGATTTCTATTGAAGGATTATTTTAAAGCCAGTTGAATCTGTTATAAATGGCAATTTCATATTTGGTGTGTACGTGGTATGCCTATCTTATTTGGTGTGTACGTTATCGTGCCATGGCACGTCTATGGTGTGAAACCATGCATGTGATGCCATCAAATACAAATCCAGATGCATGGGGTTAAGGGCCATGATGAGTCATTATATGATGCGTGAGTACATATGTTCATATTGTAAATGAGGTTCAATGAGATGAGCTGAGGCTGAGCTAGGTCTCGAAGCCTCTGACAGTGTGGTGTGAATTGTGGAGTTTTTTATGCTTATGGAGAATTTTGGAGATAGCAGACACCTTGTGCCTTGATAGGACTGGATTATGCTTGTGGGTTTGACTGCTTTATTGATTCCATGAGATGGTGAATTGCTCATAAGCTGTGCCTATCATGGTTGAGTTGATATTAACACTGAGACAGAAAACTTTTATGGTACATAATGGTCGTGGTCATGATCATATGCTTCGGATGGCAAGGTCATATGTGTAATAAGGATGCCAAATGATGCTTTCTTTGATGTGGTGTGGGAAACCTTAGCAAGGTTATGGTGTGAAGAAGGTTAATTTTTTTTAATGGTTATTACTTGAAAATTATATGCGTGGAATGGTAGGCGCAGTGAGAAAATTCAAAATGGGAAAAACGTATTTTTAGCTGCAAAAGGTGGTGTGGGGGGCGATTTCCTCGCGAGAAAGAGGAGAAAAACCAGAGAATTGCAAGCGACGCTTATCAGAGAAGGATCTGCAAAAAAAAAACTAGGGACAGAAGCATGTTCGACCAGAGAGATTGATTTCATGCAATCAGCGACTGTCAATGGCATGTTGGGGCTTGAATTAAAGAGCAGAGTTATTACTTCTCATTGATATGCTTACTTCAAAATCACAAATTCAGCTATGCGCCAGCTGTGCGCCGTCTGCAGCGAAGCATGGAATATAATTTTACAAAAGAAAATCGTATGAAATCCGCTTCCCCGCCTTCAGATAAGTGAAAATTTGATAAAATTTCGTTTTACTTTCCTACCTACCACGTTTGAAAATTCGTGGTGTCAATAAACCTTTAAAGGTTTTGTAAATAAAAAGTGGTTTGATATAAAGAGATGTGAGGATATTGCATCAAGGGACATGGAATCAAAGTATCAGAAATACAGCAAGGACTCTAGTAAAAACTGACTTGTTTCTATTTTAGTGGATCTAGAATGCAGGCCATGGATTTTTTTAAAAAAAAATCATGTGAATATGTTATAGTTATGCCATATATCATCTTGTGTTTGTGAGTTGTTGGAATTTTAAGCCAGATTTTCAGGTGATAAAGAACATTATGAGATGTTGGGAATGGTGACAGTGGATGTATGGAATGAAAAGGGTCACATGTATGTTGGAAATACTTAAAGGTTATGTTATGCCTACATGTGATTAGCTGGAAGGTTTTGGAAAAAGAAGCCAGTGAATCTATGCTTGGAAAGGGACAAGCATTTGGTACACGAATTCAAGGATGTATTGAGATGAATTGACACATGTATATGTCATAAAAAAATGGACTTGTCCTATGCTTCTTGAGAAATTTTGTATATGAGTTTCCTTGTTAGGTTTGGTACCTACTCTCACAGCTAGAAGTCTCGTACTTTCCTGGCTATACCGCACACGTCACGACAACGTGGTATGCCTATCTTAAATTTTATCTCGTTGGTTGGCCAGCTGATCTTCAACAGAGAGTCCAGAGGACACATTTTGTAATACAATGGACTCAGAATTTTGAAAAATGATGATAAAAAATATTATGATTTCTATTGAAGGACTGTTTTAAAGCCAGTTGAATCTGTTATAAATGGCAATTTCATATTTGGTGTGTACGTGGTATGCCTATCTTAAATTTTTGCATGAATCGTCAGCTAGGGGGCGTGGGAACTCTTTTCCTCAGTACCCGGGCAAAAACACAATCAAATATTTATAAAGGAATCCCACCAATACAATGGTCGGGTGGTTGGCTAGTGGTTGGCTAACCCATGGGCCGGATGGGATTAGGCTAGATCAAAGGATTCTTGTGAAACAACTAGATACGATAAGTTACGTTAATTAAATTAAACCCTAAGAAGACCTTGTTTTGTGGGTGGGAGGGGATCGGCGGCGGCGGCAGCTGTGCCTTGTAAACGAGGAAAAAAGCGATGATTCCATGGACCAAGTGCAAGTCTCTTATTATTTTGACCATGTGACTTCAGGTTTAGTCAGATCAGTTTAATTAGTTAAGACTTTGACCCGTTAGAGTAATTCCCCCGTTTAGAAGATTTTCCCAAGGAAGAATCGCCCGTGCCTTTCGGGCAAGGGGAGTCTTTCCGGGCCCGATTTTGGAGGAACCACTCGGGCTAGCCTCTCATCCCAGACATCCGCGGGCGAGGCCCCGAGTGTGGATCCCCGCCCCGAGCGGGAGGCCACCGAGCGAGAGGCCGACGTCGCTTCCGCCCGCCGGGCAGGGTACCGCAAAGGGGGATCTCACATTCCTACCAAAAAGCTAAAGGCATATAGCATTGATGAGGAAGCAGCTAGGCAGTTTTAGTAGAGCTGTGGGATACTAACGCCTTGATAAAGCTTGAAACAATTCAACTTTTTTGAGTGCTTGTTGATGTATGAAATCATGAGCAGTAGCATCCAAGTTCAGCACTTGTAAGAAAACATAGTAGAGGTGCTTGCAAGGTAAGTAGAGGTGCTTGCAAGGTAAGTAAACCAAGTGCTTAGCCTCTCTCTTCTGGAAGTCTACAAATGAACACCTTAGGAATTCAAAAATTGTGACCGAGTAATTCACAGTGTTTGCCTTTGAAACATTTGTGCTGACTGTTAGAAAATGTGTGTCTCATTACAAAGGATAATCACCTCCCTTAGGATCTCAGATTGGAAATAGACCGACCTTTCTTGATGTTTTCATAGAACTCCTTAGTTAGCTTACTTCTCCAGTGCACTATCTTTCTATCCATATACTTTGCTCGAATAGAGCTCGAGACTTGTGGTGCAGTAGTAGTGCCCCCCTAGCTGTCAGAGCCGTTGAGATAGCTGCGCCTGCCTCTAATATAAATCCTACAGACTGCAAACTTGCTATTTCATCAATGCTTGGGTTAGTTTCCTGGGCCACAGGTGAAACCCTTGGAGCAGGACATGGTGGTGCAATGACATTTGTAGTATCTAATTTTGAAGAGTGTCTATTTACTCAAACTATAGAACCAAACAAAGCCCTTTCTGATACCACTAGGGTAAGTGCTACACATTAGGAATTTTTTGGACCCAAAAAGAGCCAACTAAGGATTCCTAATTTTAAGGGATTAGAGCTTAAAAAGATGGTCTTAAGGGAGACAAAGGCTATGATGACCCCTATTTTTTTCCTTGCCACATCACAGCCATACCCCCTAGTTTCACTTTTTAAAGGGAATATTCTCATACTCTCTCTCTTACTTTTTAACTTTTCTCATACTTTCTCTCTTACTTTTTGAATTTTTTTATCTTCACTCTCTACAAATTGAATCTTTCTTGTCAGTTTGAAATCTCTTTCCTCATTAACTCCCACCATATCTCCCTTCCAGATCAGCAAAACATTCTCGTGTTTAGGTGGGCCCCAAAAAGTTAAAATTTTTTTAATTTTCCATTTTCTTACATTTTGAGGTGGAAAAATACCACCCAACCAATATGTATGATGAAAATAGTTTTTTCCCTCCAAAAAGCTTGTAATTCAAGGGTCACATCAGAAGCTTGTAAGGAGTCATCAGTACATCCATAACTAACTGTCAGGTCCCCACAATCCCATAAACATAACTAACTGTGTCAGGAACCACTACATCCATGAGATCCCAAAATTGTGGGGACCCAATTTTTTTTCTCTCATAAATGCAATTATTTGATGAAAAACTCCATGTTAGTATATTTGTATATCAAAAATATCATTTTATACTCAGAAAAACGGATTTGTGTTAAACCTCAAAACAGCAAAGTTTTACTAGTCTCTCTCACTCATTCACTCACTCTCTCTCTCTCTCTCTCTCTCTCTCTCTCTCTCTCTCTCTCTCTCTCTCTCTCTCTCTCTCTCTCTCTCTCTCTCTCCCCCTCTAAGGATCTCTCTGCTTTAGCTTCTTCCTTTGCTTAGCTATGGAGCCTTTACAAGCTGTGTGTGTAGCCCCTTGTGAAGCTAGAAAATGGAAGGTTGATTTACACATTCGTATTCCTGAAGAGTATGGCAACTCTAAAAAAACCCATCCTACTGATGCACAATCTGTCCAAGCTCGTAGGATAGCTAAGGAGAAAAATATATATCTTTGGGTTGATGGGCGTCTCTATCCAATCGACCCTCCATTAAGAGCAAACCCTCCTTTCCGCGATTTATTATCTTTTATGCAATTTGTTGGTCAAGGAGAGCTTGGCTTGTTAGGATATTGCAGAAGATTGACTACAAGTGGAGCTTGGCAAACCCATATTCTCCACTCTCAATTGCAAGCATCACAATTCACCCTTTTACAATGTCAAGAAGGACTTAAAACATCATCAGATAAAATGAAAGAGATCCTCGCAAAGAATGTGGAGAAGGATGCAAAGATTCAAAGGCTAGAGGAACTTATCAAAACTACTCAAAGCAACGCCGAATGGTGCTCGTCTCGTGAATGAAAAAAGACATTGACTGGTATAGAATCTCTTGCGTTTAAAGGTGGAGTACGAAAGAAAAGGATTCGTACAACAAAGTAAGTAACATAAACTTTCATTATGCACTCAGTGAATTTAAACAAAATAGTCATGATTTGTGTTCTGCATTTGTGTTCTGCCAAGAATTTTTTGCAAGAGGTGTGAGTAACATAAACTTTCATTATGCACTCAGTGAATTTAAACAAAATAGTCATGATTTGTGTTCTGCATTTGTGTTCTGCCAAGAATTTTTTGCAAGAGGTGTGTGGTTCTAACCAAAGAGGGATGTAAGGATTTGGTCAAAGCCATTCTCGATACCAAGGATATTCTCTCAATTATTAGTGACCCTCATCGTCCTAAAATACGCCAAGCTGTTGTCAGCAATGTGGTGAGTGAGATTACCACCTCCATCGATTCTTCATCAATTCAACATGCTTGTGATGCGGCTGGAATCAGCATGAAAGGGTACCAAGAAATCCATCAGGTTGTAAAAGATGCATTTCTAAGACAAAGGATCACTGGCACTTTATTTCCTACACTCAAGGTGATTCACAATGTCAAGCGTATCAATAATGATGATGTGCAGCGAGCTATATGATAATTTTATCACGTTGAGGGCACACTAACATTAGACAAAGGGTCGAGCAGAAAGAAAATCAAGAAGATAACAAGTACGTAATTTCACTCTATGATGTTTACAATAACATCTTTGTTCATATTGAGAGACTACAACAAGCTATGGTGAACTTCTATGGTCTTTCATCAGAAGGTGAGAACTTGCAACCAATTGCTATACTATTCATGTTTTTTAGTATAAAATGAAAACGATTATTTTATTTTGAATATTGTAAATAACCATTTATTTGCAGTTTTGGGGAGCACATTTTCATTTGTGCTCAAGCTAGATGAGTGCCAAATTGTGAAAGGTCGGAAGCTGGAACGTATAAGCATTACGTTCATGAATGAGGCCATGATATGTGCATGGGAAAAGACTACCAAACCAATTTTTAGTGTGCAATCTAAGAAAGAGGTATGGTGGCTTGGTGCATTCGAGGTATCGAAGGAGACACATGAGGTATTGACATGGATGTTTGAAAGGAATCCCTGGATAACAGATGTAATAAAAAAGCAAATTGATGGTCAACTTTTAGATGTAGAAATTATAGAAAAGTTCAAGGTGGATTGGCATCTTGGGGGAGATTTGAAGACAATTAAATGCATGATGGGTTGTGCTCAAAGTGCGACATCAAGATAGCCTTGTCCATACTGCAATGCTCAGATTGATATTCCTAGGAAGAAAAATACAAATGGAAAAGGTATGTAAAAGGTTGGTTCTGTTGGGAAAGATGCCTCAAAAGATCCCAAGAAAGGGAAGAAGCAATAGAAAGATGCAATAGATCCAACCGAGTCAATTGACGATGATGAAGATGAGGAACAACCAAATGCAAGATTGGTGGAAGGTGTCATGTCTCCTGATATGCTAGGAGAACCAAACATGAATTCAAATTGGAGCCCCATCATTAATTTTCCACTAAAGAATATTCACTTTTGCATACTTCATGAGAATCTTCGATCGATTGCTTAAGTGCCATATCGATTATGCATTCACAATGCCATATCGATTATGCATTCACAATGCCTACACAAGAGAGGAAAATTGCAGCCCTTGGTAAATTAGAGCATCTTTTGAATTCTCTGGACTGCCATGGCAAAAACGTGAAAATTGAAGTGAATAAGCAGGCCTCTAGTATGTCATACGAGGTTGCTCAAAAGGTCTCCATGACTGGAGTAAAGGCAAGGAGATTTTTGGAGAAGCCAGCAAACATAGACAATTCAAAGAAGACGTGGGGACTCTTGAGAGACCTGTGTGCAATCACCACAAATGTAGATTGTCCAATGCCAGCTCTTGTAAATAGCCGCAAATAGCTTTGGATAAATTTCAATAACATGGTTCACATTATGAATTAAAGTAGCACAACTACCCAAGAATGAGCATCATTCCAACAACATATCGTAGAATTCACCAAAAGTGTGCTAGGTGCTTGGGGAGATAGTAAAGTAATACACTATATGGTAGGTTGTACAATAAAAAAATAAACTGGTATTTCAACCTAGTCTTTCTCTAATTAAATTCTATTATCATCATGTGTACAGCACATAGTTTACATGGTGCGTATTTCATGAACAAGTATGGATCGCTCGACATGTGGAGTACCCAAGGGATGGAGAAATCACATTATAAAGCAAGAGGGGTTTAATTTAAAAATACAAGACATGGAGGTGGAGCTTGTGCAGGAGAAACACGTACAAACTATCTACAAGAGATGTTCAATTAGTTTTATTGCACAACCTTTGGAAGGGTACATGGAGGTGGAGCTTGTGTAGGAGAAACACGTACAAACTATCTACAAGAGATGTTCAATTAGTTTTATTGCACAACCTTTGGAAGGGTACATGGAGGTGGAGCTTGTGTAGGAGAAACACATACAAACTATCTACAAGAGATGTTCAATTAGTTTTATTGCACAACCTTTGGAAGGGTATTGGTTAGGGAGCGAGCCCAACAATCAAAGCTTGCACAAGAGGCACGCAGGGCTGCAAAAAGTCATACTTGGCTTAAATGGTTGTAGACTAATGCTCCCCATAGGCATGGCTTTTGGCGTGCATGAATGAGGAGACAAGCGGGGCATTGGGTTGTGCATGCACAAGCACAAATCTAGATGTAATAAGGCAAAGAAAATAAGTTTAGTTAGGTTTTTTTCCCTTAAAAAAACTATTAATAGTTCCTTCACTCACTTCATTTTCATTTCACTTTTTTAGAGAGCTTGAGCTCAAGATCTACGTAAGGTTAAGAAAATTTGAAAATTGGTCAGCCATACAAAGGAGGTTATGGTAAAATTTTCTTAAATGTGAAATAAGTTGTATATTTTATTATTCAAAAAGAGTAATCCCCATCGTTTGTGTATTCTAAAAGTGTTATTTTCATTCTAGGCATAGAAAAATACATAGTAGAAATATTTTTATTATAAAAGTATTATTTCCATTAAAATTAAATTCTATGCATAGAAAGATGCATATTGATTATTATTTTTATTATAAAAGAGTGATTTTCATTAGATTTGAATTCTATGCATAGAAAGATGCATATTGATTATTTTATTATTATAAAAGAGTGATTTTCATTAGATTTAAATTCTATGCATAGAAAGATGCATATTGATTATTTTTTTATTAAAAGAGTGATTTTCATTAGATTTAAATTCTATGCATAGAAAGATGCATATTGATTATTTTTTTATTATAAAAGAGTGGTTTTCATTAGATTTAAATTCTGTACATAGAAAGATGTATATTGGATAATTTTTTATTATTATAAAAGTGTTACTTTTATCAATATTGATTTTTATGCATAAATAGATGCATAAAAGATTTTTTTTATTATAAAAGTGTTACTTTCATCAATATTGATTTTTATGCATAAAATGATGCATAAAAGATTTTTTTTAAATTATAAAAGTGTTACTTTCATCAATATTGATTTTTATGCATAAATAGATGCATAAAAGAATTTTTTTTAATTATAAAAGTGTTACTTTCATCAATATTGATTTTATGCATAAAATGATGCATAGAAGAATTTTTTTATTATAAAAGTGTTACTTTCATCAATATTGATTTTTATGCATAAATAGATGCATAAAAGAATTTGTTTTTAATTATAAAAGTGTTACTTTCATCAATATTGATTTTTATGCATAAATAGATGCATAAAATATTTTTTTAATTATAAAAATAGTAATTTCATCAATATTGATTTTTATGCATAAAAGAATTTTTTTAATTATAAAAGTGTTACTTTCATCAATATTGATTTTTATGCATAAAATGATGCCGCAAGTGTTGCTTTCACCAATATTGATTTTTATGCATAAAATGATGCATAAAAGAATTATTTTATTATAAAAGTGTTACTTTCATCAAAATTAATTTTTTTAATGCATAAAAGGATTTTTCTTTTATATAAAAGTGTTATTTCCATAGAAATTGGATTTTATGCATAAATAGATGCATACGGATTTTTTATATCAAAATAAGAGTTCTCTTTAATCCTATGTTTAAATCCCATGAATATTGGAAAATGAATAAGTAAATACTCAGTGAAGGAAAATTATACCGTTTCATATTCTCTAGGATGGTAATGAGAAAATTCAGAAAAACTATCGAAGTCGAAATTTTAGATAAATGATTAATTTACTTCTCATAGGAATTCGTGATTAGTTTTGAATTTAATTAAGCAAAATACTCATGAATGAAATTCAGTAAAGTAGTAATTGAAATACTACCCTTCGATAAAGATAGTTCAGGGAGAACCTTTCCAGACTCAAACCCTGAATCAAACTATGACCAAGACGTAACTCCTTCGTTAGTTTCAAGAAAAGACGATGTGACCAGTTCAGTAATCTACACTCAAATCATCCACCGAATCTGAAACTTAGTTGAGACCTTTGATTTTGATCTGAGGATCAAGAATTCAGAATTCGAGGAATTCTGCTTGGGAATCCAGACCTGTGATCTAGAAGTCTTGGGATAGGGAATTACGATACACTCATTGTAGAATTCGAGGAATTCTGCTTGGGAATCCAGACCTATGATCTAGAAGTCTTGGGATAGGGAATTACGATACACTCATTGTATTCAAAAGAAAATCAAAACTGAAAACTTGCATAGAAACCCTGTTTCCTTAAAGGACTGTCTTACGTCAGAATGCTGGAGGGAGCATTTGGTATATGTGTTTTTCTAAGGGAAGTTCAGCAACAGCTGGCAGGGAGTGTTCAAAGGACAGCTCACGCAGCAAAAACCTTCCCAGGTTTTGACCAGCCTGGGTATGGTGTAAAATGGTGTGCTTCCGTGGTACGATGGGCGAGGGTTGACGAAGCGGTCCCTAAGTGAAGTGCCAGGACACCTAAGGAGGATCTTGGAGGGTTCTGACCAGGCGATGCACGGGCTCACGGTGCTTAGGACACCCATGCGTATGTCATGGAAGATATATACATGTATGACGAGAAAATTATTGTAATCTGTTACTAGATCTTGTTGTTGACCTGCTGGTCTCAACGGAGAGTCCAGAGTGATACTGGATCTTGTTGTTGACGTGTTGGTCTCACAACGGAGAGTCCAGAGTGATACTGTTTTGTGAGAAACAAGGATTGAATGGAAATTTTGAGTTATGACATCTGTAACCAATAATTGTTTATCAATGGATTGTTTTATAAATTAAAGTTTAGAGGAGTGTGTGCGTATCTATATTCTAAAGCAAAAGTTAAGAAAGGCATTGAATTATGGGTGGGTGAGTACTTGTCTGGTTCTTCCAATTCCAGTGGTTGGCAGGTGGCTAACCCATGGTCCGAATGGGGTTAGTAAGCTGGAATCAATAGAGTTTTAATAATAAAATCGATCAATAGGAATACGTTTAGAACTTGAATAGTTAAATAATAACCTGAAGACTTCTCAAATGAATAGATCAATGGCTATGCCTGATTCAATTAGGAAAAAAGCGTTGTTTCCTTCAAGATAAGTCTATAATAGTTTTCCCAGTATCTTGACCTCGTTAGAAAAATTTGTTAAGAAATTTGAAATGGTAAAATCGTCCCCGTTTTTCGGGCATGGAAAATTTTTTCGGTTTCGGTTTTCGGAATGACCACCAGCTTAGTCTCGTGCTTGGACATTCGAGGGCGAGGCCCCGAGTGGGAAACCCTGCCCCGCGCAAGAGGGAGCTGCTTCCGCTACAAGCAATCGGGAATCCGGTGCGCGGAGGGGGCAGTGGGATCCCACAATAGTTGGTATCAGTTGTTGTAAATTTACGTAACAGCATCAAAAATTGCTTATAAAATTTTAAAGTAAATCTGGGAAATAATGTTTTCGCTTATTAAATTTATGTTGAATGAACTTCAAAAATTACAAACTCATAAATTGAATTGGAAATTTATAGATGGATACCTCGAATCTATCTGGCATTCCTGAACTCTCCCAGAGTCGGGATATGATAGCCTTTGCATTCGAGCACCTCATCAACTCTGCTACGATCCGAGTAAGCAGAGTGAGGCTCGCACATCATTTTGAGAGTCTTTACTTTCCTGTTCCTCTTGAGCGACGTCGGTATATGTGGTTCTATGGAGGACGATGTATTAATGTCAGTACCAATCAGCGTCAGAGGCTCAGCAAAAAAATTTCCTCAGCCATGATTTTGATAAGGCTAGGGCTTGTTCAGCATGTATAACTCTTTGATTATTCAACTAGGAACTTCAAAATTTCATGCCGAGTTTTTAGGCTTCTTAGTCGCTTTATCCCTAGAAGTAGAATTACAGCACCTCTTTCTGTAATGAATCGTGTGTACCATGACATGTCTCCTTTGTAGTTTCGCTTCTTTATGCATATACGATTGAGGCAGTGATTTTGGGAGCCGTGATGCTCTATGTATATATCAAAAACTTTTGATAATAAACAATGTTTTGTAAAAAAATTCTAAATTGTTTTCATGATTGTGAATATGGTTAATAAAATTATCAGAGTAAATCTTGTTTCATGAAGTATGATGAAATAATCATCTGTTTAAAGAATAAATCAGAAAAAATTAAATAATCATAAATTTGTTGTCAAAGAGTCATGAGGCGTGCGACCCGTGCAAGGCAACCGGATCCTCTAACCGATGACGAAGAGTTAGATCCGGATGTTCGAAAAGCCCTGCACAGATCCTAACCTGGTCCCTTCAAGGATGAAGGGGAGCAGTTAGGTGAAGTAGTGGAAAAGTGGATTGAGACAATGGAGGAATACTTTGATGTAACTAGCTATAATGAAAGAAGCAAGATGACTCTCGCCAGGTAAAGATTGTGGAAACGGCCAGGGTCGCTTGGAGGAATCACTGCTGCGAGACTAACTGTCTCGACTGGAATACCCAACCCGTGCAAGGCAACCGGATCCTCTAACCGATGACGAAGAGTTAGATCCGGATGTTCGAAAAGCCCTACAAAGATCCCAACCTGGTCCCTTCAAGGGTGAAGGGGAGTAGCTAGGTGAAGTAGTGGAAAAGTGGATTGAGGCAATGGAGGAATACTTTGATGTAACTGGCTACAATGAGAGAAGCAAGATGGCTCTCGCCAAGTTAAAGATTGTGGAAACGGCCAGGGTTACTTGGAGGAATCACTGCGAGACTAACTGTCTCGACCGGAATACCCAGAGTCCCTGGACCGATCTTAAAGCTTACCTCAGAAAGAGGTTTTGTCCTCCGAGCTTCCTTGAAACTAAAATGAATGAGTTCTTGGAACTAAAGCAGGGTAGCCGGACAATTGAAGATACCATCAAGCTTTTGCCCTTCTCCTCAAATATTCGCAATTGGATGAAGAGCAACTGATGGCCAAATTCATTCGAGGAATAAACGAGCCATTGGACACCTTAGTAAAGAATGCCAAACCTGTCTCAATGGCCGAAGCAGTAAGAATGATAAAAGACTTTGTTGTTAAGGTCCCACCAAAGCCTGCACCCTCTAACTTTAAAAGATTCCAAAACCCGAGAAGTACTTCAAACTTTCCTCCCCCAAAGAGGCAACAAGGCCCAATTCAGAATCAGGATACTGGGAGATTCAGAAGTGAAGGAAGACCCTTCCCACAGAACACTTTCTCAAGAGCCCCACCTCTTTCAAGAATTCAGAGGGATGAGCTCAGAAGTGAGAACCGGTGTTTTGGATGCCAAGATTTTAGTCACCAGCTGAAAGACTGCCGACTCGTGCCATGTCAAGGACAGGGAAGTCAAGGACCGAGAGTGCAGAGACTAGCCCCTTCCTATCACTCAAATCAGGGTCCATCTCGTCAAAATCAGGGCAATCCTAGGAGAACTCCAGCTCAGCCATCTGCCTTTGTTGAGAGTAGCCTCAGACCTCCTTCCGGCCAACCAAAGAGAAAGAGTTCCACCTCAGACTGCAGCAGCCAGAGCAGTTACAAATAGTAGAAGTAGTGGAAGAAGAAAGAGGATAGATTTATGCAGCAATTGAAAACCAAGGGCCAAACTGTCAATTCTCTGTCATTCATACTCCAGCTGAGTAAGTATCAGGGTAAGCCTTTTAAGCTTTTGATTGATTCAGGCACTACTCATTCTTTCATTTCCCCTGGATGCTTGCGTAAGCTAGTCTTAGATCAGAAATCACGGAAACCTATGCAAGTTGAATTGGCAAGGGGGAAGATTCTTTTCACTCACCTTGAAACAGATCATATTCAGTTCAATCTAAATGGGAATTTAACTGACTGTCAGTTCAGAGTTATACCTTTGGGAGTTTTCGACGGGATCCTTGGAATGGATTGGCTCCATAAAAATCAAGCTGACATTCACTGTCATAATGGAATCATTTCCTTCCGTGACCTCCATGGAAATAAAGTTCAAGGAATCGAAATTTCAGGATCCCCAAGTCTGCAGTTAGTAAAGGCTTCTAAGTTACTAAAAGGACTTAGAAAGAAGCAGCTCATTTATGTTGTCAAAATAAATCCAGTAGACTCAAAGTTAAAAGCTAAAGAACCTGAATGGTTAAGTGATTATGATGATTTATTCCCAGCAGAATTAACAGAGATGCCTCCAATTCGGAAAGTAGATCATGTGATAGAAATGACCCCCGGAGCTCAGCCAATAGCCCTGCGCATGTACAAAATTCCAGTTCCTGAAGCCATCGAACTCAAGGAATAGCTTAGATAGCTGTTACAACAAGGGTTTGTAAGACCCAGTGTTTCACCTTGGGGTGCGCTAGTTCTCTTTCAGAAAAAGAAAGATGGAACGCTAAGACTCTGTGTGGACTATAGAGGTCTCAATCTGTTGATAGTTAAGAATAAGTATCCTATCCCCAGAATTGATGAGCTTTTGGACAAGCTAAGTGGAGCCTAAATCTTCACAAAGATAGATCTCAAATCAGGGTATTATCAGATCAAGATTAATGAGCAAGATATCCCGAAGACAGTCTCATCAATACTCGATATGGGCATTATGAATTCACTGTCATGCCGTTTGGATTCACAAATGCCTCAGCTACATTCAATCGATTAATGCAAGACATTCTCAGAGAATACTTGGATGATTTTGTTCTTGTTTTCTTTGATGATATTTTGATTTACTCAAAGAATGCAACTGACCATGAAGCTCATGTCAGAAGAGTTCTTGAGATCCTAAGGAAGCACCAACTCTTTGCAAAAAAGAGCAAATGCACTTTCTCTGTCGACCATGTTGAATACTTGGGCTTTCTGGTATCCAAAGATGGAATTTGTCCAGGTTTCACTAAAGTCCAAGCAGTCATAGATTGGCCTGAGCCAAAGACAGTGAAAGAAGTCAGAGGATTCTTGGGATTGACTGGTTGGTATAGAATTTTTATACCAAAGTATGCTCTCATAGCTTCCCCATGACTAATCTTCTCAACAAGAATATCCCGTTTGAATGGTCTGCCAGGTGCCATAGTGCTGAAGACCACCTTGGTAACCAATCCCGTTCTAAAGCTGCCAGATTTCTCTCTACCCTTTGAGGTAGTAAACTGATGCCAGTGGTTTTGCCCTGGGAGGTGCACTTATGCAGGAAGGTCATGCAGTGGCCTATGAATCCTGAAAACTCAGAACGCATGAGAGGAATTATGCTGTCCACACGACCTGGAACTACTTTCAGTAGTATATGCCCTAAAGTTGTGGAGACATTACCTACTGGGTCAAAAATTCACTTTGATGATAGATCATCAGAGCTTAAAGTGGATCTTCACTCAGAAGGATCTCAACATGTGCCAAAGACGGTGGATGCAGACCCTGTAGGAATTTGATTTTGAAATCAAGTACTGCCCAGGCAAAGAAAATGTGGTAGTAGATGCCCTCAGCAGAAAAGCCTCCTTGCTTGCAATTACTGTAGTGTCAAATCCTTTGATTATTGAAGCAAGTGAGAAGATCATGCAGGATAGATTCATTGGCCCTACTGCTACCCTACTTATGCAGGAAAGAAAAACTCCATAGGAGTTGAACCGAGTTCAAGAGTACAGCCTGGATTGTGGAATTATGTATTATAATCGCAGACTATGCATTCCCAATGATGAGGGAACTAAGGGTCAAATTCTGAATAAAGCCCATGACAGCCTTATTGCAGCACATCCAGGTTTCATCAAAATCTACATGTCTATGAAGAAAAGCGTCTTTTGGCTTGGTCTAAAAAAGGATGTGCTTAATCATGTATGTCAACATCTGACCTGTCAGAAAGTCAAGGTCGAGAGAGTAAAAATGCTTGGGAAGTTACATCCATTAGACATCCCCCAGATGAAGTGGGAATGCATCAGTATGGATTTTATTACTGGATTACCCTCAGTGCAATCAGGTTACAACTCCATCTTCGTGGTAGTTGATAGACTAACCAACATTAGGAAGTGAATGGGGTCTTCTTGGGCCCTTTAATTTGCCCAAGCCTAATCAAGGTGATTAAGGAATAGCCAAATGGGGGGTTGCCATGTGGACTGAAATGTTGGGTTTGTAAGAGAGGTGTAAGAGTGGTCAAAGGGTGCACTTTTTTTCCAAAAAGGGGGGAGGCAATTTTACAATTTTCGGACCTCCATAACTTCTACATACAAGCTCCATTTTGAGCAGAGATTATAGATCCGTGATCTATGCATCAAGGGCTTTCCATAGATATGTTACATGATATGGTTTTGTCCGCTAGATTTTAAATTCCATTTTCCCCCCAAAATTCAAATTCGAATAAAGTAGCCGTTTTGAAGCTTCTAATTAGAAAACGTTTCTTCTTAGGAGAAAAGGTTTGACTCCTTAAACTGCCTAATAAAAGGGCCCAAGAAGCCTTCCATTGAGGTCCTAATGAGTTGCCCATCTGATTCCAGTAAAAGAAACCTACACTGCAGTGGATGTGGCCAAAGTGTTCCTCAAAGAAATCTTCAGATTGCTTGGTCTACCCAGAAGAATAGTAAGTGATCGAGATCCCAAATTCACGTCAAGATTCTAGACTGCATTTTTTGAAGTAGTAGGAACTTTCTTGGATCTCAGCACAGCCTACCACCCCGAGACCGATGGTCAAACTAAAAGGGTGAACCAAGTAATTGAAGATATTCTTCGATCATGCTGTGGTGGCAGGGAACCCAAGAAGTGGCTAAGCTATCTGCACCTACTAGTCAAGTTCACCTACAATGCTTCTTATCACAGAAGTATTGGGATGAGCCCTTTCAAAGCTTTGTATGGACAAGATTGCTTAACTCCATTAACTTGGTCCGACCCATTGATTAGGATCGAGATGTTCGATGACATGGAGCAGCAGTAGATGCAGTCAATTCGCAAAGATATAAAAGCTGCCCATGATAGATAGAAGTAGTATGCAGATAAGAAGAGGTCAGACATAAAATTCGAAGAAGCAGATATGGTCTTCATTCGAGTACGCCCCAAAATAAGTTCTTTATCTCTTGGGAAGTACAAGAAGTTATCCCCTAAATATTGTGGACCATATCTGATTACAAAGAAAGTAGGTGATTTAGCCTACGAGCTTCTTCTGCCTCCTCATCTCAAAGTACATAATGTATTTCATGTCAGCCTTCTTAAAAAGTATATACCAAGTCCAAATCATGTGATTGATGATGAAATCTTAACTTCTTCAACCCAAGGGCAGATGGAACTCCAACCTGAAGAAATCCTTGATGTTCGAGAAAAGAAATTCTGAGAGAATTATTAGTCAAATAGAAGTTCTATCCTTTTGAAGATGCCACCACTTGGGAGAAAGAAGCCGAACTGTTACGAGATTACCTCCCAGTTTGTGAGATGAGGACATCGTGCGTTTTTTAAGTGTGGGAGAGAATGCAAGATTTCTCCCCAGCCTCTCAAGATGTCCAGTATCTTCCCCTGTAATCAAATCCCTCTTTAGATATATAAAAGATCTTGTTTCTACCTATTTTGTCTTAGAGAGAGAAAATATTCTAAAGAGAGAGGTCATTCAGATTTTAGATATTTTTGGATGGAAAAATATCTCTTCTTATTAAAATAAATTCCCTCGAAACAGAAGTTCAAAAAGATTTTCAGAAGGTGTATTAGAAATCAATTATAATCTGTTCAACAAAAGGCCTTATCCTAGGGGTCCAGATTTTTAAAAAATTTTAAATTAAGGTTTTGAGGGACTAATCAGATTCATCCAAATGTGTGGAGGAGATAAATAGAAGAAATAAATAAAATCCCCCCAAAAATGAGTAAATACTCACATAAGATGAAGAGTGGACTAAGGACCAAAGGAAATACTAAAAAAATAAATTTTTGACACCTCCAGAGTGGGGATTCCCCCTCATGAAGGAGACACCTATTTCACATGTGTGGTGGAGTTTTAAATTCCCAAAAATTGAGATATTTTATCTCTCCTCTCTCCTAATTCAAGTCTAGTTCCAAAAAGTAAGCTAAATTGACCCAAAAATGGTCAAAAATTGACCAAACTGATCTGGAAAATTTTAGAATTAGTTTGCTTGGTTAGAAGCTCACTTTTTCCTATAAATAGAAGCCTCCCCCTTTGTTGAAGCTTAATAGTGTTTTATGCACTGTTACTCTACTCCTCCCTAGAGCCAAAAACTATGAATTTATTAATAATTCATTAGTTTTTGAGCATTCCCTCTTCTAAAGAATTGGTGGCCACTCTTGTTGAGTAAACAAGAGTAGATCCCTCACACCATCAAGCTAAAGGAAAGCTCCCAGAAATTCATGTAAGTTAGAAATCCTACTTTTTCTTTATTCTTTTAATGGTTTTCTAATTTTTATTATCTTTAAAATGATAAATTGATGCTATGCCTTGTTGGAAAGAAATTTCCCCTCTCTTCATTCTTAAATTCAACCTTTCTTTATCCTAGTTAAGTAATCAAATTGTTAGGATTAAACTTTTCATATTGTTTCTCTTTTAAAAGTGGAATTTGATTAGTTTAGAATGCTTTAAACCATTTGGGGATAGTTTTTAAGTAATTTAAGGTTAGAAAAAATTGAAAAATGGTCAGCCATACAAAGGAGGTTATGGTAAAATTTTCTTAAATTTTGTGAAATAGGTTTTATCTTTTATTATTCAAAAAGAGTAATTCCCATCGTTTGTGTATTCTAAAAGTGTTATTTTCATTCTAGGCATAGAAAAATGCATAGTAGAAATATTTTTATTATAAAAGTGTTATTTTCATTAAAATTAAATTCTATGCATAGAAAGATGCATATTGATTATTATTTTTATTATAAAAGAGTGATTTTCATTAGATTTGAATTCTATGCAAAGAAAGATGCATATTGATTATTTTTTTATTATAAAAGAGTGATTTTCATTAGATTTACATTCTATGCATAAAAAGATGCATATTGATTATTTTTTTATTAAAAAAGAGTGATTTTTATTAGATTTAAATTCTATGCATAGAAAGATGCATATTGATTATTTTTTTATTATAAAAGAGTGATTTTCATTAGATTTAAATTCTATACATAGAAAGATGTATATTGAATAATTTTTTATTATTATAAAGTATTACTTTCATCAATATTGATTTTTTATGCATAAATAGATGCATAAAAGAATTTTTTATTATAAAAGTGTTACTTTTATCAATATTGATTTTTATGCATAAAATGATGCATAAAAGATTTTTTTAATTATAAAAGTGTTACTTTTATCAATATTGATTTTCATGCATAAATAGATGCATAAAAGATTTTTTTAAATATAAAAGTGTTACTTTCATCAATATTGATTTTTATGCATAAAATGATGCATAAAAGTCTTTTTTTATTATAAAAGTGTTACTTTCATCAATATTGATTTTGATGCATAAATAGATGCATAAAAGAATTTGGTTGTAATTATAAAAGTGTTACTTTCATCAATATTGATTTTTATGCATAAATAGGTGCATAAAAGAATTTTTTTTATTATAAAAATGGTAATTTCATCAATATTGATTTTTATGCATAAAATGATGCATAAAAGAATTTTTTAAATTATAAAAGTGTTACTTTCATCAATATTGATTTTTATACATAAAATGATGCATAAAAGAAAATTTTTTATTGCAAAAGTGTTGCTTTCACCAATATTGATTTTTATGCATAAAATGATGCATAAAAGAATTTTTTTATTATAAAAGTGTTACTTTCATCAAAATTGATTTTTTTAATGCATAAAAGGATTTTTCTTTTATATAAAAGTGTTATTTCCATAGAAGTTGGATTTTATGCATAAATAGATGCATACAGAATTTTTATATCAAAATAAGAGTTCTCTTTAATCCTATGTTTAAATCCCATGAATATTGGAAAATGAATAAGTAAATACTCAGTGAAGGAAAATTATACCGTTTCATATTCTCTAGGATGGTAATGAGAAAATTCAGAAAAACTTTCGAAGTCAGAATTTTAGATAAATGATTAATTTATTCCTCATAGGAAGTCGTGATTAGTTTTGAATTCAATTAAGCAAAGTACTCATGAATGAAATTGAGTAAAGTAGTAATTGAAATACTATCCTTCGATAAAGATAGTTTAGGGAGAACCTTTCCAGACTCAAACCCTGAATCATAGTTCAGGGAGAACCTTTCCAGACTCAAACCCTGAATCAGACTATGACCAAGACGTAACTTCTTCGTCAGTTTCAAGAAAAGAGGATGTGACCAATTGAGTAATCTACACTCAAATCACCCATCCAATCTGAAACTTAGTTGAGACCTTTGATTTTGATCTGAGGATCAAGAATTCAGAATTCAAGGAATTCTACTTGGGAATCCAAACCTGTGATCTAGAAGTCTTGGGATAGGGAATTTAAGATACACTCATTGTATTCAAAAGAAAATCAAAACTGAAAACTTGCATAGAAACCCTGTTTTCTTAAAGGATTGTCTTACGTCAGAATGCTGGAGGGAGCATTTGGTATATGTGTTTTTCTAAGGGAAGTTAGGTTGTAACAATTGGCGTCAAAGGACAGCTCACGCGGCAAAAACTTGCCCAGGTCTTGACCAGCCTAGGTATGGTGTAAAATGGTGTGCTTCCGGGGTACGATGGGCGAAGGCCGACGAAGCGGTCCCTGAGTGAAGTGCCAAGACACCTAAGGAGGATCCTGGAGGGTTCTAACCAGGCGATGCATGGGCTCGCGGTGCTTAGGACACCCATGCGTATGTCGTGGAAGATATATATATGTATGATGACGAGAAAATTATTGTAATCTGTTACTGGATCTCATTGTTGCTGACTTGCTAGTCTCAACGAAGAGTCCAAAGTGATACTGTTTTGTGAGAAACAAGGATTGAATGGAAATTTTGAGTTATGACATCTGTAAATAACCAATAATTGTTTGTCAATGGATTGTTTTATAAATTAAAGTTTAAAGAGGAGTGTGTGCGTATCTGTATTCTAAAGAAAAAGTTAAGAAAGGCATTCAATTATGGGTGGGTGAGTACTTGTCTGGTTCTACCAATTCGAGTGGTTGGGCGATGGCTAACCTATGGGCCGGATGGGGTTAGGCTAGAATCAGTAGAGTTTTAATAATAAAATTGATCAATAGGAATACGTTTAGAACTCGAATAGTTAAATAATAACTTGAAGACTTCTCAAAGGAATAGATCAACGACTGTGCCTGATTCAATCAGGAAAAAAGCATTGTTTCCTTCAAGTTAAGTCTGTAATAGTTTCCCTTTTATCTATTTTATTCAGATGAAGGTTAGTTCAGTATCTTGACCTCGTTAGAAAAATTCGAAAAATTCGTTTAAGAAATTCAAAATGGTGAAATTGTCCCCATTTTTCGAACATGGAAAATTTTCCCGGTTTCGGTTTTCGGAATGACCACCAGCTTAGTCTCGTGCCCGGCCATTCGAGGGCGAGGCCCCGAGTGGGAAACCCTGCCCCGTGCAAGAGGGAGCTGCTTTCGCCTGCTGCCACAGCAATCGAGAATCCGATGCGCGGAGGGGGCAGTGGGATCCCACACTCGTGACACCACGGAAGAGAGTGACCCCTGGGATTCTAAGACACGCCCAATGGGATCACCAGAGTCCCCACCAGCCCTCCTCCCATAGCAACACCAATGCACACACATGCATGCTCTTCTAGTGGGAGCAAGCACGTGAAAGAGACCCCACAATGCAGCCACCCCAGAGATCAAGACAGAGACTCTGATGATGGCAGAACTGGGTTGGTGAAAACGTTCCTAGATTACGCACCACCACAGGTGGCAAGATGCTACTACTAGGACAGGGTCCCCTACCTACCCGGGAGGAACTTTATACATAGCTACCACAACAGCAGTAGGAGGAGGATTCAGACTATGAGAGAGATCAAGGGGAGGTTACTGCAAGTGCGCGCAAGTGCAAAAAGCTCAAGCTCTTCAAGCTAAGTAAGTCCCAACATAGAGAGCTCCAAGGAGAAGGATGCGCCAAGGGCATAGGACTACAAGAAATCAAGTTTTATCAGAGGAACACTAAGTTGCTGATAAGAAGATCCCCCTTCGCTAGCACAGTGAAGGAGATTCTCCAACGATATAAAACATAGTTCCGTGTGCAAGGGATTGCCCTTGAAGCATTGCAAGAAGCTGCCGCTTATTGGGCTTTTTGAAGACACCAACCTCCTTGCAATACATGCAAAGAGGATTACCATTTCTACCAAGGACATGCAACTAGCTTGGCGTATTCAAGGCAAGCGCGATATGATCTAGAGATCTTAGATGTTAACCTACTTTTTGAAGTAACTCTTTTGTTTCAAAACCCCCCTTTGTAACAAGCCTATCTGGCTTTCATTTGTAACCTTTCGATGATTTAAATTTTAAGTTTCGCTTACAATGTCTTGGTGTCATCATGTTTGTTTAACATGGAGTGTTTATCATGCGCCCATTTGTCACCCAAGGCATCATAAATGCTCCTGGAGGGTGAGGAAGCTGTGCCAGAATAGTGCCAATTTAGCCTCCCGACGACGACGAGAGCGACGATGTCGGCTGAAAATTCACACTATTCTGGCACTTCTCCCCTAGCCACTTAGGATAATTTCTAATGCATTTATAATGAAGTTGAGTACATTGAGAAAAAGTAGTTTATAAGATAAAAACATCTTTGATCATGTGTAAAAATACATTGTTTGTCATCCAATGCATCAGAATTGCTCTTGGAGGGCTGGGGAAGCTGTGCCAGAATAGTACAAATTTGGGCTCTACAGCGACGGTGCAAGCTCAAAATTCGCACTGTTCTAGCACTTCTCCGCCAGCCACTCAGGATCATTTCTAATGCATTTATAATGAAGTTGAGTACACTGATTGTGAGAAATAGCAGTTTATAAGATAAAAACACCTTTAATCATGTGTAAAAATACATTGTTTGTCATCCAATGCATCATAATTGCTCCTAGAGGGCTAGGGGAGCTATGCTAGAACAGTGCGAATTCATTTGGGCTCTATAGCGGCGGTGGAGGCTCAAAATTCGCACTGTTATGGCACTGCTCCCCCAGGCCCCAAGGGTCATTTCTAATACATTTACAAAGAAATTGAATACACTGCTTGTGAGAAATAGTAGTTTACAAGATGAGAACACCTTTAATCATGTGTAATTTAATACATTATTTGTCATCCAATGCATCAGAATTGCTCATGGTGGGCTGGGGAAGCTATGCCAGAATAGTGCGAATTTGGACTCTATAGTAACGGTGATGAAGGCTCAAATTCGCATTGTTCTGGCACTGCTCCCCTAGGCCCCTGGGTCATTTTTGATGCATTTACAAAGAAATTGATGGTACAAATTAGAAAAAACAATAATATACTTGATGAAAATAAGTTTGCAAAAACTGTATTGTATTCATAAAATAAGAAGTGATACATCATCTTCACAAAAGCTTTCTTACAATATTGAGCTTCCTTCTCTTGTTATCGAGCAGAGTGTGCTCAAGGAGTGATTGGGATATTTCTTGAGGATCCTATATGCCTATGCTTTTGGCTATACATATACAAGCAAGAAGCTTACCCCTAAATCCAGAACCAAAAACATCGAAGGAGGCAAGGGATTTTTAAATCAAAACTATACATTTGGTTCTCTGCGCCATAGAGGCTACACAGAGCACCTTAGAGAGGGATTTCAAAAAGAAGAGAGTGAAGGCAGATTGAGGGGTGCAGTCCCTGTGGACAATGGTGATGCCATCCACAAGAAGCTGACCAAGATAGTGCACCAACGCAGCATCATGTCCATGGACCTTGGCCTGGTCTCTGCTGCTGTCGTCGCCTCTCCCAGCAAATGTGTCAATTTCAACCACCCTTTGCAATCAAAGGAAAATTCAAAAAATTTTCTTATACATAATTACAAATGTTGCTAAGTTATAAAAGGTCAATTATTACCTCTTGCTCAATGTCTTCTTTTGCCAAAGTGTTGGTGGGGGCGGAGAGGTCAATCGAGA
This sequence comes from Cibotium barometz, assembly GCF_041138505.1. Classification (NCBI taxonomy): domain Eukaryota; kingdom Viridiplantae; phylum Streptophyta; class Polypodiopsida; order Cyatheales; family Cibotiaceae; genus Cibotium; species Cibotium barometz. The sequence goes on from NC_141058.1 coordinate 16,076,446, forward strand.
ACTTAGCCTCATACTTTTTAGGCGCTTTGGTCTCCTCCCTCACTCCACTAGTAGGGGTATCCTTTTTTTTAGCCTCTAGCTTGTCTTGTAAGGTTGTGAATTTCTCCTCTAGAACTAGGGCTTGCTACGCGGTCTCAACCACACTATCCTTGACCAAAGAAACTGTCTCTGCGATAGATTCTCCAAGGGGTAATATGACACTATATAGGTGTGAGGACCGAGGTTGGACGTATCAAGGTTCACCTGACAACGCTGTCGTGCCATGGCACGTCTATGATGTGAAACCGTGCATGTGAGGCCATCAAATACACATCCAGATGCATGGGGTTAAGTGCCATGACGAGTCATTATATGATGCCATGTACATATGTTCATATTGTAAATGAGGTTCAATAAGACGAGTTGAGGCTGAGCCAGATCTAGGAGTTTTTGTATATGAGTATGGAGGATGATGTTTTTGCTGTTACTCAGAGCTCATGGGCAAGTTAGAAGCATCCAATTATATATGATGGCATGAGGGCATACCAATGCACAAAGGAATGCATTTATGAAGGCATGGAGAACTTGAATGAGCAATTGGGGATTCTATAAATCACATGGGCCGATATGATGATTTACAAACTATGAAGGTGTCAAGAGAAATGGAGATTTAATGAACATCACAGTGCCGAAGAGTTCATTGAATGTGGGGAAAATGTGGAGATAGAAAACATGGGGCTTGTAAGCATGTCTTCATAGGTGTGAGAATGCCTTGGGAATCTTGTGTTTGTGCCAAAGCAGAGAATTCAAAGTATCATCGGCTAAAATGCCTTATGGGTGAATGTATGTCATGTGGGGGCCAGACAAGAAATTTCTTATATACCCTCTGGAAGCAACAAAAACACAAAGATCCATGTTGAAGTGTTTGAGGAAATTGTTGTGACCATTAAAAAGAAGGGAATATCATACCTACTAAGGTTATGCCTTGCAATGAGAATTCTAACCTTAATGCTAAGGTTAGAAGAAATATATAATAGGTGGCAGCGTACGTGGAAAAGGGAGAATATTTCTTTTATTTGGAAATTTCTGGAGCGCAGCCTTTGTAATGGGAAACTCCCGCATCAATAGTGGAAAAAGGTGGTAAGGGGGCCGAGTTCTCCGCGGGAAAAAGGAGAAAAGACCGAAGGCGACGGCGGCGAACCAGTATGAGGAAATTTTCTGCAGAGTGAATGAACAGCGTCAAAACGACCAGACTTTTTTTATTTCAAATATACATAATCTGTATGCGCCTTGTAGGTGTTAGATTTAGAGGGAATTCTGAGTACTATAGGAAGAGATACTCTTTGTTTTTTTTCATGTTCTTCACCGAACAGCCGGCGACGTGCAATTTGCGAATAATGAAATGATCAAGGGATTCGAAGCGCGTTAACTTTCAGTTAAGTGAATTTTCTTATTTCCTTTAAAATTACTCTCACTTAATACGATTTGAGAGAATCGTATATCTCTTTCTACAAAAAGAATTTGGAAGTGAATAGAGAGACCTTGGAAAAAGGCTAAAGAATTTGGAGCTCGGAAATTTATGAAAGATACATTGAAGTTGAGGGTAAATGATCTTACTTTCTACTCAAATGGATTTTGGAAATTACGAGTATGTTAAAGCTATGCCAAATGCTATATTTTGCTTGTGAGATGTTAGGATATTAAGGCAGGTTTTCAGGTGATAAAGTACATCTCGAAATAATGGTTTTGAGGGCACTGGATGTAATGGATGTAACTGGCCTCATGTATATTGGAAAAATTGGAAGGCTTTGTTATGCACACATGTGAATGGTTCAAAGGATTTCATTCAATTCTGTGCAATCATCTGGATGAATTCAAGGATGTATTGAGGCAAGTTGACACATGTATTTGTCATTGGAAATAGTGATGTTCAATACTCCTTGAGAAATTTTGTGCGTGAGATTCCTTGCTGGATTTGACATTCACTCTCACAGCTAGAAGTTTCGTACTTTCCTGGCTATACCGCACACGTCACGACAGCTTTTGGTGAACCCGACGTGAAACTGCTGGGGTGAGAGTGTGGTGAAATATACAGGGAAGCTATGGCTGAGAATTCTGAGGGTCAGGGGGTTCATTTTGACCCCGGAGTTATGCAGATGTTTCAAATGTTTACCATGTACATGCAACAGCAACAAGCTGCTGAGAGGGGACAGATTTCCACGACCAAGGCATTACAATCAATTGTGAAAAAGGTGGATCAATTTGATGGGAAGGACATTACAAAGTACCTGCGCAATTATATAAAGGAGATGGAGCTAAACAGGGTGACTGAGGAGGATATGGTTCGAAGTTTCGAGCTGGTATGCGTTCCTGAAATAAGAGAGCGCATAAAAGGATTGCAGACAGCACAGGGTGGCAGAAATTGGGAAGAGTTTAAGCTTGCTTTAAAGGATGAATACTTCATGGAGGATTCTGAGCGAGTGACCAAACGAACTTTCTTGGAATGGGTCACAAAACCTAAAATGGGAATTTCTGCCACAGAATTGCTAAGGGAGTTTGAGAAGCGTTATGCCCAGTTGTCAAGAATAGAGCGTGCAACTTTGGACAGAGAAAAGACAGAGCTCTTCTTGCAAGCAGCTGGGAAAGATCTCCAGGAGAAATTGGAAATCCTCCTTGAGGACAAGGATACAGAGCAGGGATTAAAGAGTGATTGGAATGATGTTGAGGATGCAGTCACTATGTTAGCAAAGCGGCAGCTGATGAGGAGGGATAAAATGGTGATGGGCTCTGCACCCCCCATAGCTGCTGTTACCCCTGAGAATCTACCCAAACGTGCTACTACAATTCCCAAGGTAGATGGGCCAATGGATGAGCTTTTCAAGGGTATGCGTGACTTAAAATTGAAGATGTCCAGGATTGAAGAAAAAGGTCTACCATTGGGGCAGGCTTCTATGCAAAGGCCTCAAAGCAAAGAAGGGTTTACATATAGATGCATATGGTGTGATGACCCAGAGCATGCAAAGAAGGATTGTACCAGCTATAAAGAAGCTCTTAAAAATCAACTTGTGTTTTTCAAATATGGGAAAATCCATCTTACAGAGACTGGTCTTCCATTGAGTACAAACTTTGGGAAAGGAGGGATGAAAAAGCTGGTAGAGGATATGGCTGCTAGTCATGCCATTTCTATGGTTGAGGCAGCAACCTATGGATTAAAGGTTGGTCAATTAAAGCAGGGATTTGAGAATGATGAGGATTATGAGAATGAGGATTTTTGGCCATCAACAATGGAATTAATTGCGTCAAAGAAAGTGTCAAAGCAAGCTTTGCATGAGGCAGGTGATTGTATACGTCTTGAGACTGGTGGGTGGGAGGAGCCTGTGGATTCTTTATCCATTCATGCCTATATTGCCAAATGCCAAAATAATGAGGCACAGGTAGAGGAGAAGCGAAAAAGGGAAAATGAGGGAGGAGGGCCATCAAAAAGAGTCACACGTGGAAGTGAAAAGAAGGATCCTGGGCCATCACATATGCCTCCACAGCATAGCAGACCTCCACATGATGTTTCAATGGAAGAAGTGCCAGCAAAAATGAAGGAGAAGGGTAAAGGGAAAAGTCCACTCTACAAGCTTCAATCTGATATTGAAGTTGCAACAGATCTCAAAAAGGTACTTGAAGAAAGGATTCTAAACAGCAGGGTGGAATTCACACTAGGGGAAGTCTTGGGAATTGCAAAGAAAGAATTTCATGATGAGATAATTGATATTATACGAAGAAAAAGGCAGTCCATAATTGAATCTATTCCATCACAAGGGGAGGCAAGCACTTCCAAGACTCATGGAGTACAGGTACAGAAAAAGGAAGAGAGAGAAAATGTGGTGGAATGTAATCACTCTGCTGATGGGGCACGACAAGTGCGCTTTGTGGAAGAGGATGATGAAAAAGAAGTTCTTACAAAGAGTCATTACTCCAGGAGCCATTGGGCAAGAGCAACCACTGAAACCCTTGTCAAGATAGGTGATTTGGAAGAGCCATATGTTGCTCTAATTGATCATGGGTCTGAAATAAATCTTATGGCTAAAAATCTCTACAACAAATGTAAGTGGCCAATGGATGTAGATCATGGGTGGATGATTAAAGCAGCCAATAACTCATCTGGAGAGCTTTATGCAGCATGTCCAAATGTAAGGGTAACTATAGGGGATGTGAAGGATGATCAGAATTTCTTTGTTCAGGAAATGTCATCGTATCCCCTTATCCTTGGGCAACCCTACATTACAGCTGTAAGAATGGAAACAAAGGTTTTGGATGATGGTTCAGCATATGCAAGAATAAGGAGTAAAGATGGCAAAAAGGCTGTTCAATTTTTGACAGTTTGTATTAATCATGAAAGGAATCGTGAGTCTCTTCGGGCACAGTCACTCCCAAAGATAAACAGAGAGTTCATGAACTACAGGGAGATGAGGGATTTTGGCCAGGTGCCATTGTAAAGCGGGATTCCAATGGTACAAGGGGAAATGAGTTCTCGCAGGACTCAATCAATGTAAATAACTTTTCAGCAAAGTTTCAGGGATTCTCTAGCTATGGGTCACTGGTTTTTGTAAAAAGCAAGGATTTGAAGCGTGGTATGCAAAAACATATACAAAATGAACAAAAAAGTTTTGAGCAGTGTGGTCTTTTGGAGAAGAATGAGTTTATTTCAGGGGTGCTTGATGAGGTGTCATTTATAGATACTATGGATGTGCTTTTTGATATGGGAAGAGCATGCTTACAGGGTGGAAATGAAATGATAAAGGTGTCATCTGTGGAGATGTATGATATAATCCAGGAATTTGAGGGGGTGGAATGTAAAAACATGAATTGTGAGATGGATGCTCATGTTGATACAAAGTACAAAACGGTTGCAAAGAAGGTGAAACCAGTTGCCTTGCCCTTGCCACCAGGAAGCAAGGAGAAGATAGATGAAGCTTCTATGCAGCCAAATCTTAGAGATCCGAAGAAAATTGGGCATAAATTTACTCAAGAAACTCTAAAAGAGCTGAAGATTGGTGAGAAAGATTTTCTGTTGCCAGTTGAAAGGGAATGCTTTGAGGAGATGCTTGTAAAACATGGGAAAGCTTTTGCCTTTCAGCCGCATGAGATAGGTTGTGTTGATCCAAGTGTAACAGCACCAATGGTGATCTTTACTGTTCCACATGTACCCTGGAACCTGCGGCCAATTCCAGTACCAAAGGCTCTCTTGCCAAAGTTGATGGAATTACTAAAGGAAAAGATTAGGATGGGGATCTTGGAGCCTTCATGTGCCCCATATTCCAACAGATGGTTTACTGTACCAAAGAAAAATGGGATATTGCGCTTTATTCAAGACATGCAACCTGTAAACAAAGTCACAATCAGGAATGTGGGAGCAGGTCCAATTGTGGATGAGTTTGCAGAAGCATTTGCAGGGAAAGCTATATACTCTATGGGTGATCTGTATTCGGGATATGATCAGTTCCAGCTGGATATACAAAGCAAGGACTTGACCACAATGAGAACTCCTTTGGGATTAGTAAGGATGTGTACCTTACCACAGGGAGCCACTAACTCAGTGGCACATATGATGAATGGAATGAATAAAGTCTTACGGGACTTCATACCACAAAAAACTATGCCATTTTTGGATGATGTGCCAATAAAGGGCTGTGATGAGAAAGACAAAGATGGGAATTTGGATTCAAAAGGGTGCCGCAAGTTTGTGGCAAATCATATTAAGGATTGTGACATGATTCTATCCAGGCTTGAAGAAGTGAATCTTACTTTATCTGGGCTGAAATCAGTGTTTGGGGTTGGTGAAGTGCTAATAGTGGGACATCTTTGTAGTACTAGTGGACGCCGTCCTTGTCCAGCCAAGATAGATGCAATACAAAGAATGAAGGAAATATGCATTAATGTTACAGAGCTGAGGAGATTTCTTGGAGCATGCGTCTTTTATGTTATTTGGATCCCACATTATGCACATGTAGCAGATCCTCTTTATCAGCTTTTGAGGAAAAATCAAAAATTTTTGTGGAGTGCAGTACATATTAAAGCTATGCGGAAGCTGAAATATTTGCTCCAATCATCACCCATTTTGAGAAAGGCAGATTATGAGTGTGGCAGGCCTGTGATTGTTACAGTTGATACTAGTCCTACTGGGATAGGATGGGCAGTAGGGCAAGATGATGAGGATGATCATAGATATGTAATTAGATTTGGAGCAAAGGTGTTAAGCTTTCGGCAGCGAAAGTATCCACAGATCAAGAGAGAATTATGGGGGATAGTCACTGCTCTAAAATGTGAAAAAGAATATATTATTGGGGCATCTGTACTTGTGGAAACTGATTGCTTGCCACTTCTTGGGATGATAGCAAGTTGTACCACTCCAGATATTGCTATGCTTAGGTGGATTGCTTATATCAAGTCACTAAATCCTGAGTTTGAGCATATTGCGGGAAAAGATAATCCAGTTGCAGATATGCTATCACGAGCCAGGTATGAAGATGAGGAAGAGATGATTAGTGACATTGATGATGTGGGTACAAAGTTCTATACTACAGCATATACAAAAGGAGATCATATTTGCCTATCAAATGCACTTGAGTCTTTTATTGAGGAAATATATGAAGGAGATTGGTTGCTTATTGGTCAATATTTGAGCACTCTAACAAGGCAAGAAAATTGGTCTGACTCAGAATTTAAGAGGATCCGCAGAAAAGCATATGGTTACTTTCTAAAGGATGGGTATCTCTGGAAGCATCCTAAACAGAGGAATGCTATGCCACAGAGAGTCATATATGATAAAGAGACTCAAGGAAAGCTTGTGAAAGAATTCCATGAGAGTCTCTGGGCTGGGCATAGAAGTGTGTGGGCCACCTTTACCAAAATAAAGGAAAAATATTGGTGGAGAGGAATGTACAAGGATATTTCCCAATATGTGGAAACATGCATAGTATGCCAAATGTACTCAAATGTGCGGCATCGTGATGGCTTGCAACCAACCTACCCACCTGCCATGCACTACAAATGGGTAGTGGATCTAGTTACAATGCCTTTGGGAATTTGGCAGATGCGGTATATAGCACTTGCAAGAGAAGATTTGACAAATCAGGTAGAAGGGCGTGCTCTTAGAACAAAGAGTACGGAAACAGTATGCAAATTTCTCTTGGAAGATGTGATCTGTCGATATGGTTGTGTTGGGAAAATAACAGCTGATAGAGGTGAGCTAGATGTTGAAGAAGCAAGGGAATTCTTCTCTAGAATTGGTATCAAACTGTCTCTAACATGTGCTTACAATCCTGAGGGCAATGGGAAAAGTGAGCGAGGACATCCTCCAATCATTAAAGCTTTGGCTAAGGCATGCAGAGAAAGGATGAGAGAGTGGCCAAAGCTGCTACCATATGCCTTGTGGGCTGACCGTACAACTCATAGCTCAGTGACAGGATACATGCCTGCAGAATTAATGTATGGTCAGAAGCCAGTGATGCCAGTTGAAGAAGTAATTCTAACTTGGAATGTATTGCCCTGGGTGGAAGGATTGAGCAGAGATGACCTCCTTGCATTGCGAATAAGACAGTTGGAGAGGAGGCCTGAAGATGTAGAGCTTGCTAAAGCTCGCTTGAAAGATGCAAGGCTGAAAAATAAAGAAAGATTTGATAGTAGACACAGACTCCGGCCAAAACCTATTGAAGAAGGTGATTGGGTTCTAATGTATGATAGTAGCCTTGACAACCAATTCACTGTTCAAAGAAAATTTGCAAAAAGATGGTTTGGCCCTTACATTGTCAAACATGTGCATGAAAATGCCACGTATACTCTGTGTGAGCTTGATGGAACAGAAGTAAAGAATCTTGTGGCTGGCAAAAGAATCAAGATATTTAAAAGAAGGCATGATGGTGATCCTTTTGATTCACAAGAGATTCAGGATGAGAAGCTTGACAGTGGTAGTATGGATATGATTGAAGAGGAAGAGGATAATCTTCCTGGAACTGCAGAAGATGAAGACGACATCCAGTTATATGTGGACCTTGATGATGATTTGGCACATACCAGAGGATGTGCAGGTTTAGAGGGGGTGGATGTCGTGCCATGGCACGTCTATGATGTGAAACCGTGCATGTGAGGCCATCAAATACACATCCAGATGCATGGGGTTAAGTGCCATGACGAGTCATTATATGATGCCATGTACATATGTTCATATTGTAAATGAGGTTCAATAAGACGAGTTGAGGCTGAGCCAGATCTAGGAGTTTTTGTATATGAGTATGGAGGATGATGTTTTTGCTGTTACTCAGAGCTCATGGGCAAGTTAGAAGCATCCAATTATATATGATGGCATGAGGGCATACCAATGCACAAAGGAATGCATTTATGAAGGCATGGAGAACTTGAATGAGCAATTGGGGATTCTATAAATCACATGGGCCGATATGATGATTTACAAACTATGAAGGTGTCAAGAGAAATGGAGATTTAATGAACATCACAGTGCCGAAGAGTTCATTGAATGTGGGGAAAATGTGGAGATAGAAAACATGGGGCTTGTAAGCATGTCTTCATAGGTGTGAGAATGCCTTGGGAATCTTGTGTTTGTGCCAAAGCAGAGAATTCAAAGTATCATCGGCTAAAATGCCTTATGGGTGAATGTATGTCATGTGGGGGCCAGACAAGAAATTTCTTATATACCCTCTGGAAGCAACAAAAACACAAAGATCCATGTTGAAGTGTTTGAGGAAATTGTTGTGACCATTAAAAAGAAGGGAATATCATACCTACTAAGGTTATGCCTTGCAATGAGAATTCTAACCTTAATGCTAAGGTTAGAAGAAATATATAATAGGTGGCAGCGTACGTGGAAAAGGGAGAATATTTTTTTTATTTGGAAATTTCTGGAGCGCAGCCTTTGTAATGGGAAACTCCCGCATCAATAGTGGAAAAAGGTGGTAAGGGGGCCGAGTTCTCCGCGGGAAAAAGGAGAAAAGACCGGAGGCAACAGCGGCAAACCAGTATGAGGAAATTTTCTGCAGAGTGAATGAACAGCGTCAAAACGACCAGACTTTTTTTATTTCAAATATACATAATCTGTATGCGCCTTGTAGGTGTTAGATTTAGAGGGAATTCTGAGTACTATAGGAAGAGATACTCTTTGTTTTTTTTCATGTTCTTCACCGAACAGCCGGCGACGTGCAATTTGCGAATAATGAAATGATCAAGGGATTCGAAGCGCGTTAACTTTCAGTTAAGTGAATTTTCTTATTTCCTTTAAAATTACTCTCACTTAATACGATTTGAGAGAATCGTATATCTCTTTCTACAAAAAGAATTTGGAAGTGAATAGAGAGACCTTGGGAAAAAGGCTAAAGAATTTGGAGCTCGGAAATTTATGAAAGATACATTGAAGTTGAGGGTAAATGATCTTACTTTCTACTCAAATGGATTTTGGAAATTACGAGTATGTTAAAGCTATGCCAAATGCTATATTTTGCTTGTGAGATGTTAGGATATTAAGGCAGGTTTTCAGGTGATAAAGTACATCTCGAAATAATGGTTTTGAGGGCACTGGATGTAATGGATGTAACTGGCCTCATGTATATTGGAAAAATTGGAAGGCTTTGTTATGCACACATGTGAATGGTTCAAAGGATTTCATGCAATTCTGTGCAATCATCTGGATGAATTCAAGGATGTATTGAGGCAAGTTGACACATGTATTTGTCATTGGAAATAGTGATGTTCAATACTCCTTGAGAAATTTTGTGCGTGAGATTCCTTGCTGGATTTGACATTCACTCTCACAGCTAGAAGTTTCGTACTTTCCTGGCTGTACCGCACACGTCACGACAACGCGTGCATATAATGCCCAAGCATTCATCCATTCTCAAGCCAGCTGCCTTTACAAGGTCATGAAGAAAAATGTATTCTTCACCTTCCACCACAATGGTTCTCAAGAGATTGATCTCAAGCTCTGCGCAGCACCTTGCTCTCCTCGTGTGGGGAAGATGGCCCCGCATCTTCCACTACAACGGGCTGTTCAGCTGCAAATTGTGCACCCTCTGGAAAGTGCCTTTTCACACTAGACCACTAGACAAAAAAATCATAGTTTGCAAAAATATTAAGATTTCAATTAAATAAAGAGGGGTTAAAAAAGAGCCTGCTACAAAATTACAAGCATGTTATCTAATCTAAAATTGTTATAAGGTCTTTATTTTTTGCCTCTTGTGACATTTACTTCATGTTGATCTCCATCTCGAAAGCTCATCATTGCCTTCACCTCGACCTCAAACTCTTTCCCCTCACTTGTGCATTAGAACAGAGGCTATTTTCCCATATACCCAGTTCATCTTCAAGCTATTTTCCCATATACCCAGTTCATCTTCAAGCTCTTCCACATGCCTACTATGAAAAGATGCAGGGGAGAAGAGAGCTTGAGCTCTTGCAAGCACACACACACTCACAAAACCCTAATAGAGAACACACAAGGTGAGACTGAAAATCTTCTTCTTCTTCACTCAACACTCAACACACCATATACAAGATAAGAGTACACACAGAAAAGGTACTCAACCAAATACATACAAGGGTTCTCTATAGTGTGAACCCAACTAAAATGAGCTAGCGCTATAACTATGCCAGTCTCTAGAGAATGGCTGTCACACAGCCTGTCATCCCACTGGCCGCATATCACCCATGATCTCACTAACCATGCCAGTGGTGTAAGTGTGGGGCCTATCCCCCAGGCGGGTCATCAGTGTCCACCGCCTCACTAGACGAGCTTGATATCTCAACATACTATGTGTTGGTAGGGCTATGCACCTTGTTTTTTGGTAAAAATGCCATGATTTTGAGACCATGGTTGTCCCCTCCTTATGCTTCCCAATTTATAAAAATATAGAAAGTGGCACAATAACCAGAAAGTGTAAGGGTTAATTCTAGACATGTAGTGGAATCACATATACCTTTCTTCTCATCAACTTGAAACTTGACTCTTCCACATTGTCAAAGCCCATGATGCTAAAGTGTTGATGCAGGTATGCTAGGCTCCAATGCTTGCTTACTGCCACTCACTCATTCCATCCACTTTGCATCATCACAGCTACCTCAATAGGCACAATTTCTTCTTCTAAGGCTTGAAGTGGGATCTATGTCCCATGCTTTTGCATCCATCTTTGTTGGTAGTGCAGACGCATGTACCAAATAGAGCGTGCCTTCAAGAACCTGAAAGACACTATAGAATCTACTACATTGCACTTGTACACATCACCTTGATGTGACCCCTCACATTAACCTCCCAACCCTCTCCTAGTAATCCTTGAATGAGGTCAGACTGTACCTCCTTTTACAAATATACATTATTATCGTTTGGTGCATTGGCATGGAATTGAATGTGTGCACAAAAACATGTGAAGGACAAAACCAATTTAGCCCTATTGACCTAGATGCCTTTGAAAACTTGAGTGATGTCTTGATATCACTTACCATCTAAACTTTAAGCATAAGATGATCCAAGCATCATGTTTGGGCCATTCGAGATTGTTAAGAGGGAGGTTGGGGATCTCTTTTAGCTTGCCAAATAAACCTGGTTTTTTATCTACAAAATATGAGTGAGACAAAATATGAGTGAGAAAAGAAAAAGATATTGTTCTGTACAAGCTCACTTGGGCTTTGAGGTGGTACAAACATTGCCTCTCCAATGGATGCATGCATAGCATAGAAAACTACAGTGAGGTTTTGGAGTGGTTGTTTCTCAACATAATTAGAGGGGAAAATATCTACAAATAGAGACATAAGAAAATGGAGAATTATAAGAAATTTAAAAATAAAAAATCCAATATTAGCATGTTGTTAAAGCTGTGTTTATATTACAGTGACAATTTGAAGAAAACCTTGGTTGTTGGCTTTGAATGTAAAGGTCTCCAAGGGTATACACATGTTTCACTATGGCAGCCACTCTTAGTCTGCTTGAAGCCTTGTAGTGATGTGATGTGAATTGGGATGTGAATGAATGATATGGGATGTGAATGGATGAGATGGGATGTGAATGGATGTGAATCGGGATATGAATGAATGATATGGGATGTGAATGGATGAGATGTGATGTGATGTGAATCGGGATGTGAATGAATGAGATGTGATGTAAATTGGGATAGATGTGAATGGATGATATGTGATGTGGATGAATGAGATGTGATGTGATGTGAATCGGGATGTGAATGAATGAGATATGATGTGAAATGGATGTGATGTAAATTGGGATAGATGTGAATGGATGGTATGTGATGTGAATGAATGTGATGTGATGTGATGTGAAACGGGATAGATGTGAATGAAGGAGATGTGATGTGAAACGGGATAGATGTGAATGAAGAAGATGTGATGTGAATGGATGAGATGTGAATGAATGTGATGTGATGAGATGTGGATATGGGTAGATGCGAGTGGATGAGATCTGATGAGGATAAATGAGGAAGATGTGATGAGATGAAAATGATGTGATTGGATGAGAATGGGAATACATATGAAATGGATGTGGATAAAATAACGTGGATTGATGTGGAAAGACAAGAATTTGTTATAGAACCTATATTTATGACCTGTTTTTAATGACTGTTCTATGTTAAGAATGTTGGGGAAGTATTTTGGCCACCTTGTGAATGAGGTCGTGGAGACCTAACTGATAAACTTGCAAGAGTCATTGGAGGACATCTCGCGTAGCAAGGTCGGCTGAGGTCGTGACCAGCCTTGGTTCGATTTAAATGGTAAGCTTTCGGTATGGTGGATGAGGGACCAAGGAACCGGCCTATGAATGAAGCGCTAGGTAACCTGCGAAGGATCTCTGGATCAAGGAGTAAGAGTTATTTTTTGAATTCGGGCATGGATCTAGTTGATTGACCTTGCTAGTCCTCAAAACGGATGGGTCCATGGCTCTTTTATATGGATCTGTTGGTTGATCTTGCTGATCTTCGACGGAGATTCCATTTTGATTTTTATAAGTGAATATACTGCCGGGTACTCTGAGCTAAGAACTATCGAAAAGGCCCCTGAGTGGACAGGTGGTGAGCGTTCTGGTTGCCAATGGTGCCATAGGTACACCGATGAAGAAAAAATTAGAAATTAGGATTCCACCGGATATTTTGGGATCAATGATACTATAGTTTCATTAAAATATTGGTTTAAAGACAGTTGAATTCGTGAAAAAGGCAATTTCATATTGGGTGCATAAGTGGTGTGACTAGTTATAAGTTTGCATGAATATCCGGCTAGGGGGCCTGGGAACTCTTTTCCCTGGTACCCGGGACAAAACCTAACCAAATTCTTAAATGGATCCCATCACTATAGTGGTTGGACGGTTGGCTAACCCACAGGACTAGATGGGGTTAGGCTAGACTGATGGATCCTTAAAAAGAGACTCAATTTTGTTATGGTACGATAGATGAAGTAAATCCCGGATAAAAATTGTTCTATGGAAAAGAATCAACGGCTCTGGCTCTCAATGAGGAAAAACACGTTGGTCTCTATGATCCAAGTGCAAGTCTTTTCCTTGATCTGACTATGGGACTTACGGGTTTGGTCAGATCAGTTCAGTTAGTTAAGGCTCTTGACTACGTTAGAGTAAAAATATCCTAGAGGAATCGCCTGTGCTTTTCGGGCGAGGGAAGTTTTTTCGGGTTCAATTTTGGAAGAACCGAGGGATTAGTCTCTTATCCGGATATACATGGGTGAGGCCCCAAGTGAGGGACCCTGCCTGGTGCAAGAAGTGCTACTTCCGCTGCTAACACCCCAAAATTCGTTGCGCTGAGGGGAGAGGAATCTTTCAGCTTCTTGTATTAGAGCGAATTGGCTAAAGTGGATCAACCGAGAAGCCAAAAATGTCAAAAGTTTATGAAGTAATAGTAAAAAGTTTAGTGGCTAATCTCTCCTAGCTAACAAGGGAATTTCTTTTCAAGTTCTTTTGTTGGAACATTACATTCAATGTTGGTAATATAGTTGCATAATTTGATTAATCAAATCCAAAGTTCTCATTTCCTTAGGTACAAAGTCAATGTATACACCCTGTCCCAAATTTGGACTGATTCCATAAAATGCTAATATCTTTTACATATAAACTCATATGAGATTCCCACTGCACCTTAGATCTTCACATAATAAAGAGATTAACTTGATTTTTTGAGAAAATTTTAAGCTTATTTTCTATTTTCATTAAATATTTCAAGGTCTTTAAAGTGTTATAATATATGCCACTTTTTGTACCCACAATAACTACCACTTAAAATGCCCAATCTTGTAGATCAAAAGAGTGGTAGATAGTGAGACATTAGTAGAATGTGGTAGTTAGTCAAAATTGTAAATCCAATGGTTGTATTTTCAATGATCTCTTTTTCAAAATTCTTCCAAACTGTCAAAACGCCTGCAAATATTAATAATCTAATTAGTAAAATTACATTTTTGATGTAAATCATCTACAACCTATAGGGACTAGTGTACTTGTAATGGTGCATTGATGGAAAATAAATTAGATCACTCTAAGTATGGAAAGATAATTTTTTAATCATTTTATCATATTTTTTTATTAATTTTGATTAATTAGACTAGTTTATATTAATTTAAGTTATATTGGGTTAATTTGAGTGCATGTGTATTTTCTATTAGCTTCTTGATCTCATTTGAAGTACCTGCCCCCCCCCCAAATTTACTCTCCAAGCATTGTCCCAGTCCAACATAAACTGGACAAAACTGGACACCCTGATCTTGCAACAACCCTGGATTGTGTTGACAGATCGCTAATGTTAACACCTGACCCAGTGGATGAAGTTAAGGTCACTACGTGCATGTGGAGGATCTTATTTCTACCACATCCTCGAGAGATAAGGTGAACATGGATATTTGAAAGGTGCTAGGGGATAAGAAGAAGACACATAAGTTCCCAATACACAAGCACAAATGTCATCTTGTTGTTGCTATTTGCATCTACTACTTGAGGATGAGAAAGGTTTAACATAACGAGATGAGAAAAGGTCACAGGAACCTTCAAGAGGACAAGATGATGAGATAGACTTGGTTGCGGAGAGCGAAATCAGGAGCAGTTTGATATTGATGCCCTCAGAAGAGAAGGCACCCAAGTTGTTACAACCTGACGAGGAGCCCGCTGTGATAGAGGAAACATGGAACATTCCAACCTCAGTCCTCCCTGTGTTTACAATAGGTGACCACGAGTATGTCCTCCTAATAGATATTCAAGCTTTGTTTGACTTCAAGGAGGACTACTTTCTCGCCCCATCATCGCATAGAATCTTAAAGAAGATGATGATTTTGTCGATCCAAGTGTGGATAAGTATCTTCTACTAGATTCAAATGTCAAGGACAGTGAGTACCATACTCCTACTGAGATATTATCAATGATGTATAAGGATGCTTGTCACTATGAAGCCAACCTTCCCACCACTGAAGAGGAATTTCAAGATGTTCAAGAAAGACTCAATAGTCCGCAAAGGGAAGAGAAGTCTTCAACTATCCAAGCTACCCAGTCATCAATCAACTTATGGATAAACAATTCACTTGTTAATGACGAGAATCAGAAGGTCTGATTATAATAAATTTAAATATCGTGATGAAGCTTCTGGATATTGCATTTGTTTTGTTGGCTTATGGACAACTTTGTTTTGTAGGCTGGTGGTCTGTGAGAATGATTTTCTCGTGCTTTGATTGAGGATCACAAGTGGGATAACTTGGAAAGGACTCAGCATTGGGCGAGTACATTAATCCGCTTAAACTTCCAGAGGTCATTATCTTCCACAAAAAGTTTTCAAAGGACAAAGCTAAATTCCCATTGTTTTCTAGATGTCTTGGGGGATACCCCATCAGATGGAATGTAGACAAAATCATGCTTCTAGAGAAGCAGGTAGTAGCAGTGCAAACCTTTGGGCAGGGCCCCGGAGTGTATGCTCTAAGGAGAAAATATTACTTATCCTACACCGCATATGGATTAACATGTGGGATCAGGGATCCCAAGATGTTAAATGAATATGGCAAAAGGAGCTTCTCAGATTCAAAAGATCGAGAGTTCTGTTCTACGATTGCAGGATGATGCCGAGCCATCTGCAAAGAGGGCAAAGCTTCATGCACTAGAGGATGCTAGACTCCCATCCATTGTAAAAAAAATACTTTTTATATAATACAATGCCACTTTTAGAGTATGGCCTTTTTTTATTTGGCTTTATCATATTCATGTTTTTAATGTCTAAAAGTTTGAAAGTTTGAAAGTATCCTTGGGAGGTGATGAATATAGATAGAGAAGCATAAATTGATGCGAATCAAAATTTTATTCAAGTCACTGATTTATAATTTTCAATATCCAAAGCATTAAGCCCCATGAATTCAATGTATTCTATATCGGCTTTGGCTTCTTTCTCCTCTATCCTAATTGCAATCCTCCTATACCACCACATAACACTATTGCGAGCAAAATAAGTAACTAACGAGGGTTACCTAAAAAGATTCCCTCCCAAAATGTGTGAAATCTCAAAAATGGCTTAAAAACATAGTTTTTAAAAAACACATCTAGAATTCCATGTATAAATTTTAAAAATACATGAATTTTGCTATTTTTTTCAAGATTGAAAACACATGTGACCTTCGTAGATTTATAAATTGCTGTTGTTTGTGACATAAAAATAAACTTGACTTACAAAATTACCTAGGAGTCTACATAACTTAAAGAAATATCAATCTCTTTCAAATAAAAAATTATTTTATAAATTTCATGAATATAAGACACTTTTTTAATGGGCCTTTTGGGACAAATTCTACCACTATGCATTAATATGCACATTATTTGATAAGCACTCAAAAAAATATTAGAATACATAACAATATAAGCTCCATAAGTTATGAAAAAATCTACAAACATCCTTGAGTCTATTTCTAGACCCAAATAGTAAAGCCTTTAGTATATACTTACCTTGATAGTTTGCATGATATAATTATTTGCTCTATTATTTATAAGCAGATAGTGGGCATGATATATAACCAATGCTTAGAGTTTAAAGAGGTCAACTTATAGGTGTGCAAAGGTAGACTTGTATTCATATATATATGTAGAAGATGGTAACTATAGAGGCTTTGAGTAAACCTAAGTATGTTAAAAGAGATATTTTTTCAGCAGGACAATCTTAGAGGCAGACATCATATAGCCTATGGGTGTAAATTTTGACCCACATAGGCATTTGCTTTCATGAAGGGAATTTTTGTTATGCAATATGAATAAGGGTGGCAGGAAGAAATTGTAGCCTATATCATGTACATATGTGGTGGTGGCAAAAATTCATAGTATACATATGTTGATGTTTGATCCAAATAGCCATTATCATGAACATAGGTGATGGTATATCTAAGAGTAGTGTAGGAATGAGCTCTAGTTATAATTATTTATAGTGCATGCGAAGGATGTTGAAAGATGGTATGTCTAAGGGTAGTGTAGAATGAACTCTGATTATAATTATTTAGAGGACATGCAAAGGATGCTGAGAGATGCAATTTTTGCTCCATGACATTGTCTTTGTGTACAAAGAGAAAAGAGAGGAGCTTAGGGCTTCTAGAATGGTGGTAGAAGAGCGTAGAGCTTTCATGATGACGGTAGATTCAAGGTCCCCTATGCTAGAGAGTATACTACTGCACATAGGCATGGCAGAGTCTAGGCTCACATGCACCTCCCTCCTTGACATAGATGGTCGCACCACATGTATTTGCTTATAGTTCTTCAACTTTAAAATTGAATTGTAGAACAAAAATCAGGGTTGGCGAATCAATCCACTTGTGGTATTCCAAATCAATGGAGCCTTGCACATTTGGATTAAAACCAATGGATTATAGGTCATCATGGATTATCTCATCTAGCTCTTCTGTTATCATGATTTTTTGGCATCTACTATGTAGCGATATTATTCATGATACTACAAAGGTTACATGGTTACATAGACAAGAATTTTTTTTAATGACTTCCTCTCAAATTTGTAGTCAAAGGTTGCGATCATATGTGTTTTTCACGTTCTTAGCCGTAAACCTATGTTCTACCTATATCACCTTATCCTAGCTATATTTTTTCTTTAATTCTATGCAAAACATCAAGTTTTATGGAAAAGTTGATGTTTTGCATAAAATCAATGTAAAAGATCAACTTTTTCATAAAACTTAATGTTTTGCATCAACTCGATGCAAAACATCGAGTTGTGTGGAAAAGTTGATGTTTTGCATCAACTCGATGCAAAACATCAACTTTTAGGCTAAAAGTTGATATTATGCATCGAGTTGATGCAAAACATCAATTTTTCAACACAACTCGGTGTTGTGCATCGAGTTGATGCAAAACATCAACTTTTCCACACAACTCAATGTTTTGCATCAAAGTTAATGCAAAATATCAAATTTTTCACACAACTCGATGTTTTGTATCAAAGTTGATGCAAAACATTAACTCTACCACAAAACTTGATGTTTTGCATCAAGTTTCATATGCTTCAGAGAAAAAAGTTAGAGAATCGGAGGTGGATTTTCACAAACGGATGTTTTTAGCGATTCTGTTCACGTGGGCATGCTCAGACAACCTATTCCACAAATTTAGAGTATAAATACAACTATGTTTCGATGCGATTTGTAGACGTCACAAAGCGACTTGCTGATGTAGCAAGTCGCTTTGTGACGTCTGCAAATCGCATCAAAACATAATCGTATTGGTACTCAAAATTTGTGGAATAGGTCATATGAGCATGTTAATAGGAACGAAATTGCTAAAATAGGCCATTTGTCAAAATAGATCTCTGATCCTCTAACTTTCTTCTCCAGAGCATCTGAAACTTGATGCAAAACATTAAGTTTTGTGGTAGAGTGGATGTTTTGCATCAACTTTGATGCAAAATATCGAGTTTTGTGAAAAAGTTAATGTTTTCCATCAACTCGATGTATGCAAAACATCGAGTTGTGTGAAAAAGTTGATCTTTTGCATGGAGTTGATACAAAACATCAACTTTTCCACACAACTCTTGATGTTTTGCATTGAGTTGATGCAAAACATCAAGTTTTATGAAAAAGTTGATGTTTTACATCGATTTTATGCAAAACATCAACTTTTTCATAAAACTTGATGTTTTGCATCAAAGTTAATGTAAAACATCAAGCTTTGTGGAAAGTTGATGTTTTGTATAATGTTGATACAAAACACCAAGTATTGTAAAAAAGTTGATCTTTTGCATAGAAAGTTAATGTTTTGAATATAAAGTTAATGTTTTACATCAACTTGATGCAAAATATCAAATTTTCATAAAAGTTGATGTTTTGTATCAAGTTGATGGAAAACATCAACTCTTAGCTGAGAAGTTCTTACTCAACATTAAGTTGGCTGCAAATGTTATAGCTAAGACATCCTTATTATGTGTAGTAACCAATAGGATTCGAACCTAAGTCCCTGCCTGATATTTTACAAAAAAGTATTTTGGAAAGTATAAACTTTTTTTTCTTAAAGAGATATTTTTCATACTTTCTAAACTCATTTAATAACTAAAATTACCATTTAACCCTTTTTGTCACATCAAGGACACATCTTCTTTAAAAATGAGTGTGGAATTATTTTTCAAAATTAGACAACTTTTAAATAACTTATTCATGATATTTTAAAATTCATATGTATGTAACGAACTCTTTTCAAAAAAGTATATATTATCAATTAAGAAATTGTGATACTCAAGAGCTTCAAAATGGAATTTAATACTACTCTCATCGAGAGCCAAAAAAGGGTTTTACAATTAAGATAATAATTGTATCAAGATAACATGGCAGATGACCCAAGGAGTCTAAGCTTCAAGTGTACACATAGAAGAAAAAAATTGTATTTGTGGATAGTGAAGAAGAGGATGCCTCGTCTACCTTCTCAAGGAAAGGCACATCAACTACTAGTGATGGTGTAGCAATCATTATGAGGAACCATACCTATGCCATAAGCTATATATTTAGAAAATGGCTTCTTTTACAAATGTATCATTTTTTTAATGGATTGAAGATGGACATAATAAACATTCTCTCTATTATAATATGACCACTAGAATATAACCTATTAAAATGGTATTTCATATCACAACTCTAGAATGAAAGGGTATATTCATGTTGTAGAGAGAAATTGTCAATGTCTCATGAATATAAATAAGTACTCAAAAATTCTGGTCTATAAGAATACTTTTAGAAAACCTCTATTGGTGTTATTTAACAAAGTAAAATAAGGTCCTAAGTTGAAATCTTTTGAAAAGATTCTAGCAATCAAGATCCTTGATGCTATCAAGTTTAAAACTTAATGAATTATAAAAGAAAAATGAATCAGAGTCAATGTTTCAAAAAGGACAGCCTTCACTTATCTTTTAGTCAGTTGAAACTGTAGAATGGTATACTAAGAGCTATTCTTATTAAAATTGAGCCTTAATGAGGATCTAATGAGGATATATGTATATGTCATAGAAATTGTAAATTTTGAAAACTTGCTAGAGTCATGAGTTATCTCCATTATGACCTGTTAGTAATGATGTTTACATATACCATCATTCTACTTGCAAGTTTTTTTGGTAAGATAATATGCATTCTCCTTAATTTCATACACCTACTATCTGGCCGCCATAGACTCATTAACTACACCTACTATCTGGCCGCCATAGACTCATTAACTACATTGGGCTTAGCAACATGCTATCTTAATAAGGCTCGCTTGGTACTTAAACATACCTTGAAGCTGCCACCATAGACTCTCTTTAATTTCCTACACCTACTATCTGGCCACCATAGACTCATTAACTACATTGGGCTTAGCAACATGCTATCTTAATAAGGCTCGCTTGGTACTTAAACATACCTTGAAGCTGCCTTTTTGCAATGTCTATAATTTTCAGCCACGTATACAAGGTACAAAGCCATCCTTGGCACTATAATTTTCATCAAATCTTCATGATTGTGCTTTGTATGATATTTGATTCCATCCTCCCTTATACAAATTAAAGAGGGAAATATACACTAAGCACAACATGCATAGCCCTCATTTAAACAACTTCAATCATATGTTACATCTCCATACTAGGCTTCTCATTATTATAATGGACACATGAAACTTGATCATCAACACTTGATTAACAAGAGTATCTTAAACACTGATGAGTTGGGGGGAAGGGGGTGCTCAATTTCTTTACTTAAAAAGATAGAATCCCTACACCAAGATGGGCATAAAAAATTGATATTTTAACTTCTCACATATGACCATTAAAAATAACTTAGCAATACACCAAGATGGACTTTAAAAAATGGTATTTAAACTTCTCACCTATGACCATCAAAAACACCTCACTCTTAGTACTTAGGCACCTGCTCACATAAACATTATGCTATGTGGCTTGGATGCTAATAGCTCTCAGGCCAAAAAACTGATAATTCAAGACTAAAGCTTAAGCTACCCTCTAGAATCCTATCAAGACCAAAGCTCAAGCTACCCTCTAGAATCCTATCTATATATTGTAACATAAAGCTACTTTACAGTAATGAATAAAGGAACTATACATATGTGGTCAACTTTATAGGAAATCAAAAGTGATTGTTCTTCTCACTTATGATGATATATACAACATTAACATACTCATACTCAACACCTTCAAATGCTTGAGATAATTGAAGCCATTGAATATGGCTCCATACTAGGCTTCTCATTCTTATAACGGACACACAAAACTTGATTATCAACACTTGATTAACAAGAGTTATCTTAAACACTAATTAGTTGGGGGGAAGGGGGTAGTTGCTCAATTTCTTCGCTTAAAAACACTAAACTTGAATATGGCTCCATACTAGGCTTCTCATTCTTATAACGGACACACGAAACTTGATTATCAACACTTGATTAACAAGAGTTATCTTAAACACTAATCAGTTGGGGGGAAGGGGGTAGTTGCTTACAACTGCTCAATTTCTTTGCTTAAAAAGACATAATACCTACACCAAGATGGGCCAAAAATTTGATATTTGAACTTCTCACATATGACCATAAAAAACAACTTAAGCAATACACCAAGATGGGCTTTAAAAAATGGTATTTAAACTTCTCACCTATGAACATCAAAATGGTATTTAAACTTCTCACCTATGAACATCAAAATGGTATTTAAACCTCACTCTTAGTACTTAGGCATCTGGTCACATAAACATTATGTTATGTGGCTTGGATGCTAGTAGCTCTTAGGGCCAAAATACTGATGAGTCAAGACTAAAGCTTAAGCTACCGTCTAGAATCCTATCAGACCAAAGCTCGAGCTACCCTCTAGAATCCTATCTATATATTGTAACATAAAGCTACTTTAGAGTAATGAGTAAAGGAACTATACATATGTGGTCAACTTTATAGGAAATCAAAGTGATTGTTCTTCTCACTTATGATGATATATACAACATTAGTATACTCAGATTGAACACCTTCAAATGCTTAAGATAATTGAAGCCATTCAATACAGCTCTAAAATAGACTTCTCATTCTTATCATGGACACATGAAACTTTATCATCAACACTTGATTAACAAGAGTTATCTTAAACATTGATCAGTTGGGGGTAGTTTCTTGCAACTTCTCAATTTATTTGCTTAAAAAGATAGAATCCCTACACCAAGATGGGCCAAAAAAATGATATTTGAACTTCTCACATACGACCATAAAAAACAACTTAGCAATACACTAAGATGGGATTTTAAAAATGGCATTTAAACTTCTCACCTATGACCATCAACAAAAACACCTCACTCTTAGTACTTAGGCACCTGAGGGATGTGGCCCTCAGGACTAAGCAAAAATGTATTCTGTTTTAGCTAGACTTGGAAAAGGCATTGTTCAGTTGTGCCTAGAGTGGGAAAAAATGGGGTTTGGCTTCAGAATATCCTCTTGCATATACACCCTTACCTTAGGAGGAAACTCCAAATTACTGTTGAATGGGAGGGTTGTTGGGGGGTTTTAGGTAAATAGATCAGTTAGACAAGGTTGTCCCCTTGCTCATTTATTGTTTGCTATTTCTTCTCACCCTCTGATTATGGCCTTAGAATAGACCTCTATTGAGGGGAGGGTAACTCGGCTAAAGTTGAGCAAGGGGGAGCAATTAGTGATTCAATGCTTTGTAGATGATTATTTACTTTTTTAGGAAGCTAATAATGATAATGTCATATTGGCTTTAAGCATTATACAAGAGTTTGTTGATGCTTCTGGCTCAAAATGCAATATTCATAAGTTTAAGCTAAGATTAGTCTTTTTGAGGACAATGATTTTGACTTAGAGAGATGGGAGTGTGAGGTGGTGAAGTGAGGTCAAATTGTTAAATACTTAGGGGTTCCTTTTAGGGTTGAGGTGACCAACAAACATCTAACAGATTGGGCACTAAAGAGATTCTTTGTGAAACTCAAGAAAGGGGAAGGTATCAGGGTCCCCTTCCATGATAGGGTGGCTATATATAACACTATGTTGAATGCCTACATAATGTTCCTATGCTCCGTGTGTTGACTTTGGAAAAGGGCATTGGCAAAAGATTGCCAAACCTATAAGAGCTTTTGTGTGGAGGAATGCTGGATCCAATAAAAAGGCATTAGCATGGCTGGCTTGGGACACACTTAGCTTGCCTAAAAGTGAGGATGGCCTAGGCATTCTTCATCTCCCTTTGAAGATCATACAATTACCAGGCTAGCTTTGCTTTTACCCAAGTGTCTGCAACAATAGAAGGAAATCTGGTCAAGGATGCTAAAGGAACTAGTGGACTACTGAACTATTTATTTTGATGGAGTTTGGCAAGGTCTAGGTTGGAAAGACAAACCATTTTCTTATGCTCCTCTCAAAATCATAGGGTTCTCACTTTGTAGGATGCTTTGCACTAAATAGAAAGAGGTGTTGGAACTTATGGTCTGGGATGGTTGTGGTAGAGCTTCAGGAACTCTTTGATGTGTCTAGGGATTTGATGTACTCACAAGTTTAATCCCCCTTTAGCTCTACAAGTGTCATGAGAATATATTTCAAGTCCTCTTTAAGAATATTATTTTTCCCTCTTGAGTAATTTGGGGACGCCTAGGTTACTCACTACTAGAGGTTTAGGGCATACCGACGTTAGAATACCGACGCAAATGTTGAACGTCGGTATGCCCGTCGTCGTAAACTTGGAGGCGAAAAGTCGGGCGGGTAATTTTCAAAATTTCATATACCGATGCGTATACCGACGTGTATATCGATGCGTATACCGACACGTATACCGACGAATATACCGACGCTCGTAAGTTTTTTACAGCCGAGAATCTATTGTTCTCTGTTTTGCGCGGCGTCGAACTGCATCCAGAGAAGGTATGCGTCCGTCCATCTCCTTCAAGCTTTCGTCTTTTTACATTCAACCCACTCTTGTTGTTGTTGTGTGTTTTTCTCCTCTTCTCCTTCTCCACTTTAACTTATCCTCTTGCTTTTACTAATATGCTCTTGCTTTTGCTTTTTAGGATATAGGGCGTTAATTAGGGTTTTGTGATTTTTTTGGCTCTCTATGCATGTTGAGAGCTCTCTATGTATGCATAGATCTCCTAATGCATGCATAGAGATTTTAGGGTTTTGTATTACTTGTGTATTAGTTCTTATTCTTATGTTTAATTTACTAATTACTTTGTTTACTATTTTGTTTTGCAGGTCTTTCACTAATCCTCTCCTTCAGCTTCGCAAAAAAGAGGTAGTCCCTCTTTCGATTTTCCTTGTTTATGCTTTTTTCTACGTATTATTGCACCCTTGGGTGCCAGGTTTAGGGTTAGTTTAGGGTTCTTGCAAGCTTATATATAGGATTATTACAAGATCTATGCATAAAACCTATCTATAAGCTTGCAATCTCTATGCATAGCCTTCTTGCAAGCTTTATGCATAAGCTCTATGCATAGGCTTGTATGCATAGAGCTTGCGAGCTTATAAAATCTCTATGCATAAGCTCTATGCATAGGCTTTATGCATAGAGTTTGCAAGCTTATAAAATGTCTATGCATAGGTTTCTTGAAAGCTTGCATGGACATTATACATAGAGCTTGCATAGCCTTCTTTCAAGATCTTTGCATAGCCTTCTTGTTGAAAGCTCTATGCATAGCCTTCTTGTAAGCTTAATGCATAAGCTCTATGTATAGGCTTTATACATAGAGGTTGTAAGATTATGAAAGCTCTATACATAGGGCTTGTGAGCTTATGCAAGATCTATACATAGAATTTATGCATAGAGCTATATGAATCTAGCTGAATGCATGAATTAAGATCTATGCATAAAGCTTAATACATAATGTTTTATGTATAAATCTTATGGATGAGCTTTATGCATAAGGCTTCATGCGTTATGTTTTTATGCATAAAGCTTTTTTTGATGTAGAGTGCCTTGCATGGATGGAGAGCATAAGCTTTTTGAATGTTTATACTCTCTTATACATATAACATATATTTCTTATGCTCTGTTTTTCTATGCATAAGGTATTCTCTTTATTCATAGAGTTTATATATGTATAGACATAGTGTGTTACTAATCACTTTTTTTCATGTTATGTTTTGTAGGTCTTAGATTGTTATCCCCTCCTTCAGCTTGACATTATCAAGGTAAGATCTCTTATCCATGTAAGACAAGATCATGTTTATTACACCCTTGGGTGATGGGTTTAAGGGTTAGCATAGTGCATAAGGCTTATAGCATAGAGCTTATGCATAAGACTTATGCATAAGGCTTATGCATAGAGCTTATGCATAAGTCTTGCAGCCTTATTATGCAAGCTTATACTTAAGGCTTGCAAGCCTTACTATGCATACGATTGCATAAACCTTATTCATAAAGCTTGCATAAGACTTACGTATAGAGCATTACACATAAGCTTATGTATAGATCATTATGCATAGGCTTTATGCATAAGGCTCTATGCGTTCAGCTTTAGGTGTAGGCTTTTATGCATAGAGCTCAATGTGTAGGCTCTATTTGCACAATCTATGCATAGAGATTTATGCATAAGGCCTTTATAAATAGCTATTTATGAATAGAGCTATCCCCTCTCTCCATCCTTCTTCTAATTACCTTCTTAATTTTGTATGGAGAGAAGATTTGTATGTGTGTTGTGAGAGATGTAGAGAGTGAGAGAGCTTGTGTATGTGAATCTATTACTAATGTATGCAATGTGTGTGTAGGTTTGTTTCTTCCACACGTGTGTCCTACCTTGCAGATCTGCTTCGAACATTTGAGAGGTAAGCATATTACCAATTATGTTGTTTTATTAATATTACTTCTCTTTTTGTTCTCAATTTGTAATTTTTAATAGAAATTGAGTATGCAAGCATGTTGTTTTTAATTTGTTCTCAATTTGTAATTTTTAATTGAAATTGAGTATGCAAGCTTGTTGTTTTATGCACATCTATGCTAATATTAGCATAGATGTGAGTGCATACGAAATTAATGTATGTGCTTATTTGTCTTTATACACACATACACACTTTGAAAGAGAGAGAGAGAGAGAGATTTTCTTCCTGGCGCTTACCCAAGGCGTTTCGGTCTCTTTTTCAACTTGAAATCTAATGTCTAAGACATGCATGTGAACGCTATGTCTATATGTATATACTCTAATGTATTTGCCTAAAGCACATATCCATAAGCTAATGTATAAGTTATTTTTAAAATCTCCCTCAACGGCTGGGAAAAAGAAGCCCGTTTGACGCTTTTTTTAATATTTTTAAAATCTCCCTCAACGGCTGGGGAAAAGAAGCCTGTTTGACGCTTTAAATGTTATTTTTAAAATCCCCCTCACGGCTGGGGAAAAGAAGCCCTGTTTTATGGTTTACATAATGCTTTGTGTAATACATAATGATTTGCATTTAATGAGCTACATATACATGTTATATTGCTAGATGGAGCCTCTCAATCTTGAAGAGAGAATAGCGTGTCCATGCATGCGATGTAAGTACCAAATCTTTCGAAAACGAAGGATTTGCAACCAGCATATTCATGACGTTGGCATATTTCCAATGGAGCGCTTGCAAAATTTAAGGTTTCAATTGTACAACCAAGCAAGTGTGCAGCCGCATCTTGATAACATTGCGCCTATGAATTCTCGTCCCCAACAAAGGATGAGAATATCGAAGGAGGGAGTGACAGATGGAGCTCAATTAACAGCACCCGAGGGAATGGAAGAAGGTCAGGAAATGGAAGAAGGTCCAATGGAGGAAATGTTGGATGCCTTCATCGAGCAACAAGAAGCTCTCTTCGAGGAGCATGAATCTTCCGCCATGAATATGAGAATTTGCAAGAATGTCCCCATTGTGGCTCTAACAGATACAGAGAAGATGTTCAGGGGGAAGCTGTCCCGGTAAAGGTTCTTAGGCACTTTCCAATCATCCCAAGAATAAAAAGCATGTTCAGGTGCAAATCTATAGCAAGCTTGATGACATGGCATGCCACAACTCGATCCACAGATGAAGTGATGCGTGTGCCTGCTGATTCACCCGCATGGAGACACATTGAAGAGAAATGGCCGGCTTTTAGGGACGATCCTCGTAACCTCCGTCTTGGCCTAGCAATGGATGGTGTAAACCCTTGTGGTTTAAGGAGCTCTTCATGGAGCACATGGCCTGTTTGCCTTGTGAATTATAATCTTCCGCCATGGTTAGTAATAAAGAAAGGTCATTTGTTGCTCTCATTAATAGTTCCAGGAAAGTACAAGGTGAAGAACATGGATGTATATTTGGCACCACTTATTGATGAGTTACGCACCTTGTGGAACGGAATTGAAGTGAAGGACATGTCAAAGCAGCAGAGTGGCCAAAGACTTGCAACTATGCAAGGTATTCTCATGTGGACAATGCATGATTGGCCTGGCTATGGAGAATGCTCAGGTTTGTCTATATCGGGTTACAATGCATGTCTTGTATGTGGTCCTCGACTTGATTCAAGATACTCAAAAGCATTACGAAAGAATGTCTACCAAGGACATGTTAGGTATCTTCCAGAAAATCATGAATTGCGGGATGGTAATCTAGGAAGACCTCCTCCAAGTGCACTGAAGGCAAGCGATTGGAAGATCAAATGGGAGGAATGTGGCAACTTGGCATGTCCTAGGATGAAGAGGCTCTCTATCTTTCACCAACTCCCCTATTGGGGTGATCTCCTTATAAACCATTTGCTTGACCCGATGCATATTTTCAAGAATGTAGCTGACATTCTGTGGAAGACCATGATAGGAAAAAAGGAGACTAAAGGCCAAAGGGACGACTTGGAAGAGATAGGTTGCATGCAAGAGTTGTGGGCTCGCACTAGACCCAAGAGCCCCATGGGTTTTTAGTAAGATGGAGGAACAACAAGTGAAGAGGACAATTTCAAAGTTTCGGACTCCTACAGGTTGTATGCATTGCTTGAAAAGTGCATTTACAAAGGATGATGATCTTAGTGGCCTCAAGAGTCATGATTGGCACAAGTTTCTACAATTTGTGCTACCCATAGCAATAAAAGACATTAGAGCTACTATCTATAAGATTAGCACATTGGTGCACTGGATTTCTTCAATAGAGATAAAGAGAGACACTTTGGAGACAGCGCGTTTAAACTCCATAGAGGCAGTCTGCATGGTAGAGAAGTTTTTCCCTACAAGTTTATTAACAATCCAGATGCATCTGCTAGTTCATGTTGTAGATGAGGTTGCAGTTGCTGGAACAGTCCATTCAAGATGGATGTTCTTTTTGAAGAGGTTTATGAAGACATTAAAGGGATTTGTTCGCCAAAAGGCTCGCCCGGAGGGTAGTATGTCAGAAGGGTGACTGATACAAGAGTCCCTTATTTGCATCATTGAATATTTAAGTTCTTCAGATCCAGAGATACCTCGACTATGGTCTCAAGAGTCTAACAGGCGAGTCATTGGTGAGGAACCTCAAGGCCAAGGCATTAAGAGAAAGATGGATAACAATTTGAGGAAAAAAATCAATAAATTTTGCATCTTGAACTCTCATGTAATGGAGAAGTGGATTGAGACATATGAAGCTCTCAATAAGCGACAGCGAGTACAAGATCGTTTAAGTTTTAGAAGGAATCGCACTACAAGAAATCTCCCATATCTAGAAAGTATGCAAGCTCTTCCGGACTTTCCCACAGGTAGATGGCTAGAAGCTACAATTTTAGAAGCCAAACGTGCTGGTTTAACTATAACAGAGGAGGAGGAGGAGCTTACAAAAAGATGCGATTGGCATGTAAGTGTTTAAGTTCTACATCTATCTCTTTTTTTTCTCTACATGTCTCAGTTTTTGTTTGTCCATCAACAAGCTTTATGTGCTATTTGTAGTATCACAAATATGGGGCATTTTGGTCACATGGACATCATTTTCGAGTAGAACGAATAGACCAAAGAAGAGCAACCTTTGATTGTGGTGTCACAGCATAGTTTGTTCAAGAAAGTTGTGCAAGTGCAAGTGATGATAACACAATTACTGGAATGATTGTTTACTTTGTAACCATTCAAGACATATTAAAGGTTGGCTTCAGAAGTTTTGAGTTGTTTATCTTTGATGTGAAGTGGTTCAAGGTAATCACAAATGGTCCACATGCAACTGTACGTAGAGACAAGAGTGGCCTCATCCAAGTGGACTCCACAAAGGTATGGACCGATCAGCAAGATGCTTTTGTGCGCCCAGAGCATTGTGAGCAGGTTGTCTTTAAAGTGGATCCAAAAGATCCACGCTGGCTATTTGTGGTTCAAGTCGCCCCCCGCAGTAAGCAAATTTTTGAAGAATTTGAGCTACAACAGGGTGATGTGGATCCCCAGGATAGTGGTGGGGAGCAGCAAGAACAAGCCGATACCAACAATGAAGAGGAGAAAGCAAATGAAGAGGAGCAACTAGAGCAAGATCCAAATGAAGAGGTGCAAACCAATGAAGCTGGAAAACATGTTGAGGAAGAAGGCATAGATGATGAGGACATCCTTCATCAAGGGACTTTTAATGATGAGTATGTTGAAATGTACATAGACATAGATCTCTTTGGGGCTACTGATCTTAATGAGGATGATAGAATAGATAATGATTTTTAAAATGATGTATCTTAATGATTATGCAAATAGTTATGACATATTTGTAATGATTTTATGACATTGAAGGTGCAAAGTGATATGGTTTACCATTGTTGTTTAGGAAAGTTAATGTTTGTCATATGGTCCTTTCATTGTTTACCATTGTTAATGTTTACCGTCATAATCACTAGTGCAGGTGCAAATTGATATGGTTTTACCATTGTTGTTTATCATTGTTAATGTTTGTCATATGGTTCTTTCATTGTTTACCATGTAATTTTCATTTCGCACAAGTTTGTCATATGGTTTTTTGTCCAACAGGCAATGGGTGATGACTCACCGCCGCTCGACTACAGTCCTGATTTCTCATTTAACCCTACACCGCAGGGCATGAGCCCCCAGCAATTATATGGTTTTCTCTCGTCCATGACTCCAGAGCAAAGAGCCATGGCTCAGAGTTATTGGGGTTCTGGAGCAGGGACATCTGCCTCACCATCTGGCTTCACGACGCCAGTTCCCACACATGTAGGTACGACAGCAGCTCCCACACCTCATACCACACAGCCTTCCACTCCTCTTACAGCTCGATCTACCACCTCTTCACATAGACGTCGCTCACGTAGTAGGTCTTCAGGGGGATGTTGTGATGGTAGTGCCACAGATGCTGTGACACCACCACCACGTGAGCGTCGTCCTTCGCTCTCATCTGTTGATAGCACACCCATAGGTTCACCTTCCACTCCCTGGGGTGCACATGACCATGACAACAGTAAGATATACACAATTAGGGATGGGGCACCAATAATGAATAGTGCAGGGAAGGCAATGAAGACACGAATTCGACAATTGTACACTATACAGTTTCACAACTCTGTTCATGACTAAATGGGATCAGCAAGATAAGGAGAAGAAAAATTACATAAATACAAAGATAAAGCAAGAGTTTCAGCCATCTGACCCTATGAATGTCGTCTCTAATGAGTGGATACAGTATACAGCTCGCATTTTGATGGGGCATCGTAGGTCAGAGACGAGGGATGCATTTAGAGAGGGGAAAGAGAAACCTGTTTGGCTAGATGACAGGGAGTGGAAGCCATTGCTCAGGAGCTCACAAAGACACCAGAGAGGTTTCAACAACAAAGAGAGGCGGCAAGGGCAAGACTCCAAACAGTAGGGGCTTCTCATCTTGGGAGTGGTGGTGGTTACGAAACCATGCACCATGAATTCGTAAGTATTTGTAGCAATTTTGTTTATCTAAATGTATGTATGTGGGCTAAATGTTGATTTCTAAAAGTTATAATTGTTAATCATTTGTGTAGGAGTTGGCCATGAATCGCCGAGAAGAGAAGTACGCTCACAAACATGGCCTTGTGGCCTTATTTGAGATGCTTGAAGAAGAAGGAGATACCATCAATTGGGAGGCATTACCATAATGTAAGACAACCTTCAAACTATTGGTATATGATCAAAAGATTCTTGAGTATTAATGTTTAATTTAATTTCTTGTTTATCTAAAAAATAAAAAAACGAGCACGGTTGTCTTTTGTGCTCTAATTTAGACAGAATGGTGCTGTCTGTTTACTGCTGTTGAGTCCTGTTCATTGCAGGCAGCCAGGCATCAACCAGGCAGCCAGGCAACAGCCCGGCAACACCATTCTATCTAAAAAAAATTCTGCTATAGCGTCGATATATTCCCCGGTATAGATACCGGTACAGGCGCCGGTATAGTTGCGGGTATAGACGCCGGTATACTCGTCGATATAGGTGTCAATAAATTCCTCGGTATAAGTACCGGTACAGGTGCCGGTATAGTTACCGGTATAGACGCCGGTATGCTCGTCTCGATATAGGCGCCGGTGTAACGTCGGTATAGACATCGGTATAGGCACCGGTATTAATCCCCGACGCTTATACCGACCTCGTCGTTATGGCGCAGATACCGGCGTTTATACCGATGACGGGGCTTTTTTAGACCCCATTTAATGACGTCGGTATAAGCGCCGGTATTAGGCTATCATGTAGTAGTGACTCTTGCGTCATGCCGGCTAGGTTAATATCGTGGATGACACCACTATAAATATTAATACGTGCGGTATATGACGTATGCTTGGGGCCGTCTATGATTATTTCAGTTAGGTTTGTATGGCAGGGTGATTCCTGGGGTACTTATGCCTGGTAGTCATGAGTTGGTGATGGTTTGTGCCTGTTTAATATTTGTGGGATTAATTTAATTATTTATTGGGCTTATATTTTCAGGTGATGAAGATTACGAGGATTGATGAATAATGTCGAGGAGAATGTTTCTTATGCGCATCATATTTATTTTTATAAGCGTAGCTTGTAACCTTAGTAGTTGACTTTTCCATTTTGATACATTGAAAAAAATACATTTATAATGTTGAATTTATTAAAGCCTAAAGGCTTTACCCTGGTCCCAATTTTTGGGACACTCTATTTTTGTTTGGGAAGAGTGTCGTGCTCTCTAAAAGCACACTTTGTATATTTTTGGGGGCTATGGCCTATTTTTTGTTAAAAGCTAATAAAAAAATACTCTTGCATGGGGGAAAGGCCACGCACAAGGGGGGGAATTAGATTGCACCCAGCATGTTTGTCCTGGAGCTAAGTATTATGTTTGCTATGCTGTTGTTCAATTTATTTTGATTTTGTTGAAACCTGCAAAGCATGTGTTTTCATGGTTGAATTTATGTGTTGAATTTCTCAAGTGTTCCACAAGCTATCCTAGAGAACGATTCCGTTTTCAGTGGTATCAAAGCTTGGACTAGGAGATTTGTGGAAAGGTGGGGAAGGTCTTCATCAACACAACTCTCAAGAAAGTTGCAGGCTTTTGACCGGTGGGCAAAAGAAGGGTTTGTGGTCTTTAACCAAAAATTCAAATTCTCAAACTAGCTCTACTTCTCAAACCCACTTACCTCTTTCCAAAACCATTCTTCTTCATCAAAAAGTGGTTTTGCTCAAAGCTTCCATGAATTTCAAATCCAACCATATAGATGGATTCCCCATAGCCAAAAACCTCATGTGATTTGCTCAGTTTTTGCAAAGGTTCAAGATAGAAGCAACCTATAATGGACGGACTGCATGCTGTGTGAGTTTTAAGCCATGAAAAATAAATAAAATCAAGCAAATTTGAGGCGCTGATTTGCAGGCTCACAGGCGAAAAAAAAAAACGTGAGAAGAAGACCACAAAAATCAATTAAGCTACTAATTACTTAATCTCAATTAAGCTACTAATTACTTAATCTCAATTAAGCCAAATCCTCAACTTAACCCAATTCTACTTTTCCCAAGCCCAATGCATGTCACATCAACTTTTGGAGCTTTCACACTACCTATTTTCCTATTTCAAGGGAAATTCCAAAGAATTGTAATTTTTCAGATTTTTGGGTGCAGAAAATTGATTTTTCAGAGCTCAAAGAGGCTTAAAAAGGCCAAATAAATGCCAAAAAATTCCAAAATAATTTCTGAAAAAAAATTCTAAAAAAATTCTCAGAAATTATTACAGAGGTTTGGCCAAGTTTTCAGAATTGTTTGAGCAGTGTTCAAGGTGCAGAAAATTATTTCTTCAGCATTTCGACTAGCCCAAGTCTCCTAAATCACTCGGAATTGCTCGGGACTTGTGCGAAACGAAGGGTAACTCTGACCCCGACTATTCAAAAGCAGAAGGTAAGCCTCAAGCTCATTCGCTACTCAAAATAAAAGGAAAAATTAATGAGCATAAAGTTATTATTTTGCATGACGATGGTAGCACTCATGACTTTATTTCTGAAAAGGCAATTAGAGCTTTAAACATTCAACCTTCACCTACACATTATAGAGTTAAAGCTGCATTTACTGGAACCAAGTATAATTGCATGCAAGAGGTGAAAGGTTTAAATTTAAGCATCAATTCCTTATTAAACAGAAAAAAGGGATTTCTTAGTTGCACCTTTACAAGGCGTAGATGTAATATTGGGTATGCCTTGGAGACATATGTACAACCCTATTATAGACTATGATACACATAGCATTTGTGTAAGGAAGGACAATGAAAATATTTTCCTCCAATGTCTAGTCAAAGGAGAGACGAGCCCTTTATTGAGTCATACTCAAGCAACGCGAGCTCTTAGGAAAAGGGAGAAGACTTATATGGTTTGGGTTAACCAGCTTAGCGCTGAGTCTAACACATCCAAAAGTCCAAAACTTGATCCTTATATCTCCAAATTCAGGGATTGTTTTATGGAAGATTTACCTCCAGGATTACCTAAGTGTAGGCCTGAAGACCATAGTATTGACTTATTGCCAGGCAACTCTCCACCTTGTAAAGCTCCTTATAGAGTCAACAATTTAGAGCAAAAAGAAATCCAAAAACAAATCAAGGATTTGTTAGAAAGAGGCCTTATTAGACCTAGTAGTTCACCCTTTGGAGCTCCAGTCCTTCTTGTTAAGAAGAAGAATGGAACTTTCCGAATGTGTGTTGACTACCGAGCATTGAACAAAATCACTGTCAAGAACAGATACCCTATCCCTAGGGTAGATGACTTACTTGATAAGCTTAGAGGTTCAAAGGTCTTTAGCAAGATTGACTTAAAGTCTGGTTATCATCAGGTACGCATGACTGAGTCAGACATATTCAAGACTGCATTTAGAACCCAGACTGGCCATTATGAGTTTTTGGTTATGCCATTGGTTTGACCAATGCTCCAGCTACATTCAATCGTATGATGAATCGCATTTTCCTAAAGTTTCAAAGCTTTGTTGTGGTGTTCTTTGATGATATTCTTATTTTCAGCGAGAATCGTCAAGAGCATAAACAACACTTGGAGCAAGTGTTTAACCTTTTGAGAGAAAATGAATTATATGTCAATCCTGAAAAGAGTTCTTTCTTTCAAAAAGAGATTGAATACTTAGGCCATATAGTGTCAGCTGAAGGAATCCGTGTGGATCCTACTTCCGTCAATTCAATGTACTAGGATTTTTGTGAATCCTACCTTTAGATCTCTCATAGAGTGTTAAGGATGATCATTAGGTATAGACTATTGGTTACCTTTATTAAAAAAATAAACCATGCACATTTAGTATATGTTTTGATTCCCTTTACTTTAAGGTATCTATGGCATCTTATTGAATGCTAGCTTAAAAATATTCCACCACTATTTGTAAGATGTGGATTGAAGATTGAGTGTATAGCCTCTTGGCCTACACCTCGAGACATTCATGACCTTAGATCTTTTCTAGGTCTATGTACTTACTATAGGAAGTTTGTCAAGAATTTCGCTTATATTGCACATCCTTTGACGGAACTTCTCAAGAAAACTACATTTTTCCATTGAACCGAAAGTCAAGATAAATCTTTTCTAGTACTCAAGGATGCATTAACTCATGCACCAGTTCTTACCCTACCTGACTTTCAAAGACCATTCTTTGTGGTAGTAACTGATGCTAGTGGCAAAGGTTTTGGTGCTGTGCTTATGCAAGACAACCATCCTATTGCCTATGAAAGTCGAAAGCTAAAACCTGCTGAAACAAATTATAGTACATATGACAAGGAATTAGCAGCAGTTGTGCATGCCTTGAAGATTTGGAAGCATTACCTAATGGGTTCAGAATTTCTTATCAAGACTGGTCAACAAAGCATTAGGCATTTGCTTTCGCAACTCCTTATTTCAGATAGGCACATCAAATGGGCATCTTTCATACAAAGTTTCCAACCCATGATTCAATACCAACCTGGAAAGGAAAATGTTATTGCCGATGCTTTAAGTAGAAGACCACATATTAACAACATTTTCGCTATTGAAAGTGAACCATTTGTACTTATGAAAGAAACTTATGAAGTAGATCCAGATTTTTCTAAGATATGAATCAAATTGCGTGAAAACAATTGGACACCTCAAGGAAATTATTCTCATAATAATGGCTATCTTTTCTTTGAGAAAAGATTATGTGTTACTCACAGGGATTTTATATTCACGTGATCACAAGATTTTTTTTGTTAATAACACTTGTGAACATGTTATTCACATGTTCACATGTTTTCATGTTCTCAAAATGGAAGGTCACTGGTGACCTGGTAACCTGCCGAAGCCCGCCGGGCTTTTTGTTTTCCCGGTGGGCCCGTCGGGAAAACCCATTTTTCCGGCGGGAAAAATAAAAAATAAAAAATAAAAAATAAAAAAATAAAAAAATCATGTTCACAGTCATTCTTACCATTTTTGGGCCTTCTGGACTCATTTATGATGTCAAAAGATTAAAATTCTTGGCACAAAAAAAGTTTTGTATAATTTGCTGGCCTTAAGTTCAATTGATACACCAATTAAATCTAACTATACTTACATCAATTGACTCAATTGTCCATGACATCATTGCACTCAATTGAGCCCAATTGGACTCAATTACACTTGATTTACACTCAATTGATATTAATTGGGTGTGAATTGATATCCATTGTGCCTAATTCGACGCAATTGAGCCCAATTTACACCCAATTTGCATAAATTGGGTGTAAACTAAGTATCAATTGAGTCGAATTGGACTCAATTGACAATAATTGGATGTTAATTGATATTAATTAAGCCCAATTGACTTCAATTGTGTGTTAATTTATTACAATTAATGTCAATTAAGCTCAATTGAGCTCAGTTGACATCAATTGGGTGTCAATGGATATCAATTGGGCTCAATTGGGCTCAATTGCGGCTCAATTACACTCAATTGGGCTCAATTGCGGCTCAATTACACTCAATTGTGTGATCAATTGTGTGTCAATTGATGTCAATTGAGCCTAATATGATACAATTGAGCTCAATTCACACCCAATTGGATGTCAATTGAGCGTCAATTGAGCCGAATTAGACTCAATTGATAGCAATTGGGTGTTAATTGATATCAATTAAT
This sequence comes from Cibotium barometz, assembly GCF_041138505.1. Lineage (NCBI taxonomy): Eukaryota > Viridiplantae > Streptophyta > Polypodiopsida > Cyatheales > Cibotiaceae > Cibotium > Cibotium barometz. The sequence goes on from NC_141058.1 coordinate 16,113,409, forward strand.
ATCCAATTAATACAATTGAAGTCAATTAAGTCTAATTGACTTCAATTGGATAATTTGGGTGTCAATTGAGCTCAATTAGACGTAAATGACATCAATTGGGTGTCAATTAACATCAATTGAACCTTATTGACATCAATTGGGTGCCAATTAACATCAATTGGACTCAATTGACATTAGTTGGGTTTCAATTGAGCCAAATTGGATGCAACTGACATCAATTGGGTGTCAATTGATTACAACTGAGCTGAATTGGGCTCAATTGCACTCAATTGATATTAATTGGGTGTCAATTAAACCTGATTCCATGCAATTGATATTAATTGGGTGTCAATTAAACCTAATTCCATGCAATTGAGCTCAATTGACATCAATTCATATCAATTGCACTCAATTAATTGGGTGTCAATTGATGTCAATTGAGCCTAATTCGATGCAATTGAGCTCAATTCACATTAGTTCACATCAATTGGGTGTCAATTGATGTCAATTGAGTAAAATTGAGTCTAATTGGGTGTCAATTGAGTCAAATTGAGTCTAATTGGGTGTCAATTGATATCAATTGAGCCAAATTGAGTCTAATTGAGCCCAGTTAGACTTAATTAAGCCAAATTGAGTCTAATTGGGTGTCAATTGATGTCAATTGAGCCAAATTAAGTCTAATTGGATGTCAATGGAGCCTAGTTGACATCAATTGGTTGTCAATTGATGTCAATTGAGCCCAATTGAAGCTAATTGTGTATCAATTGACACACAATTGATGTCAATTGGGCTCAATTGACATCAATTGGATTCAATTGACACATAATTGATGTCACATGGGCTCAATTGACATCAATTAACACCTAATTGATGTCAATTAATATCAATTAGATGTCAATTGATTATAATTGATGCTAAATTGAATGTATCCAATTGATATCAATTGAGTCCAATTGACATCAATTAAGTCTAATTGGATATTAATTGATTAATTGGACTCAATTGATATCAATTGACACCCAATTGGACTCAATTGACATCAATTGGACTCAATAGGGTGTTAACTGATGTTAATTGAGCCCAATTGACATCAATTGGGTATTAATTGAGCTCAATTGGACACAATTAACAATAATTGGGTATGAATTGAACTCAATTGACATCAATTAGGTATCAATTGAGCCTAATTGCATCCAATTGAACTCAATTGACATCAATTGAGTAAATTGCATCCAATTGGATTCAATTGAATCCAATTGGACTCAATTGACATCAATTAAGCCTAATTGCATCCAATTTAACCCAAATTGGACTCAATTGAATCCAATTGGACTCAATTGACATCAGTTAGGTATCAATTGAGCCTAATTGTATCTATTTAGACTTAATTGACATCAATTGGGTATCAATTAAATCCAATTGGAGTCAATTGATATCAATTGGGTGTTTATTGATGTTAATTGAGTTTAATTGACATCAATTGGGTGTTTATTGATGTCAATCGAGTCCAATTAGATGCAATTAGACTCAATTGGGTGTGAATTAGACTCAATTAATATCAATTGGGCTCAATTGATATCAATTAGGTGTGAATTGATGTCAATTGAGCCCAATTTGATGCAATTGATATCACTTGGGTGTCAATTAGACTCAATTGGCACCCAATTGATGTCAATTGAGTCCAAGTGGATGTCAATTGATATCAATTGAGCCCAATTGATCAATTGACACCCAATTAGACTTAATTGATATCAATTTGACTCAATTAGGTATTAATTGATATCAATTGGACTCAATTGGGTGCTAATTGATGTTAATTGAGCTCAATTAGACTCAATTGATATCAATTAGGTACTAATTGAGTGTAATTGATATCCATTAAGCCTAATTTAGCTTAATTGACATCAATTGGGTATCAATTGACTACAATTGATGTCAATTGAGCTCAATTGACATCAATTGGGTGTTAATTAATGTCAATCAAGTCTAATTAATATCAATTAGGTGTCAATAAAGCCAAATTAATATCAATTGGGTGTCAATTGAGCCCAATTCACATCAATTGGGTGTAAATTGAACCTAATTGGACTCAATTAACATGAATTAGGTACGAATTGATGTCAATTGACTCCACTTGGATGCAATTGATATCAATTTGGTGTCAATTGGACTCAATTGGCACCCAATTGATGTCAATTGAGTCCACTTGGATGTCAATTGATATCAATTGAGCCTAATTGATCAATTGATACCCAATTAAACTTAATTAATATCAATTTGACTCAATTGAGTATTAATTGATGTCAATTGAACTCAATTGGATGTTAATTGATGTTAATTGAGTCTCAATTGACATCAATTAGGTACCAATTGAGTGTAATTGATGTCAATTAAGCCTAATTTATCTCAATTAACGTCAATTGGGTGTCAATTAACACCCAATTAGACTCAATTTGACTCAATTGATATCAATTGATACCCAATTTGACTCAATTTGACTCAATTGACACCCAATTAGACTCAATTTTACTCAATTGACATCAATTGACACCCAATTGATGTGAACTGATATGAATTGAGCTCAATTGCATCGAATTAGGCTCAATTGACATCAATTGACACCCAATTAATATCAATTAAGTGTAATTGATGTGAATTGATGTCAATTGAGCTCAATTGCATGGAATTAGGTTTAATTGACACCCAATTAATATCAATTGAGTGCAATTGAGTCCAATTCAGCTCAGTTGTAATCAATTGACACCCAATTGATGTCAGTTGCATCCAATTTGGCTCAATTGAAACCCAACTGATGTCAATTGAGTCCAATTGATGTTAATTGGCACCCAATTGATGTCAATAAGGTTCGATTGATGTTAATTGACACCCAATTGATGTCATTTACGTCCAATTGAGCTCAATTGACACCCAAATTATCCAATTGAAGTCAATTAGACTTAATTGACTTCAATTGTATTAATTGGATATTAATTGATATCAATTAACACCCAATTGCTGTCAATTGAGTCTAATTCGGCTCAATTGACGCTCAATTTACATCCAATTGGGTGTGAATTGAGCTCAATTGTATCATATTAGGCTCAATTGACATCAATTGACACATAATCGATCACACAATTGAGTGCAATTGAGCCGCAATTGAGCCCAATTGAGCTCAATTGATATCCATTGACACCCAATTGATGTCAACTGAGCTCAATTGAGCTTAATTGACATTAATTATAATAAATTAACACCCAATTGAAGTCAATTGGGCTTAATTAATATCAATTAACATCCAATTATTATCAATTGAGTCTAATTCGACTCAATTGATACTTAGTTTACACCCAATTTATGCAAATTGGGTGTAAATTGGGCTCAATTGCGTCGAATTAGGCACAATTGACATCAATTCACACCCAATTAATATCATTTGAGTGTAAATCAAGTGTAATTGAGTCCAATTGGGCTCAATTGAGTGCAATGATGTCATGGACAATTGAGTCAATTGATGTAAGTATAGTTAGATTTAATTGGTGTGTCAATTGAACTTAAGGCCAGCAAATTATACAAAACTTTTTTTGTGCCAAGAATTTTGAACTTTTGACATCATAAATGAGTCCAAAAGGCCCAATAATGGTAAGAATGACTGTGAACATGATTTTTTATTTTTTTATTTTTTTATTTTTTTATTTTTTATTTTTCCTGCCGGGAAAATGGGTTTTCCCGACGGGCCCACCGGGAAAACAAAAAGCCCGGCGGGATTACTGGCAGAGAAGGTTTTTGCAGGTCATAAAAAATGCCCGTGAATATACAATGTGATCACAAGTTTTAATATGTTAACAATAGGTTTTGTTAACGTGATCACAAAATTGTGAAGACGTTAATGAAATCCCTGGTTACTCAACCCTATAGACAACTTGTCTTAGAAGAGATGCACTAACCACCATTCATGTGAGAGCCCTGTTCCCACCACGCAACAGATTCGGGGTACTAGCAGCGGAAATAACACTTCTCGCGCGGGACAGGGGTCCCACATTCGGGGCCTCGCCCACGGATATCCGGATAAGAGACTAATCCGTCGGTTATTCCAAAACCAAACCCGGAAAAACTTCCTTTACCGGAAGGCACGGGCGATTCCACCAAGATAACTTTTTACTCTAACGTAGTCAAGATCATTTCTGATCGAGTTGATCCAATTGCATCTATAAGATACTTGGTCAGATCAAGGAAGAAACTTGCACTTGGATCATTGGGATCAACGCTTTTTTCCCCATTCAAGAGGCACAGCCGTTGATTCCTATCCATAGAACAATTTCTGTCCGGGATTTACTTTATCTATCGTAATAACAGAATTTTTGAGTCTCGATTTACGGATCCATCAGTCCAGCCTAACCCCATCCGATCCCATGGGTTAGCCAACCGCCCAACCACTGTAGTGATGGGATCCAATTTGAAATTTGGTTAGGTTTTTGTCCCGGGTACCAAGGAAAAGAGTTCCAAGGCCCCCTAGCCGGAAGTTCATGCAAACATAAAACTAGCCACACCACTTACACACCCAATATGAAATTGCCTTTTCTTAGCATCAGCTTACTTTAAAACAATCCTTTAATGAAACCATAGTACCACTGATCACAATCTTCCAATTTATCCGGTTGATTCATAATTTCCCATCATTCCTTCATCAGAGTATCTATGGCATCATTGGCAACTAGAACGCTCACCACCTGTCCACACAGGGGCCGTTTCCTAGTTCCTCACCCATAATACTCGGCAATATAATCACTTATCAAGATGGACTCTCGTTGAAGATCAGCAAGATCAACCAACAGATCCATATAAAGAGCCATGGACTGATCCGTTGAGGACCAGCAAGGTCAGTCAACCATATCCATGCCCGGTTTCAGAAAACAACTCTTACTCCTTGTTCCAATATCTTCCACGACGCACGTGTGGGTATCTTCGGCGACCCAGAGCCCGAGCACCGTATGGTCAGCACCCTCTAGGATCCTTCGCAGGTGACCTAGCGCTTCACTCATAGGCCGCTTCCTTGGTCCCTCATCCACCGTACCGGAAGCTCACCATTTAAATCGAACCGAGGCTGGTCAAGACCTCAGTCGACCTTGCTACGCGAGACGTCCTCCATTGACTCTCCGTCAGCAGTTGCAACTTTAACAGTTAGGTCTTCATGACCTTAATCCACAAGACGGTCAAAATGCTTCCCCAGCATTCATGACATAAAACAGCCATTTACAAACAGTCACAAAATACAGTTTCTAAATCGAACTCTTGTCTTTCCATATTATCCACTCTCGGACCACATTACTTATTCCACATTCCATTCAGTGTGTACTCGTTCTCATCCATTCACTCATATAGACTACATTATCTCACATACATCTTCATATTCATTATTCTACATACATATCCATGTTCGTACGTCCACATCATACATCCAATTTCACATTCATACATACGCATCTACATGCATACATCCACATCTACATTCATACATCCATACCTCCATTTCCACATCCACACATCCACATTCATATTCATACATCCACATTCACATGCATACATCCATTTTCGCATCCTCATTCATACATCCACATTCACATACATACATCCACATCCGTATCTACATCCATACATTCACATCCACCTCTTCATTCACAATCACATCCATACATCCACATCTACATACATACATCCATACATCCACATCTACATACATACGTCCATTTTCACATCCTCATTCATACATACACATCCACATACATACATACACATCCGTATCTACATCCATACATCCACATCCACATCAACATTCACATTCATACATATACATCTACATGTATACATCCACATCACATTCATACAACCATATTACATTCATTCTCGTCCTAACACATCCCATATACATCTTAACACATCCTAACTCATCTTAACACATTCTATCACATCTCATACACATCTTATCACATCTCATACACCTCTTATCACATCCTATCACTTTTCATACACATCTTATCAAATCTTATCACATCTCATACACCTCTTATCACATCCTATCACTTTCCATACGCATCTTATCAATTCTTATCACATCTCATACACCTCTTATCACATCCTATCACTTTCCATACGCATCTTATCAATTCTTATCACATCTCATACACCTCTTATCACATCTTATCACATCTTATACACCTCTTATCACATCTTATCACATTTCATATCTTTTTCTTTTTTTTTTAAAGAATTCTTATATTTGATATAAGATTTCTCTACACATTTATTTATACATAAATTCCATTTAAGAATACTAACACTTTCGAAATTAAAATCAATCTTTTATGCATCTTCTTATGCATAAATTCAATTTGGTAGGAAATTACACTTTTAGAATAAAAGAATTTCTCTTATGCATCTAAGTTAAGCATAAAATCCATTTATGAGGAAAATCACACTTTTAGTATAAAAAGAATATCTTTTATGCATACCTATATGCATGAAATCCAATATGATAAAAGTAACACTCGTACAATAAAATAATCAACTTTTATGCATACCTCTATGCATGAAATTCAATTATGATAAAAGTCACACTTTTATAATAAAATAATCAACTTTTATGCATACCTCTATGCATGAAATCCAATATGATAAAAGTAACACTTTTGATATAAAAAATTTTCTTTTATGCATACTTCTATGCATGGAAATTAAAAATGATAAAAGTAACACTTTTGATATAAAATTTTTTTTCCTTTATGCATACTTCTATGCATGAAAATTAAAAATGATAAAAATAACACTTTTGATATAAAAATTTATCCATTATGCATACTTCTATGCATGAAATAAAAATGGTAAAAATAACACTTTTGATATAAAAATTTATCCATTATGCATACTTCTATGCATGAAATAAAAATGGCAAAAATAACACTTTTGATATAAAAATTTATCCATTTTGCATACTTCTATGCATGAAATAAAAATGGTAAAAATAACACTTTTGATATAAAAATTTATCCATTATGCATACTTCTATGCATGAAATAAAAATGGTAAAAATAACACTTTTGATATAAAAATTTATCCATTATGCATACTTCTATGCATGAAATAAAAATGGTAAAAATAACACTTTTGATATAAAAATTTATCCTTTATGCATAATATTAAAATTCAATTTCTCCATGATTGTAATGAAATTCTTTCAATTAATCTAGGATGATAATTCCTAGAATATGGTAGGAAGTCCTCTTTTTATGCTTTGAATGAGATTATTTTATGCATAATTTTTATAAAAATTTTGCCATAGCTCCGCTGCTATGACTGATAAATCTCAATTTTTGTAAGGGATAATGCTTATCATTAAGAAAATAATTAAAATGATCTCTAATTGGATTATTAATCCATAATGGATTGAATCATCAATATTCATAAACTAAAAGCATAGAAAAAAGCCATTAATTTGGCCTCAAGCATAGTTAATCTTGGGTTAAGGAAAAGCTTTATGAAAAGCTTGATTTGGATTGAGAACGGGTCATGAGTATGACCATTTCTTGAGTGAGAGAGAGAATTTACATAAGAATCATTAGAATTTAAACATAAATGAAAATTAACTTCATTAGCATTATGTAACTCTTCAATACTATTCAAACTTCAATAGCATTAAAAAAAAACCATACCAATTAAACTTCTCAAGCTTGAGAGGGGTTGAGAAGAGAGAAACATTGAGAAATTATAGAAAGATCAATATTCACTAATTACCTTACAACTTGCTTGATTCTTTGTTCGAGGCCCCCAACCAATCAATTGGTTAAGTATGTTGATGGAGCCACTAATGGGGATTGAAGAAAGAGGGAAGCTCCAAAAACTAGTGAATTATTAAATGAATTCACAGTTCTTGGCTTAGGTGGAGTAGAGTAACGATGCATAAACACTATATATTTTTCAACAAGGGGGAGGCTTCTATTTATAGGAAAAATTGAGCTCCTAACCAAACAAACTGATTCTAGAATTTTCTAAATCAGTTTGGTCAATATTTGACCATTTTTAGGTCAGTTAAGCTAACTTTTTGGAACTAGACTTAAATGAGGAGAGAGGAGAGATGAAATATGTCAATTTTTATGAGTTTAAAACTCATTCAAGCATGTGAAATATGCACCTCCTTTAAAGAATTCCCTTTCCTTACATATGTGTCATAATGGAATCATTTTAATATTGCTCATAGTTTTTTACTAATAAACCTTGTACATTTTCAACTCTTCATCTTATGTGAAATATGCACCTCCTTTAAAGAACTCCCCTTCCTTACATATGTGTCATAATGGAATCATTTTAATATTGCTCATAGTTTTTTTACTAATAAACCTTGTACATTTTCAACTCTTCATCTTATGTGAAATATGCACCTCCTTTAAAGAACTCCCCTTCCTTACATATGTGTCATAATGGAATCATTTTAATATTGCTCATAGTTTTTTTACTAATAAACCTTGTACATTTTCAACTCTTCATCTTATGTGAGCATTTACTCATTTTTGGATACCCAAAATATCTCATATTTTTAATATTGCTCATAGTTTTTTACTAATAAACCTTGTACATTTTCAACTCTTCATCTTATGTGAGCATTTACTCATTTTTGGGTATCTTCTTTTACAAATTGGATTTATCTCCTCCCTACACTTGGATTGATGCTATTGGCCCATAGGAACCTTAATTGGACCATAATCCAAAAATTTCTGAAAATCTAGACCCTTAGGCTAAGGTCCTTTATACCCATTTTCAATTAATTCCAATTGCACATTGGAAAATTCTTTTTGAATTTCTGTTTCAGGGGAATTTATCTTAATTATAAGAGATATTTTTCTATCCAAAAATATTCAAAATCTGAATATTCTCTCTTTAGAATATTTTCTCTCTCTAGGTTAAAACAGTTAGAAACAAGTCTTTTATATTTCTGAAGAGGGATTGATTACAGGGAAAGATGCTGGACATTTTGAGAGGCTGGGGAGGAATCTTACATTCTCTCCCACTTAAAAAACGCGAGATGCCCTCATCTCGCAAACTGGGGTAATTTCGCAAGATGCACAAGTATGAGACTGAGAGAAATTTTTTTTTAATTAAGATTAACCACCAATTAAAAAAAATCTCAAGAGAGCAAGATTCAAGATAAGAACAAGATTTAAACTTTATTCATTCTCGGAACTTATACAGTAAAGATATAAGAACTCTTTACACTTCCATAAGCCCGTCCATCATATGGTCACAAAAGCAGCACTCACAAGCTGCACAAGTATAGGGTAACTCATCTATGGGAATGATTCTGCTGGTTATTGCCGCACCTATCTCAGTGGTATGAGGTGATCTAACAAAAGGACCTCTGAGAGGCAAGCCAAAAACGGGGTAAAGGCATATCTTCTCATGAGGAAGAAAACACGCCAGTAAGAAGACCCGCTCAGAAAACCCAGGATGCCTTGATCTCATGACGCAGTAGTATCGGGGACCCAAACCCAAAGCTTCAATAACCATGGCCAAGCGGACATTGTTACGGAAGTGCTGCTGACCCCAGGGTGTTACCCTAGTTATGTCTTGATAGGTCCGCCATTTTGTCTGCGCTACAGAAGTTCCCAAGTGAGGGAAAAGTGAGCGCTCATACTGCTCTATAAAATCTTTCTTCACAGACTCCCTTGCGTCTTGAAGGTGAGAAATCATCATGGATAAAACTAATTCTTGTTGCCAAGCCATGAAGGAGATTAAAAAAGAAAGAAGATCGATGGAAGTAAGATTACTGTGAACGACAAGTAAAAGTTACGACTTATATAAAGGAAGGAGCTAGCGTAACTTAGAAGCCAATGGTAACTTGCCACTGAAGTTTTACCGTCTTTCCATGATTTGGGTTTGGCACATTTTTCTATAGAAGGCATTCAGAACTTTGAGATGAGGAGATAAAAGAAGTTCGTAAGCTAAATCACCTACTTTCTTTGGTCCACAATATCTGGGAGATAACTTCTTATACTTCCCAAGAGATAAAGAACTTCTTTTGGGCCGTACTCGAGACCAAAACCTTGATATCCAAAACATCGATTCTCACTTCTGAACTCGTTGTTCTGAATCCTTAAAACAGGTGGGACTCTTGAGAAGTATTCAGGAAAAAGGTTCTTCCTTTTTTAAACAGAATCTTTCTTTTATTTTAGAGAGAGAATAATTATAAGATCAGAAAGGGAGATTCTTACTCCTGTATACCTCTAAGGCTGGGGAAGGAATCTTACAATCTACCCCACTTAAAAGGTGCAAGATGTCCTCATCTCGCAAGTAGAGGACAACTCTTTTGCTTAAGATCCAATTTATTCTAGGGTTCCTTATATTCCGGTCAACCCAACAGAATATGGGGATAAATATCCCTTATATAGAACTCATCATTAAATAACAATTCATTCAGATCATATCATTCATATTTTTAACACGATAATGGTCCATTAGACCGAAAAATTTTCTTCTGAACATTCCTCCACAGGAATTTTAGTCAAGCAAGTTCTCAATTTGTCATCCCTTAACTTGATCCACCAAGTCAAGTATTAATAGTAGCAATCTGACAGCACAATCCACTAATCTCATAGTGATTTGCTGAAATCATTATCATCATTCCAGTTATGAATATCATCACAGGGACTCATCCCATTCATCCTCATTGAAGCTTATTACATTTCAACCAAATTTCAGGGATCATCATTTTTCAATCAGAATCCAAATCAATTCATCAATTCTCAAACAGAATTAAAAATCATATCAACCACGTTCGAAATCATCCTCTGGATAGCATTAACGCTTATAATTTCAAGTCTTAGATTTACTCGTATATACTGTCGGTAAAGAGCTGCAGTTATACCCTCGGTATATACGGATAGTCATGATACTCGAAACTATAAGGTAAATACCATCATGTCTAGGTCTCAAGCAAGTCAGGGTTCCATACAATTGCGGTACTTCCAATTTAAGACCCAATTACTAATTTACGAATTTCAATTTGAATTAACAATTTGTATGAATTATATCAAACAATTACAACCTTTTTGTGCGTCTTGATAAACTTTTGACATAATTTGCTCCTCAGTTGATCTTATTGGAGATCTATGACTTAAGTCTGATAAATAGATTTTTCTTTATCCGATCGTCCGTAAAAAAACATTTGTATATTTATATACAAGTTGCAATAATTACATAGAGTGGCTCGGCTCCAAAATTCAAAATCTCTTCGAGAGACGCATAAGACGACGGTACTGGGCCATAGTCATGCCCTGTTACATAAGTTCTCTAATTGCGAAGGGAGTTATTATTTTCTCCTTAGGGATAAATCGACTAAGGAGTCTATAAATTCGACATGAAAGTCTAAAATTTCGAGGTGTCGAATGATATAGAATGACACCACGCACCATTTTCAGCTTTAACAGGATCATAGTCAATGAGAGATTCTGCCACAGCATTGTACGGCGGTTGCAATGGGCGTGGACATATTGCCCTGCAAACCACTTATGTTGTATTCTCTCCGCTGGGGTAGGAAAATATAAATCCGCGAAATGGCGTGCGAGTCTTGCTCGGCTTGTTTGAGTTGAAGCGGAAGAGATGAGATGCTCGAAGGCAAATGCAATCATATCTTGAGACTGGGTGAGGTCGGAAATACCAGATAAATGTGGAACTTCCATCTATAAAAACAATTTCTTTGATTAAAATTTCTCCATTAAAGAAGCTTACGGAATGAAAATACATTATGAAAATGCTGTTTCTGAATTCTTATTACCAATTTCAGATAAGAATTTAATTATCTTTATTAGCTTTCAAAACCGCTCTGATACCAACTGTGAGAGCCCTGTTCCCACTACGCAACAGATTCGGGGTACTAGCAGCGGAAATAACACTTCTCGCGCGGGACAGGGGTCCCACATTCGGGGCCTCGCCCACGGATATCCGGATAAGAGACTAATCCGTCGGTTATTCCAAAACCGAACCCGGAAAAACTTCCTTTACCGGAAGGCACGGGCGATTCCACCAGGATAACTTTTTACTCTAACGTAGTCAAGATCATTTCTGATCGAGTTGATCCAATTGCATCTATAAGATACTTGGTCAGATCAAGGAAGAAACTTGCACTTGGATTATTGGGATCAACGCTTTTTTCCCCATTCAAGAGGCACAGCCGTTGATTCCTATCCATAGAACAATTTCTGTCCGGGATTTACTTTATCTATCGTAATAACAGAATTTTTGAGTCTCGATTTACGGATCCATCAGTCCAGCCTAACCCCATCCGATCCCATGGGTTAGCCAACCGCCCAACCACTGTAGTGATGGGATCCAATTTGAAATTTGGTTAGGTTTTTGTCCCGGGTACCAAGGAAAAGAGTTCCAAGGCCCCCTAGCCGGAAGTTCATGCAAACATAAAACTAGCCACACCACTTACACACCCAATATGAAATTGCCTTTTCTTAGCATCAGCTAACTTTAAAACAATCCTTTAATGAAACCATAGTACCACTGATCACAATCTTCCAATTTATCCGGTTGATTCATAATTTCCCATCATTCCTTCATCAGAGTATCTATGGCATCATTGGCAACTAGAACGCTCACCACTTGTCCACACAGGGGCCGTTTCCTAGTTCCTCACCCATAATACCCGGCAATATAATCACTTATCAAGATGGACTCTCGTTGAAGATCAGCAAGATCAACCAACAGATCCATATAAAGAGCCATGGACTGATCCATATAAAGAGCCATGGACTGATCCGTTGAGGACCAGCAAGGTCAGTCAACCATATCCATGCCCGGTTTCAGAAAACAACTCTTACTCCTTGTTCCAATATCTTCCACGACGCACGTGTGGGTATCTTCGGCGACCCAGAGCCCGAGCACCGTATGGTCAGCACCCTCTAGGATCCTTCGCAGGTGACCTAGCGCTTCACTCATAGGCCGCTTCCTTGGTCCCTCATCCACCGTACCGGAAGCTCACCATTTAAATCGAACCGAGGCTGGTCAAGACCTCAGTCGACCTTGCTACGCGAGACGTCCTCCATTGACTCTCCGTCAAGCAGTTGCAACTTTAACAGTTAGGTCTTCATGACCTTAATCCACAAGACGGTCAAAATGCTTCCCCAGCATTCATGACATAAAACAGCCATTTACAAACAGTCACAAAATACAGTTTCTAAATCGAACTCTTGTCTTTCCATATTATCCACTCTCGGACCACATTACTTATTCCACATTCCATTCAGTGTGTACTCGTTCTCATCCATTCACTCATATAGACTACATTATCTCACATACATCTTCATATTCATTATTCTACATACATATCCATGTTCGTACGTCCACATCATACATCCAATTTCACATTCATACATACGCATCTACATGCATACATCCACATCTACATTCATACATCCATACCTCCATTTCCACATCCACACATCCACATTCATATTCATACATCCACATTTACATGCATACATCCATTTTCGCATCCTCATTCATACAGCCACATTCACATACATACATCCACATCCGTATCTACATCCATACATTCACATCCACCTCTTCATTCACAATCACATCCATACATCCACATCTACATACATACATCCATACATCCACATCTACATACATACGTCCATTTTCACATCCTCATTCATACATACACATCCACATACATACATACACATCCGTATCTACATCCATACATCCACATCCACATCAACATTCACATTCATACATATACATCTACATGTATACATCCACATCACATTCATACAACCATATTACATTCATTCTCGTCCTAACACATCCCATATACATCTTAACACATCCTAACTCATCTTAACACATTCTATCACATCTCATACACATCTTATCACATCTTTTTACATCTCATACACCTCTTATCACATCCTATCACTTTTCATACACATCTTATCAAATCTTATCACATCTCATACACCTCTTATCACATCCTATCACTTTCCATACGCATCTTATCAATTCTTATCACATCTCATACACCTCTTATCACATCCTATCACTTTCCATACGCATCTTATCAATTCTTATCACATCTCATACACCTCTTATCACATCTTATCACATCTTATACACCTCTTATCACATCTTATCACATTTCATATCTTTTTCTTTTTTTTTAAAAGAATTCTTATATTTGATATAAGATTTCTCTACACATTTATTTATACATAAATTCCATTTAAGAATACTAACACTTTCGAAATTAAAATCAATCTTTTATGCATCTTCTTATGCATAAATTCAATTTGGTAGGAAATTACACTTTTAGAATAAAAGAATTTCTCTTATGCATCTAAGTTAAGCATAAAATCCATTTATGAGGAAAATCACACTTTTAGTATAAAAAGAATATCTTTTATGCATACCTATATGCATGAAATCCAATATGATAAAAGTAACACTCTTACAATAAAATAATCAACTTTTATGCATACCTCTATGCATGAAATTCAATTATGATAAAAGTCACACTTTTATAATAAAATAATCAACTTTTATGCATACCTCTATGCATGAAATCCAATATGATAAAAGTAACACTTTTGATATAAAAAATTTTCTTTTATGCATACTTCTATGCATGGAAATTAAAAATGATAAAAGTAACACTTTTGATATAAAATTTTTTTTCCTTTATGCATACTTCTATGCATGAAAATTAAAAATGATAAAAATAACACTTTTGATATAAAAATTTATCCATTATGCATACTTCTATGCATGAAATAAAAATGGTAAAAATAACACTTTTGATATAAAAATTTATCCATTATGCATACTTCTATGCATGAAATAAAAATGGCAAAAATAACACTTTTGATATAAAAATTTATCCATTTTGCATACTTCTATGCATGAAATAAAAATGGTAAAAATAACACTTTTGATATAAAAATTTATCCATTATGCATACTTCTATGCATGAAATAAAAATGGTAAAAATAACACTTTTGATATAAAAATTTATCCATTATGCATACTTCTATGCATGAAATAAAAATGGTAAAAATAACACTTTTGATATAAAAATTTATCCTTTATGCATAATATTAAAATTCAATTTCTCCATGATTGTAATGAAATTCTTTCAATTAATCTAGGATGATAATTCCTAGAATATGGTAGGAAGTCCTCTTTTTATGCTTTGAATGAGATTATTTTATGCATAATTTTTATAAAAATTTTGCCATAGCTCCGCTGCTATGACTGATAAATCTCAATTTTTGTAAGGGATAATGCTTATCATTAAGAAAATAATTAAAATGATCTCTAATTGGATTATTAATCCATAATGGATTGAATCATCAATATTCATAAACTAAAAGCATAGAAAAAAGCCATTAATTTGGCCTCAAGCATAGTTAATCTTGGGTTAAGGAAAAGCTTTATGAAAAGCTTGATTTGGATTGAGAACGGGTCATGAGTATGACCATTTCTTGAGTGAGAGAGAGAATTTACATAAGAATCATTAGAATTTAAACATAAATGAAAATTAACTTCAATAGCATTTATTAAATTATGTAACTCTTCACTACTATTCAAACTTCAATAGCATTTAAAAAAAACCATACCAATTAAACTTCTCAAGCTTGAGAGGGGTTGAGAAGAGAGAAACATTGAGAAATTATAGAAAGATCAATATTCACTAATTACCTTACAACTTGCTTGATTCTTTGTTCACGGTAGAGGCCCCCAACCAATCAATTGGTTAAGTATGTTGATGGAGCCACTAATGGGGATTGAAGAAAGAGGGAAGCTCCAAAAACTAGTGAATTATTAAATGAATTCACAGTTCTTGGCTTAGGTGGAGTAGAGTAACGATGCATAAACACTATATATTTTTCAACAAGGGGGAGGCTTCTATTTATAGGAAAAATTGAGCTCCTAACCAAACAAACTGATTCTAGAATTTTCTAAATCAGTTTGGTCAATATTTGACCATTTTTAGGTCAGTTAAGCTAACTTTTTGGAACTAGACTTAAATGAGGAGAGAGGAGAGATGAAATATGTCAATTTTTATGAGTTTAAAACTCATTCAAGCATGTGAAATATGCACCTCCTTTAAAGAACTCCCTTTCCTTACATATGTGTCATAATGGAATCATTTTAATATTGCTCATAGTTTTTTACTAATAAACCTTGTACATTTTCAACTCTTCATCTTATGTGAAATATGCACCTCCTTTAAAGAACTCCTCTTCCTTACATATGTGTCATAATGGAATCATTTTAATATTGCTCATAGTTTTTTTACTAATAAACCTTGTACATTTTCAACTCTTCATCTTATGTGAAATATGCACCTCCTTTAAAGAACTCCCCTTCCTTACATATGTGTCATAATGGAATCATTTTAATATTGCTCATAGTTTTTTTACTAATAAACCTTGTACATTTTCAACTCTTCATCTTATGTGAGCATTTACTCATTTTTGGATACCCAAAATATCTCATATTTTTAATATTGCTCATAGTTTTTTACTAATAAACCTTGTACATTTTCAACTCTTCATCTTATGTGAGCATTTACTCATTTTTGGGTATCTTCTTTTACAAATTGGATTTATCTCCTCTCTACACTTGGATTGATGCTATTGGCCCATAGGAACCTTAATTGGACCATAATCCAAAAATTTCTGAAAATCTAGACCCTTAGGCTAAGGTCCTTTATACCCATTTTCAATTAATTCCAATTGCACATTGGAAAATTCTTTTTGAATTTCTATTTCAGGGGAATTTATCTTAATTATAAGAGATATTTTTCTATCCAAAAATATTCAAAATCTGAATATTCTCTCTCTAGAATATTTTCTCTCTCTAGGTTAAAACAGTTAGAAACAAGTCTTTTATATTTCTGAAGAGGGATTGATTACAGGGAAAGATGCTGGACATTTTGAGAGGCTGGGGAGGAATCTTACATTCTCTCCCACTTAAAAAACGCGAGATGCCCTCATCTCGCAAACTGGGGTAATTTCGCAAGATGCACAAGTATGAGACTGAGAGAAATTTTTTTTTAATTAAGATTAACCACCAATTAAAAAAAATCTCAAGAGAGCAAGATTCAAGATAAGAACAAGATTTAAACTTTATTCATTCTCGGAACTTATACAGTAAAGATATAAGAACTCTTTACACTTCCATAAGCCCGTCCATCATATGGTCACAAAAGCAGCACTCACAAGCTGCACAAGTATAGGGTAACTCATCTATGGGAATGATTCTGCTGGTTATTGCCGAACCTATCTCAGTGGTATGAGGTGATCTAACAAAAGGACCTCTGAGAGGCAAGCCAAAAACGGGGTAAAGGCATATCTTCTCATGAGGAAGAAAACACGCCAGTAAGAAGACCCGCTCAGAAAACCCAGGATGCCTTGATCTCATGACGCAGTAGTGTCGGGGACCCAAACCCAAAGCTTCAATAACCATGGCCAAGCGGACATTGTTTACGGAAGTGCTGCTGACCCCAGGGTGTTACCCTAGTTATGTCTTGATAGGTCCGCCATTTTGTCTGCGCTACAGAAGTTCCCAAGTGAGGGAAAAGTGAGCGCTCATACTGCTCTATAAAATCTTTCTTCACAGACTCCCTTGCGTCTTGAAGGTGAGAAATCATCGGGTTGTTGCAAGATCAGGGTGTCCAGTTTTATCCAGTTTATGCTGGATTGGGACAATGCTTGGAGAGCAAATTTTGGGAGGCAAGGTACTTAAAATGAGATCAAGCAAATAATAGAAAATACGTTTGCCCTTAAATTAACCCAATATAACTTAAATTAATATAAATTAGTCTAATTAATCAAAATTAATAAAAAATATGATGAAATGATAAACAAATGATCTTTCCATACTTAGAGTGATCCAATTTATTTTTACATAGATGTACCATTACAAGTACACTAGTCCCTATAGGTTTTAGATGATTCACATCAAAAATGTAATTTTACTAATCAGATTATTAATATTTGCAGGCCTTCTGATAGTCTGCAAGAATTTTGAAAAAGAGATCATTAAAAATCCAACCATTGGATTTGCAATTTTTACTAACCACCACATTCTACTAATGTCTCAGTATCTACCCACTCTTTTGATCTACAAGATTGAGGATTTTAAGTGGTAGCTATTGTGGGTACAAAAAGTGGCGTATATTATAACACTTTAAAGACCTTGAAATATTTAAAGAAAATAGACAAATATCTTAAAATTTTCTCAAAAAATCAATTTAAGCTCCATATTATGTGAAGATCTAAGGTACCAAGTGGGAATCTCATATGAGTTTATATGTAAAAGATATTAGCATTTTATGGAATCAGTTCAAATTTGGGACAGGGTGTATACATTGACTTTGTACCTAAGAAAATGAGGACTTTTGACTATCTAATGCTTAATCAAATTATGCAACTATATTTCAAACTTTGAATATCAGGTTCCAACAAAAGAACTTGAATCAAAATTCCTTCATTTACTAGGAGAGACTAGCCACTAAAGGTAAACAAATGCCTGTTTTTTTACTGTTTACAGGGTGCCTGAGTGGACAAAACTGGGCACCCTGATCTTGCAACCACCCCATCATGGATAAAACTAATTCTTGTTGCCAAGCCATGAAGGAGATTAAGAAAGAAAGAAGATTGATGGAAGTAAGATTACTGTGAACGACAAGTAAAAGTTACGACTTATATAAAGGAAGGAGCTAGCGTAACTTAGAAGCCAATGGTAACTTGCCACTGAAGTTTTACCGTCTTTCCATGATTTGGGTTTGGCACATTTTTCTATAGAAGGCATTCAGAACTTTGAGATGAGGAGATAAAAGAAGTTCGTAAGCTAAATCACCTACTTTCTTTGGTCCACAATATCTGGGAGATAACTTCTTATACTTCCCAACAGATAAAGAACTTCTTTTGGGCCGTACTCGAGACCAAAACCTTGATATCCAAAACATCGATTCTCACTTCTGAACTCGTTGTTCTGAATCCTTAAAACAGGTGGGACTCTTGAGAAGTATTTAGGAAAAAGGTTCTTCCTTTTTTAAACAGAATCTTTCTTTTATTTTAGAGAGAGAATAATTATAAGATCAGAAATGGAGATTCTTACTCCTGTATACCTCTAAGGCTGGGGAAGGAATCTTACATTCTACCCCACCTAAAAGGTGCAAGATGTCCTCATCTCGCAAGTAGAGGACAACTCTTTTGCTTAAGATCCAATTTATTCTAGGGTTCCTTATATTCCGGTCAACCCAACAGAATATGGGGATAAATATCCCTTATATAGAACTCATCATTAAATAACAATTCATTCAGATCATATCATTCATATTTTTAACACGATAATGGTCCATTAGACCGAAAAATTTTCTTCTGAACATTCCTCCACAGGAATTTTAGTCAAGCAAGTTCTCAATTTGTCATCCCTTAACTTGATCCACCAAGTCAAGTATTAATAGTAGCAATCTGACAGCACAATCCACTAATCTCATAGTGATTTGCTGAAATCATTATCATCATTCCAGTTATGAATATCATCACAGGGACTCATCCCATTCATCCTCATTGAAGCTTATTACATTTCAACCAAATTTCAGGGATCATCATTTTTCAATCAGAATCCAAATCAATTCATCAATTCTCAAACAGAATTAAAAATCATATCAACCACATTCGAAATCATCCTCTGGATAGCATTAACGCTTATAATTTCAAGTCTTAGATTTACTCGTATATACTGTCGGTAAAGAGCTGCAGTTATACCCTCGGTATATACGGATAGTCATGATACTCGAAACTATAAGGTAAATACCATCATGTCTAGGTCTCAAGCAAGTCAGGGTTCCATACAATTGCGGTACTTCCAATTTAAGACCCAATTACTAATTTACGAATTTCAATTTGAATTAACAATTTGTATGAATTATATCAAACAATTACAACCTTTTTGTGCGTCTTGATAAACTTTTGACATAATTTGCTCCTCAGTTGATCTTATTAGAGATCTATGACTTAAGTCTGATAAATAGATTTTTCTTTATCCGATCGTCCGTAAAAAAACATTTGTATATTTATATACAAGTTGCAATAATTACATAGAGTGGCTCGGCTCCAAAATTCAAAATCTCTTCGAGAGACGCATAAGACGACGGTACTGGGCCATAGTCATGCCCTGTTACATAAGTTCTCTAACTGCGAAGGGAGTTATTATTTTCTCCTTAGGGATAAATCGACTAAGGAGTCTATAAATTCGACATGAAAGTCTAAAATTTCGAGGTGTCGAATGATATAGAATGACACCACGCACCATTTTCAGCTTTAACAGGATCATAGTCAATGAGAGATTCTGCCACAGCATTGTACGGCGGTTGCAATGGGCGTGGACATATTGCCCTGCAAACCACTTATGTTGTATTCTCTCCGCTGGGGTAGGAAAATATAAATCCGCGAAATGGCGTGCGAGTCTTGCTCGGCTTGTTTGAGTTGAAGCGGAAGAGATGAGATGCTCGAAGGCAAATGCAATCATATCTTGAGACTGGGTGAGGTCAGAAATACCAGATAAATGTGGAACTTCCATCTATAAAAACAATTTCTTTGATTAAAATTTCTCCATTAAAGAAGCTTACGGAATGAAAATACATTATGAAAATGCTGTTTCTGAATTCTTATTACCAATTTCAGATAAGAATTTAATTATCTTTATTAGCTTTCAAAACCGCTCTAATACCAACTGTGAGAGCCCTGTTCCCACCACGCAACAGATTCGGGGTACTAGCAGCGGAAATAACACTTCTCGCGCGGGACAGGGGTCCCACATTCGGGGCCTCGCCCACGGATATCCGGATAAGAGACTAATCCGTCGGTTATTCCAAAATCGAACCCGGAAAAACTTCCTTTACCGGAAGGCACGGGCGATTCCACCAGGATAACTTTTTACTCTAACGTAGTCAAGATCATTTCTGATCGAGTTGATCCAATTGCATCTATAAGATACTTGGTCAGATCAAGGAAGAAACTTGCACTTGGATCATTGGGATCAACGCTTTTTTCCCCATTCAAGAGGCACAGCCGTTGATTCCTATCCATAGAACAATTTCTGTCCGGGATTTACTTTATCTATCGTAATAACAGAATTTTTGAGTCTCGATTTACGGATCCATCAGTCCAGCCTAACCCCATCCGATCCCATGGGTTAGCCAACCGCCCAACCACTGTAGTGATGGGATCCAATTTGAAATTTGGTTAGGTTTTTGTCCCGGGTACCAAGGAAAAGAGTTCCAAGGCCCCCTAGCCGGAAGTTCATGCAAACATAAAACTAGCCACACCACTTACACACCCAATATGAAATTGCCTTTTCTTAGCATCAGCTAACTTTAAAACAATCCTTTAATGAAATCATAGTACCACTGATCACAATCTTCCAATTTATCCGGTTGATTCATAATTTTCCATCATTCCTTCATCAGAGTATCTATGGCATCATTGGCAACTAGAACGCTCACCACTTGTCCACACAGGGGCCGTTTCCTAGTTCCTCACCCATAATACCCGGCAATATAATCACTTATCAAGATGGACTCTCGTTGAAGATCAGCAAGATCAACCAACAGATCCATATAAAGAGCCATGGACTGATCCGTTGAGGACCAGCAAGGTCAGTCAACCATATCTATGCCCGGTTTCAGAAAACAACTCTTACTCCTTGTTCCAATATCTTCCACGACGCACGTGTGGGTATCTTCAGCGACCCAGAGCCCGAGCACCGTATGGTCAGCACCCTCTAGGATCCTTCGCAGGTGACCTAGCGCTTCACTCATAGGCCGCTTCCTTGGTCCCTCATCCACCGTACCGGAAGCTCACCATTTAAATCGAACCGAGGCTGGTCAAGACCTCAGTCGACCTTGCTACGCGAGACGTCCTCCATTGACTCTCCGTCAGCAGTTGCAACTTTAACAGTTAGGTCTTCATGACCTTAATCCACAAGACGGTCAAAATGCTTCCCCAGCATTCATGACATAAAACAGCCATTTACAAACAGTCACAAAATACAGTTTCTAAATCGAACTCTTGTCTTTCCATATTATCCACTCTCGGACCACATTACTTATTCCACATTCCATTCAGTGTGTACTCGTTCTCATCCATTCACTCATATAGACTACATTATCTCACATACATCTTCATATTCATTATTCTACATACATATCCATGTTCGTACGTCCACATCATACATCCAATTTCACATTCATACATACGCATCTACATGCATACATCCACATCTACATTCATACATCCATACCTCCATTTCCACATCCACACATCCACATTCATATTCATACATCCACATTCACATGCATACATCCATTTTCGCATCCTCATTCATACATCCACATTCACATACATACATCCACATCCGTATCTACATCCATACATTCACATCCACCTCTTCATTCACAATCACATCCATACATCCACATCTACATACATACATCCATACATCCACATCTACATACATACGTCCATTTTCACATCCTCATTCATACATACACATCCACATACATACATACACATCCGTATCTACATCCATACATCCACATCCACATCAACATTCACATTCATACATATACATCTACATGTATACATCCACATCACATTCATACAACCATATTACATTCATTCTCGTCCTAACACATCCCATATACATCTTAACACATCCTAACTCATCTTAACACATTCTATCACATCTCATACACATCTTATCACATCTTTTTACATCTCATACACCTCTTATCACATCCTATCACTTTTCATACACATCTTATCAAATCTTATCACATCTCATACACCTCTTATCACATCCTATCACTTTCCATACGCATCTTATCAATTCTTATCACATCTCATACACCTCTTATCACATCCTATCACTTTCCATACGCATCTTATCAATTCTTATCACATCTCATACACCTCTTATCACATCTTATCACATCTTATACACCTCTTATCACATCTTATCACATTTCATATCTTTTTCTTTTTTTTTTAAAGAATTCTTATATTTGATATAAGATTTCTCTACACATTTATTTATACATAAATTCCATTTAAGAATACTAACACTTTCGAAATTAAAATCAATCTTTTATGCATCTTCTTATGCATAAATTCAATTTGGTAGGAAATTACACTTTTAGAATAAAAGAATTTCTCTTATGCATCTAAGTTAAGCATAAAATCCATTTATGAGGAAAATCACACTTTTAGTATAAAAAGAATATCTTTTATGCATACCTATATGCATGAAATCCAATATGATAAAAGTAACACTCTTACAATAAAATAATCAACTTTTATGCATACCTCTATGCATGAAATTCAATTATGATAAAAGTCACACTTTTATAATAAAATAATCAACTTTTATGCATACCTCTATGCATGAAATCCAATATGATAAAAGTAACACTTTTGATATAAAAAATTTTCTTTTATGCATACTTCTATGCATGGAAATTAAAAATGATAAAAGTAACACTTTTGATATAAAAAAAATTTTCCTTTATGCATACTTCTATGCATGAAAATTAAAAATGATAAAAATAACACTTTTGATATAAAAATTTATCCATTATGCATACTTCTATGCATGAAATAAAAATGGTAAAAATAACACTTTTGATATAAAAATTTATCCATTATGCATACTTCTATGCATGAAATAAAAATGGCAAAAATAACACTTTTGATATAAAAATTTATCCATTTTGCATACTTCTATGCATGAAATAAAAATGGTAAAAATAACACTTTTGATATAAAAATTTATCCATTATGCATACTTCTATGCATGAAATAAAAATGGTAAAAATAACACTTTTGATATAAAAATTTATCCATTATGCATACTTCTATGCATGAAATAAAAATGGTAAAAATAACACTTTTGATATAAAAATTTATCCTTTATGCATAATATTAAAATTCAATTTCTCCATGATTGTAATGAAATTCTTTCAATTAATCTAGGATGATAATTCCTAGAATATGGTAGGAAGTCCTCTTTTTATGCTTTGAATGAGATTATTTTATGCATAATTTTTATAAAAATTTTGCCATAGCTCCGCTGCTATGACTGATAAATCTCAATTTTTGTAAGGGATAATGCTTATCATTAAGAAAATAATTAAAATGATCTCTAATTGGATTATTAATCCATAATGGATTGAATCATCAATATTCATAAACTAAAAGCATAGAAAAAAGCCATTAATTTGGCCTCAAGCATAGTTAATCTTGGGTTAAGGAAAAGCTTTATGAAAAGCTTGATTTGGATTGAGAACGGGTCATGAGTATGACCATTTCTTGAGTGAGAGAGAGAATTTACATAAGAATCATTAGAATTTAAACATAAATGAAAATTAACTTCAATAGCATTTATTAAATTATGTAACTCTTCACTACTATTCAAACTTCAATAGCATTTAAAAAAAACCATACCAATTAAACTTCTCAAGCTTGAGAGGGGTTGAGAAGAGAGAAACATTGAGAAATTATAGAAAGATCAATATTCACTAATTACCTTACAACTTGCTTGATTCTTTGTTCACGGTAGAGGCCCCCAACCAATCAATTGGTTAAGTATGTTGATGGAGCCACTAATGGGGATTGAAGAAAGAGGGAAGCTCCAAAAACTATTGAATTATTAAATGAATTCACAGTTCTTGGCTTAGGTGGAGTAGAGTAACGATGCATAAACACTATATATTTTTCAACAAGGGGGAGGCTTCTATTTATAGGAAAAATTGAGCTCCTAACCAAACAAACTGATTCTAGAATTTTCTAAATCAGTTTGGTCAATATTTGACCATTTTTAGGTCAGTTAAGCTAACTTTTTGGAACTAGACTTAAATGAGGAGAGAGGAGAGATGAAATATGTCAATTTTTATGAGTTTAAAACTCATTCAAGCATGTGAAATATGCACCTCCTTTAAAGAACTCCCTTTCCTTACATATGTGTCATAATGGAATCATTTTAATATTGCTCATAGTTTTTTACTAATAAACCTTGTACATTTTCAACTCTTCATCTTATGTGAAATATGCACCTCCTTTAAAGAACTCCCCTTCCTTACATATGTGTCATAATGGAATCATTTTAATATTGCTCATAGTTTTTTTACTAATAAACCTTGTACATTTTCAACTCTTCATCTTATGTGAAATATGCACCTCCTTTAAAGAACTCCCCTTCCTTACATATGTGTCATAATGGAATCATTTTAATATTGCTCATAGTTTTTTTACTAATAAACCTTGTACATTTTCAACTCTTCATCTTATGTGAGCATTTACTCATTTTTGGATACCCAAAATATCTCATATTTTTAATATTGCTCATAGTTTTTTACTAATAAACCTTGTACATTATTTTCAACTCTTCATCTTATGTGAGCATTTACTCATTTTTGGGTATCTTCTTTTACAAATTGGATTTATCTCCTCCCTACACTTGGATTGATGCTATTGGCCCATAGGAACCTTAATTGGACCATAATCCAAAAATTTCTGAAAATCTAGACCCTTAGGCTAAGGTCCTTTATACCCATTTTCAATTAATTCCAATTGCACATTGGAAAATTCTTTTTGAATTTCTGTTTCAGGGGAATTTATCTTAATTATAAGAGATATTTTTCTATCCAAAAATATTCAAAATCTGAATATTCTCTCTCTAGAATATTTTCTCTCTCTAGGTTAAAACAGTTAGAAACAAGTCTTTTATATTTCTGAAGAGGGATTGATTACAGGGAAAGATGCTGGACATTTTGAGAGGCTGGGGAGGAATCTTACATTCTCTCCCACTTAAAAAACGCGAGATGCCCTCATCTCGCAAACTGGGGTAATTTCGCAAGATGCACAAGTATGAGACTGAGAGAAATTTTTTTTAATTAAGATTAACCACCAATTAAAAAAAATCTCAAGAGAGCAAGATTCAAGATAAGAACAAGATTTAAACTTTATTCATTCTCGGAACTTATACAGTAAAGATATAAGAACTCTTTACACTTCCATAAGCCCGTCCATCATATGGTCACAAAAGCAGCACTCACAAGCTGCACAAGTATAGGGTAACTCATCTATGGGAATGATTCTGCTGGTTTATTGCCGCACCTATCTCAGTGGTATGAGGTGATCTAACAAAAGGACCTCTGAGAGGCAAGCCAAAAACGGGGTAAAGGCATATCTTCTCATGAGGAAGAAAACACGCCAGTAAGAAGACCCGCTCAGAAAACCCAGGATGCCTTGATCTCATGACGCAGTAGTATCGGGGACCCAAACCCAAAGCTTCAATAACCATGGCCAAGCGGACATTGTTACGGAAGTGCTGCTGACCCCAGGGTGTTACCCTAGTTATGTCTTGATAGGTCCGCCATTTTGTCTGCGCTACAGAAGTTCCCAAGTGAGGGAAAAGTGAGCGCTCATACTGCTCTATAAAATCTTTCTTCACAGACTCCCTTGCGTCTTGAAGGTGAGAAATCATCATGGATAAAACTAATTCTTGTTGCCAAGCCATGAAGGAGATTAAAAAAGAAAGAAGATCGATGGAAGTAAGATTACTGTGAACGACAAGTAAAAGTTACGACTTATATAAAGGAAGGAGCTAGCGTAACTTAGAAGCCAATGGTAACTTGCCACTGAAGTTTTACCGTCTTTCCATGATTTGGGTTTGGCACATTTTTCTATAGAAGGCATTCAGAACTTTGAGATGAGGAGATAAAAGAAGTTCGTAAGCTAAATCACCTACTTTCTTTGGTCCACAATATCTGGGAGATAACTTCTTATACTTCCCAAGAGATAAAGAACTTCTTTTGGGCCGTACTCGAGACCAAAACCTTGATATCCAAAACATCGATTCTCACTTCTGAACTCGTTGTTCTGAATCCTTAAAACAGGTGGGACTCTTGAGAAGTATTCAGGAAAAAGGTTCTTCCTTTTTTAAACAGAATCTTTCTTTTATTTTAGAGAGAGAATAATTATAAGATCAGAAAGGGAGATTCTTACTCCTGTATACCTCTAAGGCTGGGGAAGGAATCTTACATTCTACCCCACTTAAAAGGTGCAAGATGTCCTCATCTCGCAAGTAGAGGACAACTCTTTTGCTTAAGATCCAATTTATTCTAGGGTTCCTTATATTCCGGTCAACCCAACAGAATATGGGGATAAATATCCCTTATATAGAACTCATCATTAAATAACAATTCATTCAGATCATATCATTCATATTTTTAACACGATAATGGTCCACTAGACCAAAAAATTTTCTTCTGAACATTCCTCCACAGGAATTTTAGTCAAGCAAGTTCTCAATTTGTCATCCCTTAACTTGATCCACCAAGTCAAGTATTAATAGTAGCAATCTGACAGCACAATCCACTAATCTCATAGTGATTTGCTGAAATCATTATCATCATTCCAGTTATGAATATCATCACAGGGACTCATCCCATTCATCCTCATTGAAGCTTATTACATTTCAACCAAATTTCAGGGATCATCATTTTTCAATCAGAATCCAAATCAATTCATCAATTCTCAAACAGAATTAAAAATCATATCAACCACGTTCGAAATCATCCTCTGGATAGCATTAACGCTTATAATTTCAAGTCTTAGATTTACTCGTATATACTGTCGGTAAAGAGCTGCAGTTATACCCTTGGTATATACGGATAGTCATGATACTCGAAACTATAAGGTAAATACCATCATGTCTAGGTCTCAAGCAAGTCAGGGTTCCATACAATTGCGGTACTTCCAATTTAAGACCCAATTACTAATTTACGAATTTCAATTTGAATTAACAATTTGTATGAATTATATCAAACAATTACAACCTTTTTGTGCGTCTTGATAAACTTTTGACATAATTTGCTCCTCAGTTGATCTTATTGGAGATCTATGACTTAAGTCTGATAAATAGATTTTTCTTTATCCGATCGTCCGTAAAAAAACATTTGTATATTTATATACAAGTTGAAATAATTACATAGAGTGGCTCGGCTCCAAAATTCAAAATCTCTTCGAGAGACGCATAAGACGACGGTACTGGGCCATAGTCATGCCCTGTTACATAAGTTCTCTAACTGCGAAGGGAGTTATTATTTTCTCCTTAGGGATAAATCGACTAAGGAGTCTATAAATTCGACATGAAAGTCTAAAATTTCGAGGTGTCGAATGATATAGAATGACACCACGCACCATTTTCAGCTTTAACAGGATCATAGTCAATGAGAGATTCTGCCACAACATTGTACGGCGGTTGCAATGGGCGTGGACATATTGCCCTGCAAACCACTTATGTTGTATTCTCTCCGCTGGGGTAGGAAAATATAAATCCGCGAAATGGCGTGCGAGTCTTGCTCGGCTTGTTTGAGTTGAAGCGGAAGAGATGAGATGCTCGAAGGCAAATGCAATCATATCTTGAGACTGGGTGAGGTCGGAAATACCAGATAAATGTGGAACTTCCATCTATAAAAACAATTTCTTTGATTAAAATTTCTCCATTAAAGAAGCTTACGGAATGAAAATACATTATGAAAATGCTGTTTCTGAATTCTTATTACCAATTTCAGATAAGAATTTAATTATCTTTATTAGCTTTCAAAACCGCTCTGATACCAACTGTGAGAGCCCTGTTCCCACCACGCAACAGATTCGGGGTACTAGCAGCGGAAATAACACTTCTCGCGCGGGACAGGGGTCCCACATTCGGAGCCTCGCCCACGGATATCCGGATAAGAGACTAATCCGTCGGTTATTCCAAAACCGAACCCGGAAAAACTTCCTTTATCGGAAGGCACGGGCGATTCCACCAGGATAACTTTTTACTCTAACGTAGTCGAGATCATTTCTGATCGAGTTGATCCAATTGCATCTATAAGATACTTGGTCAGATCAAGGAAGAAACTTGCACTTGGATCATTGGGATCAACGCTTTTTTCCCCATTCAAGAGGCACAGCCGTTGATTCCTATCCATAGAACAATTTCTGTCCGGGATTTACTTTATCTATCGTAATAACAGAATTTTTGAGTCTCGATTTACGGATCCATCAGTCCAGCGCCTAACCCCATCCGATCCCATGGGTTAGCTAACCGCCCAACCACTGTAGTGATGGGATCCAATTTGAAATTTGATTAGGTTTTTGTCCCGGGTACCAAGGAAAAGAGTTCCAAGGCCCCCTAGCCGGAAGTTCATGCAAACATAAAACTAGCCACACCACTTACACACCCAATATGAAATTGCCTTTTCTTAGCATCAGCTAACTTTAAAACAATCCTTTAATGAAACCATAGTACCACTGATCACAATCTTCCAATTTATCCGGTTGATTCATAATTTCCCATCATTCCTTCATCAGAGTATCTATGGCATCATTGGCAACTAGAACGCTCACCACTTGTCCACACAGGGGCCGTTTCCTAGTTCCTCACCCATAATACCCGGCAATATAATCACTTATCAAGATGGACTCTCGTTGAAGATCAGCAAGATCAACCAACAGATCCATATAAAGAGCCATGGACTGATCCGTTGAGGACCAGCAAGGTCAGTCAACCATATCCATGCCCGGTTTCAGAAAACAACTCTTACTCCTTGTTCCAATATCTTCCACGACGCACGTGTGGGTATCTTCGGCGACCCAGAGCCCGAGCACCGTATGGTCAGCACCCTCTAGGATCCTTCGCAGGTGACCTAGCGCTTCACTCATAGGCCGCTTCCTTGGTCCCTCATCCACCGTACCGGAAGCTCACCATTTAAATCGAACCGAGGCTGGTCAAGACCTCAGTCGACCTTGCTACGCGAGACGTCCTCCATTGACTCTCCGTCAGCAGTTGCAACTTTAACAGTTAGGTCTTCATGACCTTAATCCACAAGACGGTCAAAATGCTTCCCCAGCATTCATGACATAAAACAGTCATTTACAAACAGTCACAAAATACAGTTTCTAAATCGAACTCTTGTCTTTCCATATTATCCACTCTCGGACCACATTACTTATTCCACATTCCATTCAGTGTGTACTCGTTCTCATCCATTCACTCATATAGACTACATTATCTCACATACATCTTCATATTCATTATTCTACATACATATCCATGTTCGTACGTCCACATCATACATCCAATTTCACATTCATACATACGCATCTACATGCATACATCCACATCTACATTCATACATCCATACCTCCATTTCCACATCCACACATCCACATTCATATTCATACATCCACATTCACATGCATACATCCATTTTCGCATCCTCATTCATACATCCACATTCACATACATACATCCACATCCGTATCTACATCCATACATTCACATCCACCTCTTCATTCACAATCACATCCATACATCCACATCTACATACATACATCCACATCTACATCCATACATCCACATCTACATACATACGTCCATTTTCACATCCTCATTCATACATACACATCCACATACATACATACACATCCGTATCTACATCCATACATCCACATCCACATCAACATTCACATTCATACATATACATCTACATGTATACATCCACATCACATTCATACAACCATATTACATTCATTCTCGTCCTAACACATCCCATATACATCTTAACACATCCTAACTCATCTTAACACATTCTATCACATCTCATACACATCTTATCACATCTTTTTACATCTCATACACCTCTTATCACATCCTATCACTTTCCATACACATCTTATCAAATCTTATCACATCTCATACACCTCTTATCACATCTTATCACTTTCCATACACATCTTATCAATTCTTATCACATCTCATACACCTCTTATTACATCCTATCACTTTCCATACGCATCTTATCAATTCTTATCACATCTCATACACCTCTTATCACATCCTATCACTTTCCATACGCATCTTATCAATTCTTATCACATCTCATACACCTCTTATCACATCTTATCACATTTCATATCTTTTTCTTTTTTTTTTAAAAAAAGAATTCTTGATATAAGATTTCTCTACACATTTATTTATACATAAATTCCATTTAAGAATACTAACACTTTCGAAATTAAAATCAATCTTTTATGCATCTTCTTATGCATAAATTCAATTTGGTAGGAAATTACACTTTTAGAATAAGAGAATTTCTCTTATGCATCTAAGTTAAGCATAAAATCCATTTATGAGGAAAATCACACTTTTAGTATAAAAAGAATATCTTTTATGCATACCTATATGCATGAAATCCAATATGATAAAAGTAACACTCTTACAATAAAATAATCAACTTTTATGCATACCTCTATGCATGAAATTCAATTATGATAAAAGTCACACTTTTATAATAAAATAATCAACTTTTATGCATACCTCTATGCATGAAATCCAATATGATAAAAGTAACACTTTTGATATAAAAAATTTTCTTTTATGCATACTTCTATGCATGGAAATTAAAAATGATAAAAGTAACACTTTTGATATAAATTTTTTTTTTCCTTTATGCATACTTCTATGCATGAAAATTAAAAATGATAAAAATAACACTTTTGATATAAAAATTTATCCATTATGCATACTTCTATGCATGAAATAAAAATGGTAAAAATAACACTTTTGATATAAAAATTTATCCATTATGCATACTTCTATGCATGAAATAAAAATGGCAAAAATAACACTTTTGATATAAAAATTTATCCATTATGCATACTTCTATGCATGAAATAAAAATGGTAAAAATAACACTTTTGATATAAAAATTTATCCATTATGCATACTTCTATGCATGAAATAAAAATGGTAAAAATAACACTTTTGATATAAAAATTTATCCATTATGCATACTTCTATGCATGAAATAAAAATGGTAAAAATAACACTTTTGATATAAAAATTTATCCTTTATGCATAATATTAAAATTCAATTTCTCCATGATTGTAATGAAATTCTTTCAATTAATCTAGGATGATATTTCCTAGAATATGGTAGGAAGTCCTCTTTTTATGCTTTGAATGAGATTATTTTATGCATAATTTTTATAAAAATTTTGCCATAGCTCCGCTGCTATGACTGATAAATCTCAATTTTTCTAAGGGATAATGCTTATCATTAAGGAAATAATTAAAATGATCTCTAATTGGATTATTAATCCATAATGGATTGAATCATCAATATTCATAAACTAAAAGCATAGAAAAAAGCCATTAATTTGGCCTCAAGCATAGTTAATCTTGGGTTAAGGAAAAGCTTTATGAAAAGCTTGATTTGGATTGAGAACGGGTCATGAGTATGACCATTTCTTGAGTGAGAGAGAGAATTTACATAAGAATCATTAGAATTTAAACATAAATGAAAATTAACTTCAATAGCATTTATTAAATTATGTAACTCTTCACTACTATTCAAACTTCAATAGCATTTTAAAAAAACCATACCAATTAAACTTCTCAAGCTTGAGAGGGGTTGAGAAGAGAGAAACATTGAGAAATTATAGAAAGATCAATATTCACTAATTACCTTACAACTTGCTTGATACTTTGTTCACGGTAGAGGCCCCCAACCAATCAATTGGTTAAGTATGTTGATGGAGCCACTAATGGGGATTGAAGAAAGAGGGAAGCTCCAAAAACTAGTGAATTATTAAATGAATTCACAGTTCTTGGCTTAGGTGGAGTAGAGTAACGACGCATAAACACTATATATTTTTCAACAAGGGGGAGGCTTCTATTTATAGGAAAAATTGAGCTCCTAACCAAACAAACTGATTCTAGAATTTTCTAAATCAGTTTGGTCAATATTTGACCATTTTTAGGTCAGTTAAGCTAACTTTTTGGAACTAGACTTAAGTGAGGAGAGAGGAGAGATGAAATATGTCAATTTTTATGAGTTTAAAACTCATTCAAGCATGTGAAATATGCACCTCCTTTAAAGAACTCCCTTTCCTTACATATGTGTCATAATGGAATCATTTTAATATTGCTCATAGTTTTTTACTAATAAACCTTGTACATTTTCAACTCTTCATCTTATGTGAAATATGCATCTCCTTTAAAGAACTCCCCTTCCTTACATATGTGTCATAATGGAATCATTTTAATATTGCTCATAGTTTTTTTACTAATAAACCTTGTACATTTTCAACTCTTCATCTTATGTGAAATATGCACCTCCTTTAAAGAACTCCCCTTCCTTACATATGTGTCATAATGGAATCATTTTAATATTGCTCATAGTTTTTTTACTAATAAACCTTGTACATTTTCAACTCTTCATCTTATGTGAGCATTTACTCATTTTTGGATACCCAAAATATCTCATATTTTTAATATTGCTCATAGTTTTTTACTAATAAACCTTGTACATTTTCAACTCTTCATCTTATGTGAGCATTTACTCATTTTTGGGTATCTTCTTTTACAAATTGGATTTATCTCCTCCCTACACTTGGATTGATGCTATTGGCCCATAGGAACCTTAATTGGACCATAATCCAAAAATTTCTGAAAATCTAGACCCTTAGGCTAAGGTCCTTTATACCCATTTTCAATTTATTCCAATTGCACATTGGAAAATTCGTTTTGAATTTCTGTTTCAGGGAAATTTATCTTAATTATAAGAGATATTTTTCTATCCAAAAATATTCAAAATCTGAATATTCTCTCTCTAGAATATTTTCTCTCTCTAGGTTAAAACAGTTAGAAACAAGTCTTTTATATTTCTGAAGAGGGATTGATTACAGGGAAAGATGCTGGACATTTTGAGAGGCTGGGGAGGAATCTTACAATTCATGGGACATAGAGAAGTTTTCGCAACACTTCAAGTAGTTTCTCGAGAATTCTTTTGGCCTCATTTGAAAAATGATGTAGCAAAATTTGTAGCTAAGTGTAACATTTGTCAGCAATTAAAAGCTACAAAGGCAAAGCTTTGGGATTGCTTATGCCTTTACCCATTCCAGACCGACCATGGGAACAAGTGTCTATGGACTTCATTACAGGCTTTCCTACTACTTCCAGTCATCATGACATGATTTGGACAATAGTGGACAAGTTTAGTAAGCAAGCCTATTTCATTCCATGTAAAAAGACACTGACTTCTCAGCAAGCTGCGACCATATTTGTCAAGCAAATCTTTGTTCGTCATGGTCTACCCAAAGTGATAGTTTTTTATAGAGATTCCAAATTTTGTAGTCACTTTTGGATTGCTCTTTTCTCAAGGCACTAAGTTAGATTTTTCTACGGCTTTTCATCCTGAATCAAATGGACAGACCGAAGTCACGAATAGCACTATCTTGGATATGCTTAGAGCCTATGTTTCCCAGCAACCTAGTTCATGGGATAAGTACATACATCTACTCCAATAATACTCCTCATTCTGCTCTACTGGTCGAGCACCATTTGAGATTATCTATGGTAGAGCTTTGCCTATTTCGGCTACTAGACTCTCCCATAAGATTGAAGCTGCTGACCAATATACTCGAGACTTTGATCGCATTTTATCTGAAGTGTGTGATTGTATTGCAAGAGCTCAAGAGAAGTATACATTTCAAGCAAATAGGAAGCGTAAAGATTTTTCATTCCCAGAAGGTGATTATGTACTTTTGAGAATTGAGAAGAGACGATTGAAGAGTGTGGAAAAATTCCCTGCAGTTAAACTTGCACCTAGATACTATGGACCATTTAAAATTATTGAAAAGATTAACGATGTGGCCTATAGACTAGAGTTGCCATCTAATTGGAATATCCACAACTCTTTCCATATTCATCTCTTGAAACCCTTTCGAGGAACACTTCCTTCTCACCCAATTTATGAGGAACTACCTCTTGTTGAAGGAGAGGAAGAAGTCTTAGTTCCTGATGCTATTATTGATCAAGAGACGACAACAACAAGAACTGGGAACCAATACATCAAATATCTTTTGACATTCAAAAACCATCCTCAAGAAAATGCAAAATGGATGCCCGAGAAATTTTTCTGGGCTTATCCTGAGATCCTTCGTTCTTTTCAAACCCAGCAAACCTGCAATTGAGGGCAATTGCAAACTCAAGCAAGAGGGATGTCATGAGAATATATTTTAAGTCCTCTTTAAGAATATTATTTTCCCCTCTTGAGTAATTTGGGGACGCCTAGGTTACTCTTGCGTCATGCCGGCTAGGTTAATATCGTGGGTGACACCACTATAAATATTAATACGTGTGGTATATGACGTATGCTTGGGGCCATCTATGATTATTTCAGTTAGGTTTGTATGGCAGGGTGATTCCTGGGGTACTTACGCCTGGTAGTAGTCATGAGTTGGTGATGGTTTGTGCCTGTTTAATATTTGTGGGATTAATTTAATTATTAATTGGGCTTATATTTATAGGTGATGAAGATTACGAGGATTGATGAATAATGTCGAGGAGAATGTTTCTTATGCGCATCATATTTATTTTTACAAGCGTAGCTTGTAACCTTAGTAGTTGATTTTTCCATTTTGATACATTGGGAAAAATACATTTATAATGTTGAATTTATTAAAGCCTAAAGGCTTTACCCTAGCCCCAATTTTTGGGACACTCTATTTTTGTTGTGGAAGAGTGACGTGCTCTCTAAAAGCACACTTTGTATATTTTTGGGGGCTATGGCCTATTTTTGTTTGAAAGCTAATAAAAAAATACTCTTGTGTGGGGGGAAGGCCACGCACAAGGGGGGGAAAGATTGCACCCAGCATGTTTGTCCTGGAGCTAAGTATTATGTTTGCTATGCTTTTGTTCAATTTATTTTGATTTTGTTAAAACCTGCAAAGCATGTGTTTTCATGGTTGAATTTATGTGTTGAATTTCTCAAGTGTCCCACAAGCTATCCTAGAGAACGATTCTGTTTTCAACAAGACCCTAGAATAGCCAAAACGTTGAACAACAAAGGTCTGGGGAGATTTGCTAAGTACTGGGATGGGGCATCAATTGGGTGGAAGGAGCTTGAGCAACTGGAGATGGATCTTGCCTTATCTCATAGGGAAGCACAACTTGTCAAACATTTGTTGGAGGAGGTGCAGAAAGGTTGGACATCCACAACTGTCAACAGTGGATGAATCTTGCTGGATTAGGGTGCTGGATTAGGGACAGGTCCTGGTTTAATGGATCTAATCTAGACAGAGGTACAACCAAAGTCTTGTACAATGCATTGATAATGAGTGAGGATAATGTCATCTATTGTAATAGAGTCTCAAAAGAAAGGTGGAGCCCCCACTGTTGGGGAGAAGGAAATGAAAGGCAAAATGGGAGACTAAAATACCTACTAAATCTCAGGTTTTTCTGTGGAGAGTGTGCATGGAAGCTTTGCCTACTAGTTCAGAGGAACTTTACTAGAGATGTAAGACTGCTTTGGAATATGGGAAGCATGCATTTTGGGATTGCCCTGCCATTATGGGAGCCTGGTCCAAGATTGGGAAATGGGTTAATAGTAACGTACAGGTACCTACAAAGTCAATGGGGGGACTGGTTGATTGGGAGATGGGCAACAAATGATGGACGTGTTGATTTGATTTTTAATATTATCAGATTCTATTGCTTGTGGGAGATCTGGAATTCCAAAAACTGCATTATTTTTCAGAAAGCTTGTGACACAAGAATTGATGTGAATGGGTTGGTGCATAAGTGTATATGTACGTGCTAGTCTATATGCTTGGTTAACAAGTTGAATGGAGTAGGGGTGGTTCAGTTGATTCACGCTATGTAGTCAGGTATCATTTGACCCCTTCTCCTTTGGGTGTTACATGCAGACATACTGGGATGTGCCTAATGGTGTGGTGTTCTGGTTTTCAAGGTCTTACAAAGCTGAAGTTGGATGCCAAACCCGTCAGATATGGACCTAAGACTAAGAGATGGTACAAGAAGGTAAAGAAAGCAAGATACACCTTTGTTGCCTTTACTGAGAACCCAACATGTACCAGAGCAACAGTCGAACACATACCAAATGCCAATACTTAAGTAGTTTCATGGAAAAGCCTGGTGCAGATGTTCGACACCAACACAAAGGCAAGGAAATTACAGCTAACAGGAGTTGCATACCATGTAGAATAAAAGCATGTCTATCAATGAGTATACTTTAAATATCAAGGGCATTGTTGAATCCCTTGAATCTATCAATGTATCGGTGGAAGATGATGATTTAGTGAACATGGGCTTGGCAAAGAGTACAAGTCATTCAAGACCTTCATTGTAGTCAGGGATTTCATTAACGTCTTCACAATTTCGTGATCACGTTAACAAAACCTATTGTTAACATATTAAAACTTGTGATCACATTGTATATTCACATGACCTGAGCAATGACCTGCCAGAACCCACTAGTCCCGTAACACCTCCGGGCTTTTATCTTTCCCGACGGGCCCGTCGGGAAAACTATTTATCCCGGCGGGCCCGTCGGGAAAAATAAAAGCCCGGCGGGCCCGCCGGGAAAAATAAAGAATACCGACGGGGTACTATTCTGTATATAAACACTGCCCGACACCCATCGTACAACTTTTGGGGAGATAGTCCTTGTTTTGGGGGCGTGATATCTCTCCTCAAAGTACTTGTAGAGCTCTCGAGTTGCTAGAAGTGTCCTCTTGGGAAGAACGTCCTTATCTTAGGGGCTGTCGTCTTTCCTTGTAGGCACTCCTAAGGCTATTGAGCCACTCGTCCTTAGTTCTTTGAACTGGGGGTAGGGTGTGGTTCGTAGCTAATACTTGCGGAGATTTAGGGACAAATTTGGAGTCATTCAGCTTTGCATTTGAGCCACGTACGTAATCTACCTCATTCTGCTTTATGAATGGTTTGATGGAGCCAAGAGTCCTGCTTAGGGGCTTGTATTGGTTCTTGATACTTGATATAGTTTAGAGTAGACAAGGGTCTATTATCCTATACTAGAGTATTGGG
This sequence comes from Cibotium barometz, assembly GCF_041138505.1. Classification (NCBI taxonomy): domain Eukaryota; kingdom Viridiplantae; phylum Streptophyta; class Polypodiopsida; order Cyatheales; family Cibotiaceae; genus Cibotium; species Cibotium barometz. Next base: position 16,151,422 of record NC_141058.1, read on the forward strand.
CAAGCATAGATCTTTGATTTTCTTTGTGAATGTTAGAGAAGGTCTATTGTCCTATACTAGAGTATTGGGCAAGCATAGATCTTTGATTGTGTAAAGTATCCTTAATTGGGTACAAAAGGCATCCTTCATTGGGGGTGCAATGTGCATGATAGTTTCAAAGTAGTTTTGTAGTAAGACCTTGCAAGATAGTTTGAAGTAGTTTTGTGTTATGTGATGATCTTTTGTATTTGTCAAGATAGTTTCGAAGTACTTTGTCTGCTAATGTATGTTTTGTAATACGTGAGTGATTTGTTGTTTTTTCATTTGTGTATTCATTGTTATATGCTTGGTTGAATAGGTTATTTGTTGAGATGGAGGACAATGTTGGATCTAGTGATACCTCCAATAGAGTCCAAATTTCAAATAGCAGGAAAAAAAAGGCACCTGGGATAGAGTGGCAATATGCAATTAACATTGGTGATCGATTCATAGATTGGGAGTGTAAGCTATGCCATGCAGTAAAATCAGGTGGGGCGCCTCGACTAAGAGAACACTTTTTAGGCGGACCGAAGAAAAAGTCATGTACCCACCCCTCTGCACCTATAGTGGCCAAACGCATAAGAGAAGAAATTCAAAAGAAAGATTCAAGAAAACATGACACTCCTACCGTTAATGTATCAAGGCAGCAAGAACACTGTTGTTCTAATCATCAAACTCCCGCTACATCGCCTACTTGTACCCCGAACGGCAATGTGCAACCAGAAAGTAATCTACCCAGTGCATCTTCCTGCAAGCGAAACTTTGACGTAGGAAATATACCCATGCGTCAAACTTCATTGCAAGAAAGCCTACGTCAAGGTCGACTCGATGATGCACAACTCGTCCTTGCTGAAGCGATTTACTTTTCTGGGAGTGCTATGATGATGGTGGACAGTGAGCATTGGAAGAGAGCATGGAAGAAAATTGGTGAGTTTGGACCAGGGTTTTCACCGCCTACGTACCATGCTATGCGAAATGATCTATTAGAGAAATGTTATGCGCAAGTAAAAGAACGTGTACAAAGAATAATTCTTAGCAATATAGAGCTTTCTGGATGTAGTATAGTAAGTGATGAATGGTCTAATGTGCAAAGAAAACCATTAATTAATATAATGGTTATTTCACCTAGAGGTGAGACTTTCATCCGTGCCGTGGATTCAGCTGGTTCAATCACAACTGGGGCTTACATTGCTCAAGTCATTAGCTCTGTGAGATAGAGGAAGTGGGTGCCAAAAATGTAGTCCAAGTCGTCATGGACAATGTAAAAAATTGTAAAAATGCATCCAAAATCCTACAGCGACAATATCCACATATTTTTCCGGTAGGCTGTAATACTCATAGTTTGAATCTTGTATTAAAAGATTGGTATAAATCTGATGATACCAAATGGTTTGCCTCAATCGTCGACACTGCTCGCCAGCTTGTGAAATTCATGCTCAAGAGACAGAGAGTGTTAGATATTTTTCGACCTCGCATGTCAGTTATGTTAAAGCTTCCAGTGGAGACTAGGTTTTGCACTCACTTTTACACTTTTGAGTCTCTTCTTAGAAATAAAGATGCAGTTTGCGAAACATTTACATGCATGGCATTTCATGACTGGGAGAACACTCAACTTAAAAAAGTGAAAGAGAAAATCAAAGTCTTGAAGGGAGCGCTTACGAGAAGAAGTTGGTGGAACAGTGTGATGGATGCATACCATGTAATGATGCCTGTTATGTATGCTGTATGAAGTCTTGATCAAAGAGCGCCTAATCTTGGAAAAGCATGGATGCAATGGTGAACTGTCCAGCGGAGTTTGGAGTGTCCTGAGAAATTAGATCATTCAGTGGTGGAAAAGCAATGGCGTGTACCATTCTCCAGTAGACAAAGAAAAGTTCTATTGAAGTACTTTCATGCTAGATGGATTGGAGCGCATTCACCACTACACAGTGCTGCTTACATGTTAGATCCTGAATATTGGAATATGGATTTGATGTCCAATGTTGAGGTGGTGCAAGATTTTTATAAAGTGGTAAACACTTTCTATAATAATGATGATGATCGTGTACAGTGCATAAAGGAGATGACCTCATTTCGATTGAAAGAGGGTTTATTTTCCAACTCCCTTGTTCAACAAATGGCTAAAGAGCAACCTGCATGGAAGTGGTGGATGATGAATGGTGGTGAGCATTATGCTTTATTGCGCAACCTTGCGATGAAGGTTCTAAGTCAGTGCTCTTCAAACTCAGGCTCAGAAAGAAACTGGAGCATGTACAAATATATTCACAGTACTATTCGCAATCGACTTCTTGCAGATCGAGCAGATAAACTTGTTTACATGTATTGCAATGAAAAGATCTTGCAAGACATTAAAAGCGAAGAGTATGAAGAAGATATGCCCAGATGGATGTACAATTGTGATGATGTAGTAGACGAGAACTTTGATGTTGGACGCACGTTGTGCACCACCCTTGAGATAGAAGACAATTTAGACATTGACTTAGATGAGCTTAATTTAGCAGATGAGAGAGTAAATGGTGAAAGAATTTTGGAGCAAGATACTGACATAGAGGAAGAAGTCACTTCATTAATTTCATAAAAAGTACTTGTACAAATGATCGTATTTGGAGAAATTATCAATACAAAAGTAAGATTTGTTTTTCTTAGCTTTCATCTTGAAATAAATTACGAATTGCACTAGGAGTTGCATCTAAAGGTCGTGGTGGTTTATATTCGCTAGCCATGCCGAACACTGTATAAATACCTTGATTTATTGGGACACTGCACAATGCACATGTGGAAGTATTTTGCATTTGCCTCACTAAACATATGAAGTGGTAGTAGTGTCCACAGGGTAGTATATACTGGCCGCTCCACCCATCGAATACTTTGTAACATACAGGACCTTGGGGGGTGGAGGAACTAGTAGCCTCAGCAGAAACTCCCACAAGATCAGGATGTATCAAAAAATGAGAGATGTGGTTTCCTTGGCGCACAAGAGCAATACGTGAAGAGATGCTCTGCACATCTTGGCTGATCTTTGTTAGCTGCTCTTGAATCCCTCTATTGGCCGGGGGAGGAGTTGACGCTTGAGTTAATCAGTCAGCTTCTTTCTCCTTCTCTGCTAGCTGTGCCCCTAAGCTTTCTTTGACCTTGTTTAACTCCAATCCAGCGCCCTCCACCATGAGAGCAAGTTCTTCCCTTGTGAATGTCACTGTCTCTTCATGTATGTCGTGGGTGTTGACAGTGGCCTCTCTGGAGGCGAAGTCCACTGGAGTTTCTAGGATAAATTGAGCATATAGTATCTTAGCGAAATAGAGTGGAGCGTCGGCGTTATGGAGAGGACGACCGTACACCTCCAAGAAAATGCGCTCGGCATTAGTTTTGATATCATTGTGAGTGCAACGTGAAATCTTCCATCTTTCCTTCTTAATCTCGCCATCTGGACATGGCCATATTTCCTTTATCATCTCTGTGGTTACGCGTTTGTTTATGTCTTTCCATTGGGCATAAGTTGGATTTGTCTATTTCGACAACCTGCATGCTGTTCTTGTAGCTTCGCGGGCTGTCAGACCATGTGCAAGGGCCTTCATTCGCTCATATGCCTTCTTGGCTAACTCTTGATGCTCGTTCGCTTGCGCCTCTGCCATATCTGCATGAACATAAATGACTTTAGGATTTTAATGAACTGTAAAGATCAACGTAAGATAAATTGACCATTACTCTCAAAATCTTAAAGTTAAACACCACGAGAGGAGATATGTATTGCAAAGACTCGATGAGAAATATCCACTTGACTCCAAAAATACTTCAAACAATGCGCGCACATCAAATTTTGAAGAGAAAACATAAACTTAAACACCACAAGAGGAGAGAGATATTGCAAAGACTCAATGAGATAATATTTCAAACAATGGACACATCAAATTTTGAAGAGAGAAACAAAATGCCATTCCTGAAACTTAATCTCTTGATACTGTATCATTACAAAGTTGGGGTGAATGACACCGATAGCTCTACAAGAGGACGTTGTGCCCTCGTTGGGTCAGTATTTAGTGATCTAAAAAATTCAACTACTTGCAAAATTGATTTTCGCTCATTGCGATTAGGCAGAAACATCCAATTTTTGACTCTATGAATAATAGTATCCATGGTAACTTTGTCATAGGAACTATTATCCATCCACAACTCTTGTACTTTCTGCCAAAAGTCATATAAAGTTTGTAATAAATATCCCAAGGCAAAAACATCAGATGCAGGAGTGTATGCATCTGCCAAAAATGGATCATAAAGCTCCGGGGCTATCCACGGCCGTTTATTTCGCTCTCTGTCTGCGTAGGAGACTGCCTGTGCCACCTTCTCAGGATTCTTGTCTGCTTCAAATACAAAATTGAGAGACACCCGTTTTTTGGGCGCTCTTAGTAGTAACCCACAATCGATAATATCTATGCGTGGCTTCAACTCTTTTGTAAAATCCAACACTACATTGAATGGATGTAGGTCGGTATGTACAATTCCTACCAGATGTGCTGCCGCTAGGCCTTCCACCAGGGCATGCATAATATGTGGCATGGTTATTACTATTTGTTTTATTTTAGAAAGTTCTAGATGACTTAAAGGAATATTATCAGGCGGGGGTTGTCTCCATCCTCGATCCAAACGGAAAATTGCTCTGGTGAACTCACTGAATCTGAAGGGAACCTTCAGAAGAGTATCACCAAGAGCGCCGCCATTATAGTACGGAAAAATAGTGATCCAAGGAGCTTCTTTTGTAAAGGCAATACACCGATGGATGTAGCACTTGCATACCCTGCTCTGCCTGGAAGCTCTCGAACTTGGCGCTGCCTTCTCCTTTGTAGTGCTTTCCACAAAAAGTAATGTGCTCCGATAAAAATGATATACCTTTAACTGTATACTCTTTTACTATGCCAAAAACACCGGAGCCTATTGTTCTCCCTTCAAACAAAGCCTCGTGCGGGATGCCACTGAGATGTGTGCACATAGAATTGTAGATGGTACGATTAATGATACCTATACCACTTGCATCTGCCTGGCTGGACGTTGCAGTGACGTCCTGGGCAATGCGCACTCTTTTAGGGAGGGACTCTGCTCCAACGCCTTCATGCGCTTGCTCTTGGCTCTTTGCTCGCTCCATACAACGTCCCATAACTGTAGACGTTGTCACGCGCATTTTGGAAAAAAACTCAGCTTTTTGTACCTATTGTATATATGTGTGTATAAGCGGATGAAAGTATGATGGTTAGTTTTTTTTTGGGGTTTTACAAACCTTATTTAGAACCCATGTGCACATGAGTATATGGGTTGTGATGTAGATAGTGTTGAGGATCTGCTGTGGGATGACACCTTGGAAGGTGTCCATGATTTGTTTGAAAAGTATCTAGATATGGATGATGGTGAGCTATTTGATGCTCAGGAGAATGCTGAAAAAATGCGTGGGAGATAATCAGGTTTTGAATGCCATAAGCAGGTTGGAGAATAAAGAGTTTGTGGATGTTGACCAAGAGATGCAGAATGCTGAGCAAGTGTTTGATTTGGGCTCTTTGTTTGATGGAGCTCAAGATGGTCTAGTTGGGAAAGTTTTTTATGATGATGGAGATGTATCGAGTGGAAACATGTGTAGGGGTGTGATAGGGGAAGAGATGAGTGCAAATGTTTTGAAGCATGTGAGCAAAGGAGGGTTGATAAGGATGGAGAGACAGGAGGAGAGCTAGATGGTAAGTGCGCTTGGATGATGCAGCTAGTTGCAAAGGGAAAGGCACAATTGCAGTTTGAAGATAGGCTGCAGGTTGTTGATTCGGGCAGTTGGATCAGTGCAGTTAAGTGGTTTTGGAACATTTTGTTGTTCCCCTTTGATCCAAGAGGGCTATATGTGAAGAGCAGAATAAATCCCTCACAAACACAATGCAAAGGCAAAAAACAATGTATAAATGGTGATGCATGGTCAATCCAGGATGGTGAAAAAGGCCCGTGGCAACCAAGAGAAAAGGCGCAGGTGTGCAATTCAAAATAGAAGGTATATGGCGACCACGAGGAGACAGGGTGGAGCAAGGTTCTAAAAAGAAGGCGAAGGCGGCATCGGATCTACGAAGGTGAAAAAAGATGATTTTTAGGGGACACACGAGGATGGGCAAAAGAGATCATCAGAGGTAAGGTTGCAGTTGAGAGTCTCCTGCAGATTTGTGCGCCTAATTGATGCATGCAGGCTAGAGTTCCTGCAGTTCTTTTCAATGGACAGTGATGACCAGCGTAACTTGAGAAGAGTAGTTCGTGGATCAAAGTAGAGAGAGGGTTGGATGTTGGATAGTATGTCTGAGGGTTCTCAAAGCATCTCCTCTGTTAGATACATGATCTAGTTTGATTTCTTCTCCGACAGTGGCCACTGAAGATGGGGCTTTGAAGTACTATTGTCAAGGTCTATCTATGGATGTTCTTTGAGTTTTTCATGAAGTTTCTTCTTGTCTGATTTTTCCCATGTCTCATGGTTGAGACACTACAATGATTTTGTATATGAAGAAGACAGAGAGGGGCTTATGTCAGTTGTGTCAGTTTTCTACTTTGATGTTTAGCTATGATATGTGTGGTGTTTTCATAGAATACATGAGGGTTGAACCCTTGAGTGAACCCGTTTGATGACTAGAGACCAGATTCTGAGTTAGAATCTATTGAGAAAGGGTACAGGGTCATTTGGTGTCAGCTGAGCTTCAAAATATGATACAAAAGGCTTTCTCTGACCTATTTAAACTTGAGAGAAGTGTGTATGGGTCAGCGCTAAGAATCTAGACTATTAGCAGTTAGCAATAAAAAGGCTAGTGGACATAAGGCGTTACTGAAGAAGAAAGATATCAGTTACTATCAGTTGAGGGCATGTAGTGATGGATATTGGTTGGGTTTGAATGTTTTGAGAGCTTGAGTATGTCAGCTAACCCAAAGAAAAGAGGGTATGCCTCAAATGAGTCAGATTTTTCAACCTTGAGAGGATAGTCATTCGGTGGCATCTGTGGATCAACAGTAGGCATTAGAGAGCCAATTGTGTGGTATCATTGCATGGTGAGGTAATCTGAGGGCTAGGGAGAGTGTGTAGGACACAGAGGGAAAGGTTTGTTTCTGTAAAGGTTTTGGAAGTAGAATTCTGCATCAGAATTCTAAGGTAGAAGTCAGTCTAGATAAGTCAGAAGAGAGATAGAGAAGTGTCAACACAGGACAACATCTCCTTGTCATCAATTTTGCTACAGTTTATGGCAGTTTTGGTGTAATTCCGTGTAGTGGGCGCTACCTCCATATGTACACAAATTATGAGAGATATGTTCAAAGTGGATGACTTGGAGTGTTGAATTGCTGAAGAGGAAGCTCTTGCCTTCAAGTGCATTGGTAGACATGTGTCGTAATTCCATGTCAAGACAGGTGCTTTCTGGGTGTATGGAGTGATCTTTCGGGTGGGCGTGTGCTAGTAAACTCCCAAGAGATCATTTCTTTGAGTCCTCATGGTTCATGGAGGATTGTGTGTTGTGATTTGTGGTGCTGATCTTGTGTCTTGAGCACTTTTGGGAGACATTACTATAGAGGTGTTTTGCTTTCTTGTTATCCCAACAACGTTGCATATTGTCTTCAGGCGGGGTAGCATCTCTAAGATCACTTCATGCTACACGCATGCTCCCCAAAATGATTCGTGTTATGTGTTGATGGTTGAAATCTGCTATCTTCTGTCTATCAAGCAACTCAGCGTTGCCTCCGACGCTGTGCATTTTCCCATATCTGGTCTATTAGATCTCGCATGAGTATCTCAGACTCATTGATCTTTTTGACGACATCATCAGCACATTGTGACACTGTGATCAATGCGAATTGCTCGTAGAACGATTTTACGCTCTTCGGGGGAAAGCATGTTGGTCGTCTTCGTAAATCTAGCAAATATCACTAAACACAAAAAAACAGAATATCAAACATTACTGAAATCAACATCAAGCAAACGTGAGAGAACAGCAATAAGTATATCATTACTTATCAATGTTCAAACAAAAACGGAATATCAAATAATTTTAATGAACTCAACATCATCCAATACATCATCAAACGTGAGAGAACAGCAACAAGTGTATCATTACTTATCAATGATCAAACAAAAACAGAATATATCAAACAATATTACTGAACTCAACATCATGCAATACATTATCGAACGTGAGACAACCGCAACAAGTGCATTATTACTTATGAAGTGTATACATTATCGAACGAGAGAGAGAGAGAGGGGGAGGAAGAGAGAGAGGTGTGACAGATAGAGAGAGAGGAAAAATTAAATGACATTTTTTATAGTTTTGTGAGTTCCTAAAGAGAGAAAAATAATGTTTTGTAATCCTAAAGCACTCCTCATCTACACACCTATCGTGATAGAGAGAGAGATGTGAAGTGTATCATGAGAGAGAGAGAGAGAGAGAGAGAGAGAGAGAGAGTTGTGAAGTGTATCATGAGAGAGAGAGAGAGAGAGAGAGAGAATTGTGAAGTGTATCATGAGAGAGAGAGAGAGAGAGGAGAGGAGAGGAAGAGAGAGTTGTGACAGATAGAGAGAAGAAACATTAGATGACATTTTTAATGTTTTTGTGAGTTCCTAAAGAGGAAAATAATGTACTGTTTTAATTTTTAAGTAAATAGAGGGAGAAAAAAGAAATTATTAGGAATTATGTATATTTTAAGAGAAATAAAAAGAAATCCTTATCTACACATCTATCGTGTTGTGAAGTGTATCATGAGAGAGAGAGAGAAAGAGTTGTGAAGTTTATCATGAGAGAGAGAGAGGGGGGGGTAAGAAGAGAGAGATATTCATATTTTTTGAGTTACGAATCACGATATTATAAAATAAAACGTTTAGACAATATGATGTAAACTTTGATCCATGAAATACTCATGCCGCGTTAGCAACCAAGTATCGCATGGATCAAACACAATAAAAACAATACAAGTCAAATCAAACAAATTTACGACATTTTTTCGACCGCGTTAACGATCATATGCCGTAATATGCAAGCAAATTTACGACATTTTTTTGACCGCGTTAATGATCAAATGCCGCAATATGCAAAAAACAATTTATGCACTAGCGGACGACACCAACTTGCCGCGTTAACGACAAAATGCCGCCCGATTCTATGGGAATACGAATAGGATACGAATATACACTGGCCACGTTACCGACCATATGTCCGCATTTGACAAAGGGAAGGGAAGGGAAGGTGACATCGCCATAACAATACTATGCTTGCCACGTTACCGACTAGTACCGCTACGGCGTGTCATACTTACCATAGGACACAGACTAGCTGCGTTACCGACTAAGTGCCCCAAGGTAAGCACCATTCTGAAGAATGGCCTTACACACACACCTGTCGTGTGGCGGGCCACCCACATCCTACCGCGCATTGCGACAATGGGCGGCTGCCCGCACGAACACACACCCGCACACACATCCCTCGTGTGGCGGACCACCCACATCCTGCCGCGCATTTTGCGCGAGTGGGCGGCTGCCCGCACGAACACACCCACACACACACACACACACACACACACACACAAGTTTCATTACCTGTGTATGCTGTCAGCCAATGAACTCCCAAAGGGCCCCCCGGGCCCATATATATAGGAAATTGTACCCCGCCGGGCTAGATGACGACCCCGCCGAGACCCGCCGGGTTTTGCTTTTATCCCGGCGGGACCGCCAGGTATAGCAAAAGCCCGGCGGGATTTTATCCGGTTACCAGGTCGCTTGCCACCGGCTTTTTTGAGAACATGTTAACATGTTAACACATGTTATTAACAAAAAAAAAATGTGATCATGTGAATATAAAATCATTGATTGTAGTCACAAAGAATGTTTCTAACTTTTGAGACTTAGTGTCTATGTGATCATAGAAGAGAAATCTCTGGGTAAGGACTCTTCTTCAGAAACCAAGAACACATCAGAAGAGGACTTCTACTCCAATTCATGTAGAGGAAGAGGAAGAGGTTCTGGTCGAGGCCAAGGTGGTGGCCGACATAAAAAGCAGAATTATGGACAGTGACAGTTCATTGATTCGTGAAGCAAACAGTAATCATACACAGGTGGAAGAGGCCAGTCTAGAGGGAGGGGAAACTAGAGGGGCCGAGGTGGTTGGCAAAGAAATTAGAGTGCAAATAGCATAGAGTGCTATTATTGTTTCAAACTAGGTAACATGGCAAAGGACTCCTTTAAAAAGAAGAATGACATTGAAAGTGGAAAGTTGTAGCAAGGCAACCATGCAAGAATGACATTGAAAGTGAAAAGTTGTATAGCAAGGCAACCATGCATCATCTAGTGGATGGGGTGGTGATGATGACAGAAGTGAGCAATTATTTATGATGTAGCACATGCTCAATTCCACCATAGAAGATGTGGAAGAATCTACAATTATATAGTATGTAGATTTGAGTGGTTTAGAGACATACAAAAAATAGATAAACTAGGTTATGTAGAAATAGGTAATGATAAACTAGGTTATGTAGAAACAGGTGATGATAGTGCACATCCCATTGTGCATGTTGGTGAAGTACCATTGTATATATAGGATAGCAAAATGAATTACTTGGAAGATGTACTTCATGTTCTAAATATTATAGAGGACCTAGTTTCTACTATTGGGATAGATGGTTGAGTAGGGTATGCAAGTGAGGTTTAATCCTCAAGGATGTTTGTTGGAAGACTTCAAAAATTAGTGTCTCTTGGTTGTAAAGGATAATAAAAATGGTAGGATATTTACTTTGGATGTAAATATGCATAAGGCAAGGCATCCATGTTTGTGCACGAAACATGTGTTATTACAAATATTGACATATGGCACAAGCGCATTGGTCATGTGAATATACAATGGTTGAAGTCTATTTAGGCCCAAAATATTGATGTAAGTTTTCCAAAGTTTAAGGTTGATGGTATGTATAAAGTATGTGAAGCATGCCAACTTGGTAATAAGTAGGCCCAACATTCTTTCCCATATGAAAAGCAGCTCGGTGCAAGACCATTAGATGTTATACATTCAGATGTATGGGGACCGACCAAGATTATAACAATTACAGATTATAGGCAGTATGTTACATTCCTTGAGGATCACATTAGGAAAGTGTGGGTTTATTTCTTGGAGGAGAAAAGTGAGGTGTTTGCTCACTTTTAGAGATTTAAAGTCTTGTTCGAGAAGGAAAAAGGCATACAAATAAACTATTTGAGATCAAATGGTAGGGGAGAGTATTTCTCCAATGAGTTCAGTGATTTCTTAAGAAAGTAGGGAATCAAGAGACAGTTTACATGTAAGTGTGTTGTTGTAGAAAGAAAAATAAGGCACATTGCAGAAGTGGCATATGCCTTGATGTCTGAAAAGAATATGCTATATTTGTTTTGGGCACAAGCAGTAGCAACTGCTATATACATTATGAACAAGACTACCAATTTAGGAGCCATTCATGGTGTGATGCCTAAACAGAAGTTTATAGACATAAAACCAAATGTGTCTCACTTAAAAGTGTTTAGGTGTATTACATATGTGCATGCTCTCGACAAAGTGAGAACAAAGTTGGATCCAAAGGAAGAGAAATGCATCTTCATTGGTTATACTCTGAAGAAGAAAGGTTATAGATATTATAGCCCTGCCACTCGTGAGATGCAAGTAAGTAGAGATGTTATCTTTGATGAGATGAGTACTTGGTGTGCACCAGTGAAGGAAACACAAGATAAAGATATAAGAGGTACTAATGTTGCACCACATGTGCAACAACAATCATAGGTGTTAAGTGGACCTAGAGAGTCCTCTAACAGTGGATCTAGTGTTGTGTCGGTAGTCCATCTGACAGGCAAGATAATTACTATTGGTTAGAAAAAATTTTGTTAATGCCTAAGCTTGATGGGTTCAGAACTCACAAGCCATCATCCTAATCAGAGAATGCACACAAAACCATAGAAGCTAGCTCTCTCACTCACTCAGATAGTACAGAATGAATAATGCTCAAGCACTTTGTATTACTATTAAACTTGTATAAACCTATTCTTCTTCAAACTAAATCTATTTTTACTATTCTCTCTATCCCTCTATATATCTATCTCCTAAAAGCTAACTACTTTCTTCTTTGCTATCTTGGAAGGACCTTCTTCTTGTCTCATCCCCAACGGTTACCCTTACTATTACAAGAATCATTCTATTATCAAATTGTTACAACAATAAAGTATATATGGTTACAATAAGCACACATTTGCGCTACTGTCTGTGCTGCATGGCTATCAATGGACTGACTCTTTACCATCATCATGTGTTCTCGGCTAGTTCCTTAGGTCCCACCAGTCTATAGCTTTTGCTGCTCAATGCCTTGCATGCCCGATGACCCTGCGCCAACAGTTGCCTTATTAGAGGTTGATTAGAAGTTTGATATGGGTGGGGGTGGTTGATGTTGGTTGACAGGGATGACCCTTTATTTCTACACCATTACCTGTCTACTTCCTATGGATCATATCCTAAGCCTCTCCTATTATCCTAGGATTGAATCATATCAAAAACTCTATCTACATCAGCATGCACTGCTTGTTGGTAGTTTACAAAATGAAAGAATAGTCTAGCAGATATTATGTGTATTTGCGGGTTAGAATCAAGCTACTACTGCAGAGCCTCTTTCTCTTCATCACATATACCTAGTTCTACTTCATCTTGCCCTATAGTAGAAGCTGCATACCATCATTTAGGATCTGTTGATGAAGATCCTGAAGCTTGGGATGTGGGCCTATTCTCTGGATTGTATTTGCAAAGAAATTCATCGAGCTTGTATGGGTTTATAGTAGGTAGGTCCCATTCTTCTTCTTCATACTGTTGTTTGAATTTAGAGAGCGAGTAGGTAGTATTCTCCAGATTCTGTGCTATGGCCTTTAGTTTTTATGTTGCTTGTGCTTGATGATACGCCTCCTGAAGATTCACCTACTGCTGCTGCTGATGGAGAATGTTCACTTGATTAGCTAGTGAAGTTGATGATCTCAACTAGTGCTTGACTGTCATTACCTCCTCGTGCAACTTCCTATATTTTCTTTTCTCTTTCATGAGCTACATTTGGACCCGCTTGTAGCTCTAGTTTAGCTTGGTTTGCTTTGGCCAACCTTGTGTCCCTTATCGAAAATTCTTTGTGCAAATCTATTAGTTTTTTCTTGATTGCCTCTGCCAGTTGCTCTGCTTTCTCCTGTTGCTTACTGGCATCTTCCTAGATAGCTTTTAACTCCTATTGAGTTTTTGGTAACTGGGAGGTTTTCTTCTTTCAGAGTGTGCAGCAGTTGTAACTTGTTGGTGTTGATGGTTTCTTGATGTTCTGTTGCTATGTCAGTGGGTCCTTGTTCTAGGAGAGGTTTTCTTCTCTATGGCTTTCTCTTCCAGCTGAATCAGCTTTGTCTTTTGTTGCCGATCAAGCTTTGCATATGCCTACATGAGTACCTTATCTGTTTTCTTGAACTCTTCTTCTAGCACTATCAGGGGAGTCTTTCTTGCTGTGTTTTCATCTTGTTACATAGGCTATATCTATTTCTCTAAGATGAGGATTTGTTCTTTTAATTGAGCTCGTGTCATCTGATCTTACGCTTCCAACTGTTATTTTCCTTATGGGGTCCAGCTATTGCTGCTACATTAGTTCTTTTCCCTTGGCCAGCACCAATTTTGTTTTTGTTGTTTAGCCTCCAGTTGCCTTTTGTGAATGTTTCTATCTTCTTTTTTTGGTCTAGCAGCAACTGTTGATTCGTGGCACTTTTGGTTGACATTAATTTTTGGAGAAGCAGATCTTCAAGGAAGAAGATGATGTCTTGTTCTCATTTAAAATGGAAACCCACCTAGGAAAATTGAAAATGAGATGGATGGGCCCATATAGAATTGTCAGGAACTTTTGAACTAGCGAGTCTGGATGGTGAAAATTGAAAATGAGATGGATGGGCCCATATAGAATTGTCAGGAACTTTTGAACTAGCGAGTCTGGATGGTGAAAAACTAAGGAAGTTGGTAAATAGGTACAAGCTAAAGCCCTATTATGGAAAAATTTCAGAAAAATAAGGAAAAGGGTGTCCAAAAGGAAATCAGGATCTTGATCCTGAGAAATTTTAGGAACCAGAATCCGAGTCCATCCAACAGCAGGAAACAAGACAAGATTCCAACTAGTAATGGTGGTTACTGACATTCTTTTATAGCTGTTGTAATCATTTCCTTTCAAGCATGTGTTTAATTATGTAACCATGTTTTTTTTATATAACCTTGTTTTGTTTTTGCATACAAGTGTTTCAAAATATATCATCGAAGCACATGGCTATTTTGGGAACCATGACTGATATAGTCGACAATATAATTGGGAGAAACATCTCATAGTAAGTGCATGAAAACCCCAACTTGTATTTTGAACATAACTATTTTAGTTCTAACAAGGTTCTAGTATTAACTTGCCTTCGAGGCATTACAATAGGTTGGAAAAGTTTGTTGGGGGCTTGAACAAATCCGGAAATATAAGAAGCCAGCCGTCATCTTTGGGAGGATGTCCAATGGTGTGGGCAGATTTTCCAACAGAGTCACTAGTGAGAAAGTTTTCTAGGCAGGATTGTGGTTGTGGGCCAGTGGTTGTGGGCCAACTGCATTAAAAGATGCACACAAATTCGCAAAGGAGTGCAACATGTGCTAGAGGTTGGGGAAACCAAATGATGGAGATAGAATGCCTCATAACTTGATGGAGATAGAATGCCTCATAACTTGATGGAGATAGAATGCCTCATAACCTGATCCTGCCACTTGAATTGTTCTAGAAGTGGGGTCTGGGGGCCATTCAAAATAGCTGCTCAACGGACAAAAAACAAATACATTTTGGTGGCCACGGATTACTATACAAAATGGGTAGAGGCCAAGGTCCTCAGAGACTGCAAGGCATCATCCGTAGTGAAGTTTCTTTATGAAACCATAATGACAAGATTTGGATGCCCAATAGAGATAGTTCGCGAACCAAGTGAGCCACTTCATTAATGAAGTGATTAGGAAGCTGACAAAACAGCATATGATAATACATAAGAAGTCGACAGTCTACTACCCACCACAAGCCAATGGGCAAGCAGAGTCCACCAATAAAATCTTGAAGGGAATCCTAATCCAGACAGTAAATGAGAACAAGAACGACTGGGACACAAAACTGCACTAAGCATTATGGGTATTCCAAATAGCTTATAATAATGCAACAGGATTTACACCCTTTAGGATGGTGTATGGACTAGAAGTAGTGGTAGTTCCTTACACAGTCACAAGATAGTAGTAGCAGAAAGGCTTTCTCTGGAAGAATTAGAAGTGCATATAGGATCAAACAACTCCTCAAGCTGGATGAAAGGAGACTGCACAATGCTTGCATAGCAAAAATTGTGCAAAAGACAAGGAAGTTGCAAGTGGAAAGGAATGCAAATTTGAAGATGTTCAAGGAAGGAGATGCTGTCATGTTATTCTCATCAAGAATGGGAACCCACCCAGGAAAATTAAAAATGAGATGGATAGGCCCATACAGAATTGTCAGGAAAATGGAGACAGGAACTTTTGAACTAGCGAGTCTGGATGGTGAAAAACTTAGGAAGTTTGTAAATGGGTACAAGCTAAAGCCCTTTTATCATGGAAAAATTTCACAAAAAGAAGGAAAAGGGTGTCCAGAAGAGGAAATCAGGATCTTGATCCGGAGAAATTTCAGGAACCAGAATCTAAGTCCAGCCAAGAGTAGGAAACAAGATAGGATTCTCGAGAAATTACAAGAGAAACGATGGACCATGCTAGGAGTGTGGAGGCCTAGGCCATATACCAACTCATTGCCCAAATAAGAAAAATGATAACTCAACATGTGGCCAACCCTATACCACCATTGGAGAGAAATTGTGTGGACTATGGCATTACACATTTCCAACCAGATTGCCCTATCAAATACACACCCCCTGACCAAACACAAACCAACACGATGAGAACCTTAACACTCAATTTTAGAGTCTAATTATAATGAGACAAGCACCCTCTTAATGCACTCATGAGAGCATAATTGAGAGAAAGAGTCAAGAGCAACATTTCCAAGGCCCTCCGAGATAGAGTGCAATCCTACAAGAAAAAAGAACAAGAAGAAAGAGAATAAGTGAAAGGAAGTCAACCCAAAAGAAGATAAGTGCTTGGTGGCCATCAGAGGAAACTTCTATACTTAAGGAGAGACCCAACAGACCAAGAAAGGCTACGAAACCCACAGCTCATGCGACCTAAACTCGTCCAATGGGCGTTGGGGGATTGAGCAATTACATTTGACCACGCACTCTAATTACATTTGACCATGCAGATGATGTGGCTGGCGAATGCCACATCATATTATCAAAGCTTGGTAATATGATGGTGGCAGCCACGCCATATTGCCACATGACTTGGCACACACATTAGATTCCCTCTCTCCTCAGGGTAATATGATGGTGGCAGCCACGCCATATTGCCACATGACTTGGCACACACATTAGATTCCCTCTCTCCTCAGGGTCAGGAAATTGACGGGCGACGACAACAGGCGATGGGTGACAATGAAAGACGATGCGCGAGGTGATGGGACGATGAGAGGTGATGACAACGACAGGCGTGGCATGGCATCAACGATGATGACAAGTGTGGCATGGCATCAATGACGACGACAGGTGTGGCGTGGTATCAAAACGACAATGACTACGAGAGGCGATGACGACGATCGACGTGGCATTAATGATATGACACGATGTTTGATGTGGAATGATGTGGCTGGCCACCTACCATATCATATTGTCGAGCTTCAGTAATATGATGTGGCAACCAACATGTCATATTACACTACCACAATCGTGCATGTAAGTGGGTGGACGTACAAACGTTTAGTGACTCACCATCTTGCTACATATTAACTCAAGATTAAGACACTGCATAGCATCTTTCCATATCTAAGTAACATAATAAATTATAATTTCCATGTCTTTTTCATCGGGGGAGAAAGATTCGAGATAGTGTTCCTGAAATGGAACCCTAGCGTCTGTGGGCCTGAGGTGAGGTCTCCAACCCTCGGCGAACGGCTCGATGCAGAAGGTGTGGGAAACAGGAGCCCCTTTGCCACAGCCAGAAGGGAAGGATGAATCAGATCCTGCCATCGCCTCCGCAATCCATTCCTCGTATTTCTTCTGCTCATCCACTAGGTCATCTGTCTGCTGAGATTCGCTGGCTTGCTAGAAAGGAAAGCCCAGAGTTGAGGCCGACATGGACAAAACCTCCCAGTAGGAAGGTGAGGGGGAGAAGAACCATTGTCTGTCTGGAGGAGCAGAGGCGATGGGACTCGTGGAATAACTAAATCCATACGCGTGATTGCATGCAAAACCCATAGAAAATAAACCCCACCGCCCTTTGTTTTTAGCACAATACTAAAGATAGCGATGCTTTTCATTTTCCACTCTACTAAACTCTTGGTCCTCCTACACAAGCGACACTCCTCCTACTTGAGGAATTGGGAACTTCAAATCCCCACCCCCTCCCCCTCTCCTTAATGAGAGAAGTTGAGGTTTATGAGAATCAATAAATCATACCTAAACTATGTAATGAGGTTTATGAGAATCAACCAATCATACCTAAACTATGGAATGACAGGTTCACAACTCCGATTATGATGAAAGTCAAGCTCTAATACCAATTGTGACATCCCCATGATCGTCCTGCGCATCAAGAGCTCACACACACACATGCATAAAGCACACGAGGAAAGCATTAGGCACACTAATCTCCCAATCGAAGGCTCACTACAATGAACCACCCCCAAGCTTGGGAGGGAGACATGTGCACCACCTTAGCAGCATGAGGCCTATTGTATTGTATAACTGTGCCCTTCAATAAATGGATTACAAGCACGAAACATAAATTTTTGTCCATTGCAAAACTATGTAAAGAGTAAACTTTGGATGAATACGCACCGATAAATTGAAAGAATTGTGTTCTTTTTTAATCCAGGAAGGTTCACAAAAAACATCTCTTACATTTCAAAAGATGAGGATAAAGATAGTCACAACTTGACTCTCTAGACCACAAAAAATTTAAAAAGTCTCTAGACCACAAAAAGTTTAAATTGAAAGAATTGTGTTCTTTTTTAATCTAGGAAGGTTCACAAAAAACATTTCTTACATTTCAAAAGATGAGGATAAAGATAGTCACAACTTGACTCTCTAGACCACAAAAAGTTTCTCTATCCTTATTTGTTTTAAACACCATCAAGAGCAAGGAGGTGATGTTATCTCTCTATTCTTTTTTTTATTGACCACCATCAAGAGCAAGGAGGTGACATTCTCTCTCTATCCTTTTTCATTTTTAAACACTCACATCTTGCATGCATCTCTCCCCCCACAAATACACACACAAATAAAAGCACACCAGCCAGATAATCACCCTCTCTATCTTTTACACACATGCTAAAAGAGATTCTCTCTCTCTCTCTCTCTCCCTCCCTCTCTCTCTCTCTCTCTCTCTCTCTCTCTCTCTCTCTCCTCCATACACTCAGGTATACACACACATACTAAAACACACTCATGTACACATACACTCACCTCTTGCATGCATCTCTACCCCCCCCACAAATACACAAAAAAAGAAAAACACAAATGCATATAATCACTCTCTCTCTATCTTTTACACACATTGTAAAAGGGATTCTCTCTCTCTCTCTCTCTCTCTCTCTCTCTCTCTCTCTCTCTCTCTCTCTCTCTCTCTCTCCATACACCCAGGTATACACACACAAACTAAACCACACTCACGTACACATACAGTCTTAATACACACAAGTCACCTCCACACTTGACGTTAAACTCATTTGCAATGTTGTATGTTGCAAAATGGTTTCATCAACCCGATCTCAAAAAGCTTGTCAATAACTAGACGTCATTAACATTTATCAACCAACAGTATCCAAGAGCTATTAATTTATTTTTTTCATTGAGGTGACTCATGTGCATGTTCCACACACTCCAGGCTATGATATTTTTCTTATGTAACGTTTCAGTCTTGCAAATCCAAATACTCTACTACAGAAGCTAACAGAGGATGAACAAAAATGGACAACCACAATAGCTGCTCGCAACAATAAAAAAGTGGGCAAACCAAGTTGGTTCATTGTCCCAATGGTAGTGTTGTCCCAATTTGTTTTTCAGGTAATAATTGTGCGTACCTCTTATATTTTTGTCAAATATTTTACTTCTTTAGCTCCAATTTTCTTATAATTTTCCATCTTAATTTGTAATTACAGGATGACTTCAAGAAGATGATTCAAACTAAAACAAGATGATTGCCTAAGGAAGGGGAACACACAGAAGATGAGGAGGAAGTGTACCAGCATTACTTGTTGACAGATGATTTTCACAACAAAAAGGTACACATTTGAAACCATCACAAATCTTGTAAATGTAAAGGATTTCTTTGATGTTATATTTAAGTACCAGGATTGGCGTGAGAAGCTGAAACAATTCACAATAGAGAAGTTGCAACTCATTGCTTGCTCTAGCTTGCCTCCAAATGAGTAAGTAGACTAGTTTGTTGTGTAAAAAGATAAAATTGGCTCAAATAATGTTTGAGAGTGTAATGTATGGCTACTCTATTTTTGTAGAAAGAGCAAGTTGGTTCAAATAATTTCTAAAGGAGAGAATGCCATGAAGAGTGCACATGTACAATAATGCGGATAACTTTTATTCCGTGCATTCTTCATCAAGCACATGTATTGGCATCATTTTGTAACCACATCACTTGATATGAAGTGCAAAATGGAAGAAGAGAAGCCAATCTTGTAGGAGGCTCATGTTGAAGGAGAATCAAAGGGAAAAATGTCCTTAAAAGATTAATTGAGCGATTGTAACTTATCGAACTCTTCTATGTGTGGCCAAAAATTCAAATGCTCACTATTGCTCATTCCCTCTTCCATTAGCCAAGAAAATTTTTAAGATTCTTTCTCAACACTAGGCTAAAGCATAGAAGAGGTCTTCTTCAATTTTGCCCTAATTCGCCCAATTTTAGTGCTAAACGCCAAACTAGTCTTTTTGTCCATTTGTTGTCTATGCATACAATTCGGCCAAGCCCTTCTAGCCCAAGCTAATACATGGTACAAGCTCCAACATGACCAAAAATGTCCTCTAATAGTGTTGTATATTGGGAAAGTAAAAAACCAAGCGCATGAAATCAACGAATTTTGCCATTCAAGTTTTGAAGGTTTTGAGTTAAAATATCATCATAGGACTCTTGTCCTCCTCAAGGGCATCAAGTCATTATAAAAATCCCCTTCAACAACCACTTTCACAAGCTCAATTGAAAGCTCCAAGATTCAGCTCGCTTAATCATAATAATTAAGCATTAGTGCTATATTAGCAGAAATTGGGCTAATTTAAGTCCAAAATTGGAAACTCGGAGTGTAAATTCATTGTGGGAAGTTCTCCTTTACATCAAAATTCCCTGCATTCTCTTGCATTGCTCAATTGAAGAGAATTGTTTCATTATCATCCTTGTACTGGGACTAGACACTAGCCGTGAATCATTATCACGTGCAAAGACCTTCCCGACCTTCTCACTACAAATTTGTATCAGATTAGACACTGCGAACAAAGAAAAATAAAAGCTTGTTAGTAGTAAGACCTTCTCATTATGGAGTGTGTTGAAGTTATTTCAAGATTTAATGGTGATGGATTTTTTACATGGCAAAGAAAGACCATGTACTTGCTATGCGTAAGGGGCTTTGGCACCTTATTGAGGATGAAGAAGTGGAGGTTGAGCCACTTCAAAACAACAAAGCATTGGGCCTCATCGCTCAAAATCTTGATGATGATGTGATTAGTCACATTGCTGGCATATCAAGGATGCCAAGTTGGCATGGTAGGAACTCAACAAGATTTTCGACACCAACTCAAAGAGCTCAAAGATCAACCTTCTCATGCAGTTTTACAAGCTCGACAAGAAGGAGATCGAGACCATGGCACAACACATCAATAAATTCAAAGGTATCAAACAACAACATAGTGTATTAAAAAAGGTCATTGAGGAAGATGAATCTATTGTCGTATTGTTAAAAAATGTTGACAAAAGAACCTTATAAATCACTTGTTTCTACACTTAAGAATGTGCCCAACACTAAAATTCAAGATGTAGAATCATGTCTACTTGAACAAGAATCAAAATTCAAGGATAAAGAACCATTAAAATCACATTCAAGTGAGCAAGCACTGTATGCAAAGGGTGGGAGATTTTCAAAGGACAAATCAATCAACATCTCAACTTCCAAGATGCTATCACTGCGGAAAACTTGGTTATACCAAAAATGAATGTTGCAATAAAGATAAACCAAAGCTTGTTTATGACTATTGTGAAAAATTTGGTCACCTAGATGAATATTTCTATCAAAAAAGGAAGCAGGCAAACTACATCGAGGCCAAAGCTGTCCCAACTGAAGATGCGCTCTTCTAGAGAAAGAACCGTTGTACTTTTTCACCCCTCTTGTCTCTACAAAAAGTGTGATGTAATCAGCCTCTGTGGCCATATGATGCACTCAAGCTGAATTTCATAGCCAAAGTAGCTATAACAAAGTAGCATAAGAGCCAAAGTATCCAAGCACAAGGGGAGAGAGAGGAAGAGTGAAAGCCTAAAAATTGTACCCTATCTAGCATCAAGGGGGGCTGTTAAAATGAGTGATGCTAGAGTGCCAAGTCACCTAGCCAAGTTATCCCACATGAGCTATCATAGCTTTGTTGTACTCTCCTCATATAAAAGAGGACCATTCCAAAAGTAATGAAAAATATAGCAAGCTCTCAAGCCTCTCTATGAGTACAAGTCTCAATCTTATAACCTAATTGTGCTTGAGTTTTAAGCTAAATTATCTTAGTTCCTTCATTATGTTTGTTATTAGGTATCACCCACCTTAGCTTAGCTTAGATTAATCACATGTTAATAGTTCTTTCTTCTCATCACCATCTCTATGGGAGCTTGGATCCACAAGTTTCATCACGATGTTCAATGGTATGGGTAGATTTTCCAACAAGGTTGCCTTTAGATAAGGACACTCCACTAGTCCCTTGCTGGAACATTTGGAAGAAAGAGCTTATTTAGGATACATGTGTGCTTGCCAATGAGTTCTTAAGAGAGGATGTAACCTTTATAACCTCTTGCATTGGTGATCTTTTTGGTGACGTAGTGGAGGCAGCAAGAGCACATGATCTAGCTCTATAGCGCACTTTATATCTTGAGTTGCAAGAGAATTACCATCGCTTTGACAAGATATATTTTGAAGAGGTATCAACTAGGAGATTAAAAGAAAAGTCCAAATTCTTTTTTAATCAAACAAAGTGTATGTCATGAGTGTGCACGTAATAATGTTGATTGTTGGGGTGTTTGTTTAGCACCCACCAAGTGTCCATCCTCCAACATATATGAGAGTGAACGGTAATGATACGTCAGTTATACTGACTATGGGTATAGCCATTTCACTGACCTTTTGAGCGAGTCACTCCACCTAAGAGGAAAGCATGCCACACATATTAGGGGGACGAATAATCATCCACTACAGGGTGTAGCTGAGTGACACGGTAGTGGTGGATGCAGTAGCTGGGCATGAAACAGACTCTTTCCTGGATGGGTTCAGTGATACAACTAGGTGTACGAATGGCCCCGGAAGATAAAGAAAAGATAGCTTTGGTGATAGAATAGGGGGTGTTTGCCTCCAATTTCATAACCTTCGGGATAAAGAATGCTCCTGCAACATTCCAAAGGACGGTCCAGGAAATATTCTATGATCATTTAAGGTCCTTCATGAGGGTGTTTGTGGGTGATTTCAGTGTCCTCGGGAAGAAGGAAGACCACATCACACACCTCACAGTGTACTTGGAGAAGTGCAAAAAATCCAGACTGAGCCTAAATCCAGCAAAGTCTGCCTTTGTTGCCCCCGTGTGACAAGTGGATCCCTCTAGGACACATTGTATCTACAACAGAAGGATTAGCAGAGGATCCCTCCTAGGACACATTATATCTACAACAGAAGGATTAGCAGTGGATCCATCCCAAGGTCGCAATCATTGTGAAACTCCAACTACCCAAGAATACAAAATAACTCACAAGATTCCATGGTAATTAAGTGACACAGCATGTTCATGAGGTTCCTCGCAAATATGGTCATACCCCTGTACATCCTGATAGTGAAGGATATAGAATATGCATGGTCAAAATCCTATGATGACGCATTCCGGAATCTAAAACATATTTTGTCATCAGTGCCCATCCTCCAACAGCCCCTGGTCTTCCACGTGTTTGTTGATGCCTTTGATTTTGCCATTGGCAGTGCTTTGATGCAAGAATCACTAGAAGGTTGGTTCATACCAGTTTACTATGCAAGCAGGAAACTACTGCACTACAGAAAAGGAGTCACTAGGAATGATCTATTCCATCAAGAAGTTCAAACACTATTTATTGGGAAAGGTGTTTGCATTCCATGTAGATCACAAAGCACTATTGTACCTAGTGAATAAACCAAACTTGGTAGGAAAACTTGCTAGATGAATGCTTCTGCCTACAAGAATTTGAGTTCACACCCCCGAAAACAAGCATGCAATTGGCAGACTTTCTATGAAGACTGGAGTCAAGTGAAGATCCATAGGAGGTGGAAGATGACTTCCCAGATGCATAGCTCTTCCTGATAGTAGATGGAGAAAAACCGAGCTGGTATGATGAAATTCTGTAGTTCATGTCAGACTTTTCCTTTTCGGAGTATATGTCCACAGATCAGAGACTGGAGTCAAGACTTGGTAGGAAAACTTGCTAGATGAATGCTTCTGCCTACAAGAATTTGAGTTCACACCCCCGAAAATAAGCATGCAGTGGTGGCAGACTTTCTATCAAGATTGGAGTCAAGTGAAGATCCATAGGAGGTGGCAGATGACTTCCCAGATGCATAGCTCTTCCTGATAGTAGATGGAGAAAAACCGAGCTGGTATGATGAAATGATGTAGCTCATGTCAGACTTTTCCTTTTCGGAGTATATGTCCACATATTAGAGAAAGAAGCTGACTCTTCAGAGAGCAAGTCATTCGTGGTGGTAGAGCAGGACAACTCTACAAGATGGGCATCAATTAAATACTGAGAAGATGTGCCCCCAAAAATGAACAACATGCCATTCTTGCAAAAGCACACCAAGGAATAAGCAGAGGACACTTTTTCAGAGAAGTTACTAGTCAAAAAGTTTTTCAGGCGCACAGGATTGTGGTTGGCCAATTGCATGAAAAGATTTACACAAATTTACAAAGGAGTGTGACATGTGCCAGAGGCTGGGGCAACCAAATGATGCAGAGAGAATGCCTCATAACCCAATCCTGCCACTTGAATCATTCTAGAACTAGGGTCTAGACTTTGTCGCGCCATTCAAACCAGCTTCTCAACAAACAGGAAACAAATACATTTTGGTGGCCACCACGGATTACTATAAAAAATGGGTAGAGGCCAAGGCCCTTAGAGATTGCAAGGCATCATCTATAGTAGCGAAGTTTCTTTATGAAACTATAATGAGAAGATTTGGATGCCCAATAGAGATAGTCCACAGATCAAGTGAGCCACTTCATTAACGAAGTGATCAGGAAACTGACAAAACATTATATGATAATACACAAGAAGTCGACAGTCTACTACTCGCAAGCCAATGGGCAAGCAAAGCCCACCAATAAAATCTTGAAGGGAATCCTGATCAAGACAATCATGAGAATAGGAACGACTGGGACACAGAGCTGCACTAATCATTATGGGCATTCCAAATAGCTCATAAGAATGCAACAGGATTTACACCCTTTAGGATGGTGTATGGACTAGAAGCAGTGGTTCCCATGGAGTTCCTTACACAGTCAGAGGATAGTAGTGGCAGAAAGGCTCTCTCTGGAAGAATTAGAAGTGCACATGATCGAACAACGCCTCAAGTTGGATGAAAGGAGAATACACAGTGCTTGCACAGTAAAAATTGTGCAAAAGAGAAGGAAGGTGCAAGTGGAAAGAAACGCAAAGTTCAAGATCTTCGAGAGGAAGGAGATGCTATCCTATTGTTCTCATCAAGAATGGGAACCCACCAAGGAAAATTGAAAATAAGATGGAGAGGCCCATACAGAATTGTCAAGAAATTGGGGGACATGAACTTTTGAACTAGCGAGTCTAGATGGTGAAAAACTAAGGAAGTTGGTAAACGGGTATAGGTTGAAGCCCTATTATGGAAAATTTTCAAAAAAAGAAGAAAAAGGGTGTCCAGAAGGAAATCAAGATCTTGATCCTGAGAAATTTCAGGAACCAGAATCCGAGTCCAACCAAGAGCAGGAAACAAAACAAGCTTCTTGAGAAATTACAAGAGAAACGATTGACCATGCTAGGAGTGAGGAGGCCTAGGCCATATAGGAACTTATTGCCTGAATAAGAAAAATGATAGCTCAACATGTGCGACCAACCCTATACCACCATTGGAGAGAAATTGTTTGGACTGTGGCATTACACATTTCCAACTAGATTGCCCTATCAAAAACATACCCCTTGACCAAACACAAACTAGCACGACGAGAACCTTAACACTCAATTTTAGAGTCTAATTGTAATGAGACAAGCACCCTCTTAATGCACTCATGAGAGCACAGTTAAGAGAGAAAGAGTCAAGAACAACATTTCCAAGGCCTTCCGAGATAGAGTGTGATCCTATAGGGAAAAAGAACAAGAAGAAATAGAATAAGTGAAAGGAAGGCAACCCAAAAGGAGATAAGTGCTTGGTGACCACCATCAGAGGAAACTTCTATACTTAAGGAGAGACCCAACAGACCAAGAAAGGCTACCAAACCCACAACTCATGCGACCCAACCAATGGCCGTTGGGGAGTTTCTCAATCTAGTTAAGCAATTACATTTGACCATGTACTCTAATTACATTTGACCACGCAGATGTACCAAAGCATTCACAAACCCCACCAACTGAGAAGACCAGCACAGCCATTAACTCTTTACATTCAACTACTACTGATCACATCAAGCAGAGAAACACCAAAACAGAGAAGATCTACGGGTAGGAGAACCACCACGGCCTGCGTTGTTCCACCATGGCTAGGAGCCTACCACCATAGCCTGCTAGAAGCACTACCACAATCCTGCGTGTAAGTGTGCAAATCGGTGGATGTACAAACGTTCACTGACTCACCATCTTGCTACATATTAACTCAAGATCAAGATAATGCATAGCATCTTTCCATATCTAAGTAACATAATAAATTACACCAGAGGCTCCATCATGTCTTCTTCACTGGTGGGGAGAAAGATCCAGGATAGTTTTCCAAAAGCAAAACCCTAGCTTCTGTGGGGCTGAGGTGAGATCTCCAACCCTCGGTGAGAATCAAATCTCCCCCCACCCCCCTTTTCCTTAATTGGAGAAGTTGAGGTTTATGAGAATCAACAAATCATACCTAAACTATGTGATGATGTTTATGAGAATCAACAAATCATACCTAAACTATGATGTTTATGAGAATAAACCAATCATACCTAAACTATGTAATGAGAGTTCCACAACTCTCATTATGATGCAAGTCAAGCTCTAATACCAATTGTGGCATCCCCATGATCATCCTGCATCAAGAGCTCACACACACACATGCATAAAGCACACGAGGAAAGAATTAGGCACACTCATCTCCCATCCGAAGGCTCACTACAATCCCCAAGCTTGGGAGGGAAACGTGCGCACAACCTTAGCATGAGGCCTATTGTTTTGTATAACTGTGCCCTTCAATAAATGAATTACAAGCATGAAACATATTTTTTTGTCCATTCAAAAACTATGTAAAGAGTAAACTTTGGACGAATAGGTATATAAGAAGTAATGATGTTGTCCCCCCACAAGTAGAGAATCAATCACATGTGCTTAGTGGACTTGGAGAGTCCTCTGGTAGTGGACCTAGTGTTTTCTTGAAATATAATAACATTCCTTGGCCTCCTTTCTCTCGATATCATCTTCACAAATCTTAAGGACCTCTATGAGTTTAATCATATCTCATCCTTACTTTTCATGTCATAACTTTAATCTTAAACCTCATTCATCACTAAGAGTCCTTGGCCTCCTTTCTCTCGATATCATCTTCACAAATCTTAAGGACCTCTATGAGTTTAATCATATCTCATCCTTACTTTTCATGTCATAACTTTAATCTTAAACCTCATTCATCACTAAGAGTCATTTGATTTGGTCTCTTTAGTGCGATTATGAATCTCTTTTTAGGGTATAACCTTATACTTGAAAAAAATACTCACAATATCTCTAATTTAAGGACTAATTTGGATTTTCTCTCTCTAAAAAAAGGGCACTTGATAGAAATTAATCCAATTTATCCATATTTAGTACAATTTGGTTTCTAAGGTCAGTTTTAGGGTTTTGTGCTATTCTTAACCTTTGCATAAAGGATAATTTTCTTTCTCTCTATGGAATTCCCTTTTTTCCCTCTAGAATTTTCCTTCTAGGATTTTTCTCTTTAGAATTATATGGTTGTCCTTACACCCAATCCTAACAAATCCTAATTTTCTAAGATAATTTCATTATTCTCGTACTATTTTTCTTTCTCTATACCCTCTATTTTATCATAGTGCTATTTTTCTTTCTCGATAACCCTATATTTTATCCTAGAACTATTTTTCTTCCTCTTTAACCCTATATTTTATCCTAGTACTATTTTCTAAGATAATTTTATTATCCTAGTACTATTTTTCTTTCTATATATAAGCCTCATCCTGCTTTCTCCCTCTAGGCATGGGGGCTAGTATTATTTTTATTATCCTAGTATTATTTTTCACAATAAGTTATAACCAATGAGAGAAGGGATTTTCCATTCCTTCATGCTCAAATCTTGTAACTGGGTCTCTAATTATTGTGTTTATATGTTAGTTCTTTCAGACAGCTTTCTATTTCTTCAATTTGTGAGTCCAGGCAAGGGGCTTAACATATTCAGTTGAAGAACAAGGAGTGCCAAAATCTTAAAGATGAGATAACTACGACCACTTATGGCATGGTGCAAGTGTGTTCCCCCACACTTGCACTTATGGTAGGTGTCTAATTAAAAAAGCTTTATATTTCTACAATTTATGAGTCCAAGAAAGGGGCTTAACATCTAATTGAAGAACTAGAAGATGAGATGATTGTTACCACTAAAGAGCTCTATGAGGTAGTCAAGGACTCATTCTTATAGAACATGTTACACTAACAGGTGCTCCAAGGTAATGATCAACAAGATCCTACAACTACATTTCTACAATTTGTGGGTCTAGGAGAGGGGCTTCACATTAAGCTGAAGGGATAAGGAGTATCAAAATCGTTAAAGATAAATTGAATTCTACCACTAAAGAGCTTCATGAGGTATAGTCAAGGACTCATACTTAGATAGCAAGTTATACCATCTACTTTGCTCTAAGAGAATAAAAAATATATCCTAAAGTTACACAAATAGATAATTGTAGCAAAGCAAGGATAGATAACTTCCAAATCCAAAAAAAACCATCTCAATACTAGCAGGTGTACCTTTTGGTGCTCAAAGATAATGATTGGTATATTCTAAAGTTAAATAAGGAGATCATTGTAGCAAAGCAAGTTACACTTGCATGTGCTCTAAGAGAATGATCACCAAATCTCCTAAAGTTACACAAAGAGATCATTATAGCAAAGTAAGTTGCACTAGCAAAGTGCCCTAAGAGAATGATCAAGAGATCGTAAAATTACACAAAGAGATCATTGTAGTAAAGTAAGGATCGATGACTTCAAGCTCTAAATCATCTTAGTACCTCATAGACAAGGTCAATGTGCTCTTGGACATAGGAATGAGGCTCTTGAACATATGAATGAGATCATTGTAGTAAAGTAAGGATCGATGACTTCAAGCTCTAAATCATCTTAGTGCCTCATAGACAAGGTCAATGTGCTCTTGGACATAGGAATGAGGCTCTTGAACCTCACCCATCCAACCTATAATCCCTTTTCCCTTATTTCAAATCTATCATTGTTGATAACCTCTAATTTGATGTCTCTAAATTAATAATGATTATCCCCCTTATCATCAAGTCCTCTACTACCAAGTCTATGTAAGAAAGTGATTTTAGGTGCACATGCACATGAGGGGATGTGCATAGGCACATGGGGGCTTAGGGTCATTTATACATGGGGCACATGGTCCTTGGGACTATAAAAAGCACATCTTTTGTATTTGGGACCTTTATTACCTTTTGACATATTAAACACTTTACATTTTCTTGGAGCTATTAGCTTCTTGACCAAGCTTTCATGGCTTCCTTGATGAACCTATGGCTACTCTAGGCATTCAGGAGTAACATGTGTGGACTCTAGCCCTTGAGTCTAGTTATGAGACTCCAACCATTGAATTATATTCCTTGCTTAGATTGATTTCTTGTATTGTTATCAAAGCTTTACTTAGATCCTTTCTTAGGAAGTGAGCTTAATTAGGCTTTACACAATTTTTTAGATTTGCTTTGATCTTTGTCGAGAGTGGATTAGCAATGGGATTAATGTTAATCATTTTTAAGTATATGTTAATCATAATTATTAAAAACACTAATCTATACTATTTCTTGATTATTTTCTTTTACCATAATCTTTGAATAAACCTAAATTTTGTACTTTATAAAGCCTAATTTCTACACAATACTACAATAAACTCTAGAACCAACATTTTCTTGAAAATCTTGAGAGATTTCTTATTTTAGTGAGGGATTTATCAAATATATTTGTTCTTGTGTAAATCTTACTGGAAAAAGATTAAGAAATAATCTCTATGCAAGTCTTTTGAGGATCTTGGAAGTACTGATTACAAATCTTGATCAAGAAAGTCTAGAGAGTTAAAAGTACTGATTACAAATCTTGATCAAGAAAGTCTAGAGAGTTGAAATCTTGGAGTACTATTTGCAAATCTTGATTAAGAAAGTGTGCAAAGTTGAAATCTTAGAGTGATAATTGTAAAATCTTAATCAAGCAAGTGTGTAGACTGAAGTTCTTGTGTAAATTAACCTACAACAAGGTATTGGAATGCATGAATGTTAACCCATTACTAGGGTTAACAAGAGCTACCACCATTATCTTACATCAAAGAGTCAATGTAGATACACCAAAGGATCATACATTTAAGATATGAATCAATGGTGCCCAAAGCTACAACTTGGACGGACGCCCGTAATGGTGTCACGAAGTAATTATGGTAATTCCCACTTCAAGGAGCATGTGGTAGCAAGTTAGTATGAAGTCCTAAGTGATGTAATTAATGGATATATTATAAGAGTAGTCATTGTAATAGCATTAGGCCTCTTATGAGCCTAAAGTGCCCGGCCGGCCCACAGTTTAAGTGAGTGTGAACATTTATGGCCATGTATATAAGTGAATATCTCTCATAATACAGCATACAGTTCTCCCATTGTGTAATTGAGTCTTACTTTTGCTAACCCTCTTGCTAATCTCTCTCCCTGATGCATGCTAGTGAGTGTGTGTAAGTGAAGTGAGGTGAGAGGAGGGACGAGTACCCGTACTGCAATGCGACAGTGTGACAACACTCATGGAGGCACGGTGCTTCTCAAGGAGTTATAGAGCTTGGAGACCTCAAGGGTTACAAGCTCAGCCATTAGAAAAATCCTCACGATAGTTGTGGTTCACGAGGTAATCTCTTATTGGATGTGTTTCAAGGAGGGTTAGGGTGAGCCATAACATTTTTGGCACCGCTATCACGAGGAGCCATCCCTTGGCTTTTTCCATCATTTTTTGTCTACTCTACACGTTACCCATTTCCCATTATCTTGATTAATGGTTTCCCATGAAAAAGATGTGGATTTGATGGTGATTTGTGTGTGATTTGGTATAGAGCTCTCTTTTTGGTTTCTGTAAAGAATATTTTTTGCTTAATTTTTAGCTTAATTTGTTGCTTTTGTTGTTGTTATTGTGGTTTCATGTTCTTAGGGCTTGCATATAGTTGAATGAGGCTTAGTTTGCATCCGTTCCATTAAACAATGAAATAGAATGTAATTCTTAGTGAATGTTAGCTCTCTTTAGTGTAAACATAGAACTAAACTCATTAATTTTAGCTTAATCGTGTGTTTTTTGTTGGAATTGTTTGCATTAGAGTGTTAGGAAGCATTAGAAGTAGCTTAATCTTTCAAAAAAAATTTCAAAACCATGAAAAAATCCTTGAATTTGACTAATTTCTCTTAATAGATTAGTTTTTGTCAAGGTGATTAATCTTGTTCAAGAGGCAAAAAATTTAGAAAATGTGTTAATTGGGGTCTAAATTGATCACGTGAGTAGTCGAAATTAGTGTTTTTGAGTGTTTTCAGAGCTTCTAGATGTATCAAAATACCTAATTACATCAATTTCTTCATTAATTGGAGGAATTTTACTTTCTTTGCTTAATTTTACCTTAAAAGAGAGTCAAATTCTTCCAATTAATTTTCTATTTTTTACCTTTTGAACAAGATTAATCACCCTTAATGTTTTAATTGGGGTCTAAATTGATCATGTGAGTAGTCAAAATTAGTGTTTTAAGAGCATCTAGATGCATCAAAACACCTAATTACATCAATTTCTTCATTAATTGGAGGAATTTGACTCTTTGCTTAATTTTGCCGTAAAACAAGAGGCCAAAATTAAGAGTCTAATTAATCTCCTATTTTAGATTAATTTACACATTTGTTGATGCACATAGATTAACATTTCCTTGTTCTATCCAATGAGGTGCTCAATTGTGTAAATTAATCAGGGAGATTAATGGTTAATTAGAGTCCTTATTTAGTGTAAAAGAGAGAAAGATTAGTGAAAAATTTAATCTTTGATTAATTCTTAATCACTCTTTTACATAACTCATTAAGGCTAATGAGCATTCAATGAGTAGATGCTCATGAGTTGTCAAATTGTCCATTTTAGGGGTCAATTATGAAGGGTGTAAGGAGTGTCATAAAAAGGTTGACTTTTTTTATTCCCACTTACCTTTTTGGAAAAATGCCCATGTCTCCTTAATTTTAAATTCAAAAAATGTCCCCCCCAAAAAAGGAAATTCGTATTTCCCACACTAGACTCCAAAAAAAAAATCAAATTTAATTTTTTCGTGAAGTCCGATTCATGGCGTGAAACACTAAGTGTTTTTCACGTCATGAAACACTGGCATTTCACTACGTGAGAAAAATTCATGAAGTTTGCTTCACACCATGAACTCCTCCCTACTAGTTCACGACGTGAAAGGGGGTCTGTCGACAAAAAAATTAAAATTAATAAAATTGGTGAAGTCCGCTTAGCACCATCAACTGCTAGGTCACGATGGTCCGTCGACTTTGGAAAACACCCCTGTTTGAAGGCTCGTATCTCCTAAACCGTATATTCGATGAAGGTGCTCTATGGCTCATCGGCAAGCTCACATCAAGTTCTTCAACTTTATTGTCCAAAGTCAAAATCAATCGTTTTGGCCTCCGGCCAGCAATCTCAAAATTCGGCCTAGAAATTGAGCACAAAAAATTGTAAAAAAAATAGCTACGTTTTAAGGATCTAAACGACAAAATCACGAATGACAGGGGGACAAAGTTGTAGTACTCCAAAAATACTACAACTCTCTCATACATAGTTTATCATGATATGGTTGGATTTTCCTACATGCAATGCTGGTAAGCGCAAACACGCATTGATTAGCGCTCAAGCTAGTCATCATAACATCATGACAATAGACACTTGGGTGTCATTGGGACAACCTAAACTTATCCCTACAAACAATGGTCTTGTAAGAGGAGCCAATGGACAAAACATTGAAGTTCCAGCTTACTTTAGCTATGCTACTCAAACAATCGGTGGAAATGTGGAATTTACATTCCATGTTACCCTAGATTCCCTTGAGTATGATGTCATCCTTGGTGGAACTTGGATGTGTGACTCGTATTCAGTTGATGAATCCAACAAACAGTCACCTTGAAAACTCCTGCATGCATTGTACAATTGCAATTACGAAAGGAAGAGACCTTGGAGGAGCTGGAACTTCCAGCATATCTTACTGAAAAGATTCCTAGGATTATGGTTGGATTGAAACTTTCAAATAAAATCACATCACAAGCACAGCTTTATCCAACACGAGAACACAATCTTATGACCCTTGATTTATGGGATTTATTAGGTCAACCAATACTCAACGGCCCATCTAAAAGAATTCCCTTTACACAAAACTTGAACAAGCCATGTTTGGGGTACTTTAAACATACAATGTATATTGAAACTTAACCCCCTTACTTGCAAGCTTTTTGTGGTTGAGTATGTGTTGGAAGCATATTTGATCTTGGGGCATAAATGGACTATTGCTGCCCAAGCACCAAGTTGTGATGTGCTAACGATAGAGTCATCATGATGGTCAATGACAAAAAGTTGACAATACCATACTGCAGGGATGAGGATCCAACTTTAATGGATTTCTATAATGCTGAATGTAAAAGGTTACAAGACTCTTCCACGAAAGCCCCTCTACACAATAACCTACCATCTGCATCACGACCGACTCCGATAAAGCATCTACTCCTTCAAACTCATCCTCACTAATAAAGTTCGATGCCAAAACCTTACAATCAACAGCCATTCCTGAAGAAGTCCCCCCAGCGCAACCATCTATCTCTAAGAAGGAATTCAAAGAAAAATCCTCGGAGCCTATGCCTCTTCATCGACAAACCT
Organism: Cibotium barometz; assembly: GCF_041138505.1. Classification (NCBI taxonomy): domain Eukaryota; kingdom Viridiplantae; phylum Streptophyta; class Polypodiopsida; order Cyatheales; family Cibotiaceae; genus Cibotium; species Cibotium barometz. Next base: position 16,185,204 of record NC_141058.1, read on the forward strand.
CACCACCAAAGGAGACAACCGTATGCTCGAAAGCCTCATCATGGACAGCCACTCCACAAGAGACTCATCATGGACAGCCACTCCACAAGAGACTCTAGCCTTATCATCGTCAACAATGCCCATGAATCTCAAACCTGCAGCCTCAGCACACCAACCAATGTGAAGGAGGTCCCAAAACCTTCCACTTCCACCAAAAAGAAATCTCCACCAAGACAACCAAAATCAAGGTATCTTAATGGTATCAAAAAGGAGCTACTTGTTGCTCAAGGCTACTGTGAAGGTGCCAATCAAATTTAGGTGCCTCGACAATCAAAGCCTCTTCCTCAACACATCACTCAGAGGCCAACAAGGAAAAAGAAAAGTACTCCACAACACTGTCCATAAAAACCTATGCAAGTTCCTCAAAGAACTCCACCAAGTCAACAAGTGTGGGTACCAAAAAGATTATTGCAAGCACAAGGGTACTACCAAAGTAATACCAATAGCAGCTACCCAAACATCTCTCTCTCTCTCTCTCTCTCTCTCTCTCTCTCTCTCTCTCTCTCTCTCTCTCTCTCTCTCTCTCTCTCTCTCTCTCTGATCCTCTGTTATCTGCAGTGCTACTGGCCCCACCAGCCTCTGCACTTCCTTTTTACAGCCACACGTACCCTCTCTGCTCTGTCACCACCCTATCTTCAGCACCTACCTGTGCTTCCATATCCGGCTTCACCTAGCCCAAGCCACTTCAAAGGCGGCCTCCTTTAATCCATCACCAGCTCTGCTGCTATCACCAGCCCTCTGCCGATTTCAGCTCCTCTTACGGGCCTCTCCACTATCGCCAGCCTGTCACCTTCAACGCCAGCAGCTCGCCTTGCATACCCAAAACCAAGGTGGCTCTCACTCTAGTCGCCACCCTTGTCTTCTTCGCCAGCCTATCTCACTGCTCCAGTCACCGCCAAGGCTTCCACGTCGGCCCTCTAGTCGCTACACCAGCAGCAGCAGCCACGCCTCTGCTCTGCGCCCCAGTGCTTCCCTTGGTTCTGTCCTGCGGCTACGCCAGAGAGAAAAAATAAACAAGGCTTTCTCCACTTTTTGTCTACAGCTGCGCCGACTCGCCAACTCTCCCACGCTCTCTCGCAATCCTTCCTTCACGTACTGGCGGCTACGTAAACAGCCATGTGGCCTTTGCTTTAGTTGGCCATGTTAATCATTGTTTTATTTATTTTGTTTAAAGCCCAATGTGATGGCCACCATCACTCTTTCCACACCAAAGCTCAAGGCAACACTGGCCCCTTCAGTCTTTAATTGCCCATGCCTCCACACACATTTCAAATACAGCCTTCCAGTGCCCACTTTACTTGGGACGCATACACAATTCAAACAACCGAGCAGCTGATACCACATCCAATGGACCTCCAATAGACCACTTCCGGATAGGCCTGCACAAGCCTAAAACAAAAGCCATCCACCCTGTACACCTGGCAACGCCCTCAAAACCAAACTCTTCACACAAGCCATGCACACGTATGTATACAAGCCCAAAACATCTTTCAGAAAAACACCTGACAGTAACCAACTAGCAGTCTTACCTATCACCTTGACAACATTTGAGCAACAAATTCAAGAATCAATACCCATGTCTGCAATGGAGACTTATGAGCGCATCAAAGACAAAATAACAATGCTCTTGTCACCCTCTAGATGTGAAGCATAAGTGCACAAGAACCTGTTGCTCCCACATCATGCCCTAGCTGATCCATATAATCATTTCAAATCAAAAACCATCGGGGACAAACCATACAATTTCACGGGGTCAAAACTTGCAATTTCACGGGGTCAAAAACCTGCAATCTCACGGGGTCAAAAAATTGCAATCTCATGGGTCAAAAATGTGCAATTTCATGGGGTCAAAACCTGCAATTTCATGGGTCAAAACCTACAATTTCACAGGGTCCAAAACTTGCAACTACACGGGGTTAAAACCTACAATCTGACAAGTTCAGGTTTCTCACAAGTTAAGAGGATCACAACTTAAGACCCTATACTTTCACAAGTTAAGCTTCTCACGAGTTAACCCCTCTTACGAATTTACAATCTCACAGCTTAAGAACCTACACTTTCACGAGTTAAGCCATATCACAGATTACGTCATCTCATTCATTAACACACTCCCAACAATCTTCAATAGACATTATATAATTGTTAAGCTTATAGCTTACTATTCTTTTGGCTAAATTAATGTAGCCAACCAACAGTCTTACCTAGTACCACCTCGACAACATTTGAGCAACAAATTCAAGAATCAATACCCACATCTACAATGGAGACTTATAAACGTATCAAAGACAAAATAACAATGCTCTTATCACCCCTCTAGATGTGAAGCATAAGTGCACAAGAACCTGTTGCTCGCACGTCATGCCCTAGCTGATCCATAGAATCATTTCAAATTAAAAACCATCGGGATCAAACCCTACAATTTTACCAGGTCAAAACCTGCAATTTCACGGGGTCAAAACCTGCAATTTCACGAGATCAAAAACTTGCAACTACACAAGGTCAAAACCTGCAATCTCACAAGTTCAGGTTTCTCACGGGTTAAGAGTCTCACAGCTTAAGACCCTGCACTTTCACAAGTTAAGCTTCTCACGGGTTAACCCCTCTCACAAATTTACAATCTCACGGCTTAAGAACTTGCACTTTCACGAGTTAAGCCATATCACGCATTAACACTTTCCAACCGATCTTCAATAGCCATTATATAATTGTTAAGCTTATAGCTTACTATTTTTTGGGCTAAATTAATGTAGCAACTACTGCATGAGTATATATCTATACTCATGCATTGGAGGACATTTGCACCAAAGCCTCACCACCATCGACAAATTTCTAGGTACATCTCTGGATGGGGGCGCCATGGTGGGCGAAACACTGGTCAATGGTACAACCCATCACCTGGAACTTCCTTTAAAATTATAAACCTCTCCAAACGACGCTATCATCTTCACAAATCAATGATCTTCAATCCTTAGTGAAGATATCTATATTAGCCTCGCAAGTCAACATAATTCTTTGCCTCGCCCAACAAGTGGCTACTTCCACACAGAGTAGTTCAATAAGAGTCTATTTGACTCAATTCTTATTCTTCATGTATATCTGCTTCATAAGAGCACTTAAATATACATAAAAACATAAAAATCACATGGGAAGAAGTATGTAGAAACAATTCCCACTCAACGACATTTGACAAGAATCCTACCACATAAAGGGACATCATCGAAGGCCAATTTCTTCAAATGATGAATGTTGTGTCAATGAATCAAATGAGGAACTAAGAATCACCATCTCGTTCTGATGATTATGTCTACGTTCCTCCGGATCCTTCCCTCCTTTCTCTCCCATTATTAACATCTCTTATTAGCATCCCCACTACCACAAATCACATGTAACCTTGCTTATGATTGCCAAAAAAGAACATGTTCACATAAATTGAAAAATGCAATCACTCACAAACCCCACCACCCCGTTAGGAGTTCCCAATAAACCACTAACCTTTTCATTCACTAACTAGCTTTTCTTATTCCTTCCGAAGGAACAAAGACCATTGAACATCACCCAACATGAAAGCCATCGAACAAAGCTTGTCCATTCTCCCCACACAAAGGTCTTCAACATGATCACGCGGAGGACGTGATCACCATCAGGAAGGGGGGGGCGGCGGGGATGTTAACCCATTCCTAAGGGTTAACAAGAGCTACCACCATTATTGTACATCAAGGAGTCAACATAGATACACCAAAGGATCATACATTCAAGATATCGAGCAATGATTATAAAGCTACTACTTGGATGGGCCCCCGTAATATGGTGTGATGAAGTAATTATGGTGATTCCCACTTCAAGAGCGTGTGGAGCAAGTTAGTATGAAGTCGTAAGTGATGTACTTCATAGATATATTATGAGAGTAGTCATTGTAATAGAATTAGGCCTCTTATGAGCGTAAAGTGCCCGGCCGACCACAGTTTAAGTGAGTGTGAACATTTATGGCCATGTATATAAGTGAATATCTCTCATAATACAGCATACTCTCCCATTGTGTAATTGAGTCTTGCTCTTGGTAACCCTCTTGCTAATCTCTCTCCCTAATGCATTCTAGTGAGTGTGTGTGAGTGAAGGGAGGTGAGAGGAGGGACGAGTACCCGTAGTGCAACACGGCGGTGTGATAACACTCACGGGAGGCGCGGTGGAATTGCTTCTCAAGGAGTTGTAGATCTTCGAGACCTCAAGGGTGACAATCTCAGACATTGGAAAGATCCTCACGCGACAATTGCGGTTCACCAGGTAATCTCTTATTGGATGTGTTTCAAGGAGGGCTAGGGTGAGCCATAACAATGAAAAACTATGTATTATTGCACGTCGTGTAAAACTCAAGCTTAGAACAATATTTGGATTATGGGAGTATAGTGCATACTTCTTGCACTAAGAAACATACTTCTTTTGATTATGGGAGTATAGTGCATACTTCTTACACTAAAAAACACAATTTGCAAGGCTAAGTTTGTAGAGTTTGTACCACGAAAAACTTAAGTTTTTCATGTCCGTGAAAAACTAGGTACTTTTTCACGCGCGTGAAAAACTCAAAGAGTTGATAAAGAATTAACATAGTGTGGTCAATGGACTTTTGCCTGTTTAGACTAAATCATGGGCTTAAAATCTAGGAGTGATTATTTCACTCCCATGAGGGTGCACTACTAAGAAATCCTATGTATCGCTTGCATTCAACAGGTATTTAAAAAACCCTTACTTGTGAATTTTACATGAATAAAATGACCCCTTTTTCTTTATGGACTTACGGGTTTTTTTTTCAAAATCGATTAAAAACCCCTTCTATAAATGTATTTCTGTAAATTTACCTTAGAATTTTGAATTTAAAACCCCTTCATTTGAACTCACGTGCTATACTTACATATTTTTAGGTGAACCCCCAGAGTTCACTCCAGAGGCTCACTTCAAAAAATAGTGATTGGCTCACTCCAGAAAGTAGTGATTTGTGATGATCTCACCCCGGAAGATATTGCATCAAATTACCCAAGATCCTCATGTTAGTTAACTCCTGGATCTGGTCACACTGCAAGCACCCAATTGAGTGTGTTTACTTGGAGAGGACTAGAAGTTGTTGAAACTAGTAGCAAGGAATCGATGGAGAATGCTCTAAGAAATGACAAGCAAGTAGAGAAGCGGATTATATCTTCTTCACAAGATCCAATAGTTATTCTAGTTACAAGTTGAGAAGCTAAACAAGAGGCTCAATCATTTGACTATGATCAAGAAATGAGCCAAAGATTAATAGGGGTTGAGGGAATAATGGTTACATAGACCATTCCTCCCCTAGGAATATTGGTGCAAGAACACACTCTTGCAAGTACCTTTGGATAAACACGTTTCACGCCTATAATAAGAAGGGATAATGCTAGTGCTCTTAGGAACTAGAGAAGCATTCTTCCCTACCATGGAGGAAATGGAGTTAGAAGATGAAATCAGAGAGGCACAACTACAAATGCAAATGCTTGATTTGCAGAAAGTAAGGCCTAAATGTTTGATGAGCCAATGCTGAATGGAGAAATAATGAAAGATTATGATCTCTAGAGCCAATGGAGTTCTAGCCTAAACTTTGAGAAGTTGCGGATACACAAGCCCAAAAACTTGATCAAGCCTTAGAAGAAGGAATTATGCCCTTAGAGCCAATTTTAGAAGGCTCTAGGGAGGGCTCGGCGTGGAGACAACTACACAATTTGATGTTAAGGAGCCAAATCTTGACATAACAAGAGGACTAACCAAACATTTTTACACAAAAGAAGACCTCAAAAACCTATTATTTGAATAAGAATTTCTCACATACATACATATATCATTGCCTCAAAATTAAGCGGGAGCTCATGTAGAGGAAGTCTATGAACCTATAGACCACACTCCTATATGCCCACATCAGTGGCCCTACACCTTGCTACTGCTTGTGCCCAAAAAAATATAGCATATTCTTTTCAAACATCAAGGCATCTATCATTGCCTCAAAATTAAGCGGGAGCTCATGTAGAGGAAGTCTATGAACCTATAGACCACACTCCTATATGCCCACATCAGTGGCCCTACACCTTGCTACTGCTTGTGCCCAAAAAAATATAGCATATTCTTTTCAAACATCAAGGCATCTGCCACTTCTGCAATGTGTCTTGTTTTTCTTTCTACAACACACTTACATGTAAACTGTCTCTTGATTCCCTACTTTCTTAAGAAATCACTGAACTCAATGGAGAAATACTCTCCCCTACCATTTGATCTCAAATAGTTTATTTGTAGGCCTTTTTCCTTCTCGAACAAGACTTTAAATCTCTAAAAGTGATCAAACACCTCACTTTTCTCCTCCAAGAAATAAACCCACACTTTCCTAATGTGATCCTCAAGGAATGTAACATACTGCCTATAATCTGCAATTGGTATAATCTTGGTCGGTCCCCATACATCTGAATGTATAACATCTAATGGTCTTGCACCGAGCTACTTTTCATATGGGAAAGAATGTTGGCCCTACTTACCAAGTTGGCATGCTTCACATACTTTATACATACCATCAACCTTAAACTTTGGAAAACTTACATCAATATTTTGGGCATAAATAGACTTCAACCATTGTATATTCACATGACCAATGCACTTGTGCCATATGTCAATATTTGTAATAACACATGTTTCGTGCACAAACATGGATGCCTTACCTTATGCATGTTTATATCTCCAAAGTAAATATCCTACCATTTTTATTATCCTTTACAACCAAGAGACACTAATTTTTGAATTCTTCCAACAAACATCCTTGAGGATTAAACCTCACTTGCATGTCCTACTCAACCATCTATCTAATAGTAGAAACTAGGTTCTCTATAATATTTAGAACATGAAATACATCTTCCAAGTAATTCATTTTGCTATCCTATATATACAATGGTACTTCACCAACATGCGCAATGGGATGTGCACTATCATCACTTGTTTCAACATAACCTAGTTTATCTATTTTTTGTATGTCTCTAAACCACTCATATCATGACTGGTCATGATATGACTGGTCATGTGCCATAATCTACATACTATATAATTATAGATTTTACCACATCTCCTATTGTGGAATTGAGCATGTGCTATATCATAAATAATTGCTCACTTCTGTCATCATCACCACCCCATCTACTAGATGATGCATGGTTGCCTTGCTATACAACTTTTCACTTTCAATGTCATTCTTGCATGGTTGCCTTGCTACAACTTTTCACTTTCAATGTCATTCTTCTTTTTGAAGGAGTTCTTTGCCATGTTCCATGGTTTGAAACAATAATAGCACTCTATGCTATTTGCACTCTAATTTCTTTGCCAACCACCTCAGCCCCTCAAGTTCCCCCTCCCTTTAGACTGGCCTCTTCCACCTGTGTATGATTGCTTATTTGCTCCACGAATCAATGAACTGTCATTGCCCATAATTCTGATTTTTATGTCGGCCACCACCTTGGCCTCGACTAGAACCTCTTTCTTTGCCTCTACATGAATTGGAGTAGAAGTCCTGTTCTTATGTGTTCTTGGTTTGTGAAGAAGAGTCCTCACCCAGAGATTTCTCTTGTATGATCACATAGACACTAAGTCTCAAAAGTTAGAAACATTCTTTGACTACAATGAAGGTCTTGAATGACCTGTACTCTTTGCCAAGCCCACCCTCACTAAATCATCATCTTCCATCGATACATTGATAGATCCAAGGGATTCAACAATGCCCTTGATATTTAAAGTATACTCATTGTTGATAGACATGCTTTTGTTCTACATGGTATGCAACTCCTGTTAGCTCTGCAGTTTCCTCGCCTTTATGTTGGTGTCGAACATCTGCACTAGGTTTTTCCATGCAACTACTTAAGTATTGGCATATGGTATGCGTTCTATGATTATGTCTGTGACACTAATTAAAAGTCAATACATGACTTTTATTGCACCCTGTTTCTAGTCCTTGATTGCCTTTGCATCTCTTGGAGTGGCATTATATTCAAGTAACTCTAAAGGAAACAAACATCTAACAGATTGGGCACTAGACAGATTCTTTGTGAAACTCAAGAAATGGAAAGGTATCAAGGTCCCCTTCCATGATAGGGTGGCTATATGTAACACTATGTTGAATGCCTACATAATGCTCCTATGCTCTGTGTCGACTTTGGGGAAAAGGGTATTGGCAGAAGATTGTCAAACCTGTAAGAGCTTTTGTGTGGAGGAATGCTGGATCCAATAAAAAGGCATTAGCATGGCTGGCTTGGGACATACTTATTTTGCCTAAAAGTGAGGGGATGGCCTATGCATTCTTCATCTCCCTTCGAAGATCATACAATTACGAGGCTGGCTTTGCTTTTACCCAAGTGTCTGCAATAGAAGGAAATCTGGTCAAGGATGCTAAAGGAACTAGTGGACTACTGAACTATTTATTTTGATCGAGTTTGGCAAGGTCTAGGTTGGAAATACAAACCATTTTCTTATGCTCCTCTCAAAATCATAGGGTTCTTACTTTGTAGGTTGCTTTGCACTAAATAGAAAGAGGTGTTAGAATTTATGGTCTGGGATGGTTGTGGTAGAGCTTCAGGAACTCTTTGATGTGTCTAGGGATTTGGTGGACTCACAAGTTTCATCCCCCTTTAGCTCTACAAGACCCTAGAATAGCCAAAACGTTGAACAACAAAGGTTTGATGAGATTTGCTAACTACTGGGATGGGGCATGAACTGGGTATAGAAGGAGCCTGAGCAACTAGAGATGGATCTTGCCTTATCTCATATAGGGAAGCACAACTTGTGAGACATTTGTTGGAGGTGCAAAAAGGTTAGACATCCACAACAATGGATGAATCTTGCTAGATTAGGGATTGGTCCTGGTTTAATGGATCTAAGCTGGACAGAGGTACAACCAAAGTCTTGTACAATGCATTGATAATGAGTGAGGATAATGTCACCTATTGTAATAGAGTTTGGAAAGTGAGCTAGAGCCCCAACTGTTGGAGAAGGAAACTATGGAAGGAAAAATGGGAGATTGAAATACCTACTAAATCTCAGGTTTGTCTGTGGAGAGTGTGCATGGAAGCTCTGCCTACTGGTTCAAAGGAACTTTACTAGAGATGTAAGATTGCTTTTGGAAGATGGGAAGCATGCATTTTGGGACTGCCCTGCCATTAGGGGAGACTGGTCCAAGATTGGGAAATAGGTTAATAGCACTTTAGGTAAACCTACAAAGTCAATGGGGGGATTCGTTGATTGGGAGATGGGCAATAAATGATGGACGTGTTGATTTGATTTTCAATATTATCAGATTCTGTTGCTTGTATTCTGTTGCTTGTGGGAGATCTGGAATTCCAAAAACTGCATTATTTTTCAGAAAGCTTGTGACACTAATGTTCATTAAATCTCCATGATTGTGCTTTGTATGGTACTTGATTCCATCCTCCCTTATACAAACTAAAGAGGGAAATATACACTAAGCATAATATGCATAGCCCTCATATAAACAACTTCAATCATATGTTACATCTCCATACTAGGCTTCTCATTATTATAATGGACACATGAAACTTGATCATCAACACTTGATTAACAAGAGTATCTTAAACACTGATGAGTTGGGGGGAAGGGGGTAGTTGCTTACAATTGCTCAATTTCTTCGCTTAAAAAGATAGAATCCCTACACCAAGATGGGCTTTAAAAAATGATATTTGAACTTCTCACATATAACCATAAAAAACAACTTAGAAATACACCAAGATGGGCTTTAAAAAATGGTATTTAAACTTCTCACCTATGACCATCAGAAACACATCACTCTTAGTACTTAGGCACCTGCTCACATAAACATTATGTTATGTGGCTTGGATGCTAATAGCTCTTAGGCCAAAAAATTGATGATTCAAGACTAAAACTCAAGCTACCCTCTAGAATCCTATCAAGACCAAAGCTCACCTTATAGGAAATCAAAAGAAGTGATTGTTCTTCTCACTTACAACATTAACATACTCAGACTTGACACCTTCAAATTCTTGAGATAATTGAAGCCATTCAATACGGCTCCATACTAGGCTTCTCATGCTTATAATAGACACATGAAACTTGATCATCAACACTTGATTAACGAGAGTTATCTTATAGACTAATCAGTTGGGAGGAAGGGGATAGTTGCTTACAACTGCTCAATTTCTTTGCTTAAAAAGATAAAATCCCTACACCAAGATGGGCCAAAAAAATGATATTTGAACTTCTCACATATGACCATAAAAAGCAACTTAGCAATACACCAAGATGGGCTTTAAAAATGGTATTTAAACTTCTCACCTATGACCATCAAAAACACCTCACTCTTAGGCACCTGCTCACATAAAAATTATGTTATGTTGTTTGGATGCTCATAGCTCTCAGGCCAAAAAAACTCATGAGTCAAGACTAAAGCTCAAGCTGCCCCCTCTAGAATCCTATCAAGACCAAAGCTCGAGCTACCCGCTAGAATCCTATCTATATATTGTAACATAAAGCTACTTTAAAGTAATGAATAAAGGAACTATACATAGGTGGTCAACTTTATAGGAAATCAAAAGTGATTGTTCTTCTCACTTATGTGATGATATATACAACATTAATATACTCAGACTCGACACCTTCAAATTCTTAAGATAATTGAAGCCATTTAATACAGCTCGATATACTAGGCTTCTCATTCTTATAATAGACACAGCAAACTTGATCATCAACACTTGATTAACAAGAGTTATCTTAAACATTGATCAGTTGGGGGAGGAAGGGGGTATTTGCTTACAAACTACTCAATTTATTCGCTTAAAAAGACAGAATCCCTACACCAAGATGGGCCAAAAAAATTATATTTTAACTTCTCACATATGACCATAAAAAACAACTTAGCAATACACTAAGATGGGCTTTAAAAAATGGTATTTAAACTTCTCACCGGCGACGACCACAAAAAATACATCACTCTTAGTACTTAGGCACCTTCTCACATAAACATTATGTTATGTGTCTTGGATGCTAATAGCTCTTAGGCCAAAAAACTGATGAGTTGGGACTAAAGCTCAAGCTACCCTCTAGAATCCTATCCAAACCAAAGCTCGAGCTACCCTCTAGAATCCTATCTATATATTGTAACATAAAGCTACTTTATAGTAATGAATAAAGGAACTATGCATATGTGGTCAACTTTATAGGAAATCAAAATTGATTTTTATCCTCACTTATGATGATATATATAGTATTAATATACTCAGACTCGACCCCTTCAAATGCTTGAGATAATTGAAGCCATTCAAGTTAAATGATACTTCATGTCGTCCCACCAACAACGAATGAAAGTATAACTCACTTTTGTGATAGCACACATTGTGTTTTCACATGTGTTAACCCATTTCTAAGATTAACAAGAGCTACTACCATTATCTTATATCAAGAAGTCAAGGTAGATAAACCAAAAGTTCATACATTCAAGATATGAAGCAATGGTGTCCAAATCTTCAACTTGGAAGGGCGCCCGCCGCCGTAATGGTCCGATGGAGTACTTATGGCAATTCCTGCTTCAAGAGCATGTGGTAGCAAGTTAGGATGAAGTCCCAAGTGATTTAATTCATGGATATATTATGAGAGTAGTCGTTGTAATAGCATTAGGCCTCTTATGAGCTTAAAGTGTCCGGTCGGCAACAATTTAAGTGAGTGTGAACACTTATGGCCATGTATATGAGTGAATATCTCTCATAATACAAAAAAATCTCCCATTGTGCAATAGAGTCTTGATCTTTCTATTCCTCTTACTAATCTCTCTCTAATCCATGCTAGTGAGTGTGTCTGAGTGAAGTGAGGTGAGCGAACGGACAAGTACACGCGGCGGCGGTGTGACAACACTCACGGGAAGCGTGGTGAAATTGCTTCTCAAGGAGTTGTAGAGCTTGGAGACCTCATGGGTTATGAGCTCGAACATTGGAAAGATCCTCACAATAGTTGCAGTTCACCAGGTAATCTTCTTGTTGGATGTGTTTCAACAAGGGGGGTTTGCATGAGCCATAACATTTTTAGAACCACTACCGAGGAATCATCCCTTGGCTTTTTCCATCATTTTTCTCTAATCTATGTATTACCCATTTCCAATTGTCTTGATTAGTGGGTTTCCATGATTAGATGTGGTTTTGATGGAGAATTGTGTGTGATTTTGTGAGAAATAGCTCTCTTTTTCTTTTAGTATGACGGGTATGTTTTTTACCAATTGTTGTTTTTTTAATTTAACAACATGCATATCTTGTTGTTGGTTTTGGTAGGACTTGCCAACCACATTTTATTGGTAATATATGATCTTCCAATGTACCATGTGCACAACCCTACTGGTTTGTTAGACTTTTCTTTTGTCAGATTTTAAGACCAAGTTTGCAAGCTACACAACTGAGGATAGCTACCTTCTTAACTAGGAGGACTATTATGTGAGTGAACTTTCTTGATAAAATTAGAGTTAGAGATGAGAGTGTATGAATATCTCTAAACAATTAGAAAAATATAAAGAAAATAAATTTATGATAAAAATAGCATCTTTATGATAAAAATAGCATCTTTATGATAAAAATAACATCTTTATGATAAAAATGGCATTTTTATGAGAGATCCCCAAAAGTAGGTTAGCTTTTGCATACGGCTGAATTTAGGAAAACTGCTCGTGTTAAGTTGTAGAACATGTCTATTCTTGTAATTTTAAGTACCAACTTAACTATATTCTAGTCAAAAACCAAAGAGTTACACGGCTGCAAGTTACAGGCATACAAGGAGCCAGGACAAGTTGAGACAGGCAAACATCTACAGGGAGTATCGGTTTCTCTTATTGTTTTCTTTATATGGTTTAATTATTTCATGAGTGTGAGAGAGAGATATATATATATATATTAAACATGGTTTATAAGAATTGCAGGTTCCTTGGATGAAGCTCTCGTTTCTTCCATCTTCTCTTTTTTCCTCTGATGTGACTCGTGAGAAGATGTATTGATTGTATAAAATTACTTCATATCTTAATAAATCATCAAAATACTCATATGTGAGACCACGGGTCTCACATATGGGGGGGCAGATTGGACCCAATGCTTTTGTCTTATGTTAATAAATATTTTTCCATTTAAGTTTTTCGTTCAATTCTTCTTCTAAGGTTGATGTATGAACTTGTAGTTCATTTATAATTTAAAGCAATTTTATTGAAAGCTTTTACTTAGAGGAAACGTCCTGTAAATAATAATACTTGGTATGAAGATGAACAATAACATCTATTGCATGCCAGTAGGATCTCATCACACTTTGACATCAACACGTCATCTTCCAAGTCAATCAAATTGGGCCTCGTACACTAGTACAAGAAGCTGATAGTTTTCCCACATCTCAAACGCTCACATGATCTAGTACATAAGTGTTTCTCATTAAGTCCCATAGGCATGCCAAGTTTCACCTTAATCTCAAAAACCAAAAAATACAATCAGATGGGTGACAACATGTCATTAAAATCTTGGTTAATGTTTCATGTGTAAAGGCCCAATAGCATTTATATTTGGGCAAAGGCTTTTATATGTACAAATCTTAGAAACTTTCATATGGTTAATAATAATATGTAAAGCAATACCCAAAAGTGGGAAAAGTAAGCCCAAATTTTACACACATCTATTATTAGCTCCTTGGGCTATTTTTATGAATAAAATTCTCTAAATACTCAAGTCGTGGAAGTAGAGCTACACACTTGGGGGGGGGGGGGGGGGGAGATTGCACCTAATCTTGTCTTGTGTGGTATCTTCTATCTCTAACTCTTGTTTTGCAAACTTAATTTTTGTTTACTTTATTCAATTTATAAGTGTTGAGCATGAGATAATTGATGAGTTATTTGAATTAAATCAATTCTTGCAAGTTTCTTTAAATTCTATCTTCCTAGAAAATTAGATCCGTGACATCATTTTAGTAAAAGTTTAGTGAGAGAGGTAAGGAATCGCACGTGTACTTTAATCTTGGAATGAATAAATTAAGCCAAGAGTTTTTAAAATTAAATTATCTAGGGAGTTTCGGATTAATACATAATTTTAGCCCTACCAAATAAAATTGCTATGTGCACCCTAAGTCATACCGACGCGAACCCTAATTGTGCACACAAGGTGAAAACTGGCTTACTTGTATGATGGGTGTGTTTTTCTAAATAGACTTTAGCATATGAGATTCTCACTTTAGAAAGGAATAAGATTATTGGATTATAACCTTACCATTGACCTTAGAATATGATTTTCCTCCTCTAGAACTAGAAGTCGGATTAGAAGCCATAACTTCTAGAATTTTTGGAAAAAGGGATTAGAAGCCATAAGGTATCTCTAATAAATTACAATAAAGAAGCCATAGATCGTAAAATCTAATTCTAGGGTCCAATCATGTTTAGAGATACTGTGCCTCTACTGATGGAAATTTTCTCCATATAAACTAGGATTAAGGTGAGCTTAATGATAAAGATGGAATTATATGGGAAGGAACATAAATTTAGGGAAGTTTAAGAGTAAAGGAGAAACCCAAAATTCTACAAGATTCTAGAGAGAGATAGTGAAAACTCTAGAAATAGAAAGTTAGATTGTAACAATTAAGCATTTGTAGAAGAGGTTCAAACTTAGGAGAAATAAAAGGATTTAAGACCTTGAAGGAATGATACGAACTAACCCAAATGCTCGTTTAAGGCCTTAGAGAGAATATTAGAGTATTTTTACAAAGTCATATATGAGAAAGGATGAGGAGAGCTTATCTTATAGATTCTCTCCTAGATTAAAGAAATAAATAGTGCAAGAGAAAGGTCTTAAAGAAATAATAAGAACCTTAAATATTTATCTCAAAAGCATCAAGTTTGTCTAAAAATATAGGTGTTGATATATCAAAGATATACTAGGGATCTTGGAATTAAGACCTTAGTATAAAGATTAGAAAAATAACCTAAAACTTATTTGAAACCCTCAAGAAACAAGAGAAACAAAAATGTTAGAAAAATGACTGGAGACTTTAAGCAAAAGTGTGCAGATTGGAATCAAGAGACATTGTGTCCTTAGTCTAGTAAAAGGATAGAATAAGGCTCTTCTTAGCAACAAAGGATCAAATTTTGAACAAGTGGCCCTTAGAGACCTTGGGACTTAAAGGAAAATAGATCTGAAGAGACTCAAAAATGTTGTTCAAAGGCTTGGATGGAAAGTTATTGGATTGAAAAAATGTGTTCAGAGATTGGATGGAGGACCAAGAGTGTCTCATTGGAGCTTGCACAATGGTTTACCTGGTTCATGATGCATGCATGGTCAGAGAAAACATTTATAGCTATGATTCGCTAAAAATTTGGGATAATCACTAGGCTCCAAATATACGCATCTTTACCTAATTGGGCTATTAGTTACTTCGTTCTCAGAATGTATATCCTTATCTCTCCTAATTTCAATAATCACAAACAACAGCATAGGACTTATCACGTGAGAAATAGAGTATTGCACCCTAGACATATCTAAGGAAACAAAAAGACATGTTATGCAAAAATAAGAATGGATATATAAATAAAGATTTCTCTTTTACTGAGAATTATCTTTAAGAATTCAAAATATTAAACATATAGATGTGTGATGCAGTAATGGCCCAGTGAATATGAAGCCATTAGCATTGCTTTCCAGTATATGATAAATGATAAAGCAAGAATGGCTACATATTATCTCGATTTTAGAGAAATTACTTCAAATAGCCTTACATGACCTCACCGTTAGGGTTAATCTAGCTAGCTTTTTGTGGACATGAGCCAAAAAGATGGTTGAACTACCTATATGTGGTAGAATTTGCCTATAATGCCTCTTATCATCAAAGAATTGGTATGAGTCCTTTCAAAGCTCTGTATGGTCAAGACTACCTTGCACCCTTGACTTGGTCAGATCCTCTAATTAAGGTAGAAATTTTGAGGCAAATGCTTGATAAAATAGATAACCAGATGTAGTCCATAAGAAGAGATATCAAAGTTGCTAAAGACGAATAGAAACATTATGCAGATCCAAAAAGATTGAGCCGTGATTTTGAAGAAGGCAAATGGTTTTTCTTCATGTATGACTTAAAGGAGTTCTTTATCCTTAGGGAAGTACAATAAGTTATTGCCAAGATACTGTGAACCTTATGTTATTTCAAGGAAGATTGGGGGATTAGGCTTATAAGTTGCTTCTTCCTCCACATCTTAAGGTTCATATCATGTGTGGATTAACAATGAGATTAATGTTAATCAATTTTAGATATATGTTAATTACTATTTTTAAAAATCCTATTCTCTTCATTTGGAGCACAATTTCCTTGATTATTGACTTCTTTCATCAAATATTTTCACAAACCCTAGTTTTCTTCAACATTTGCCTGTTTCTTTAGATTCTTGGTTGGCTGTGAAAATCTTGGTGCATAGTATATCAAGAAAGTGTATAGATTATATTTCTATTGGTAGATTTAAGTAGATTTATGTGAAGATTACAATTTTATTATAGATTTGAGTAGATTTATGAGCAGTTTATAGTTCTGTTGTAGATTTCGTAGAGTTTGCTATGCAGAGTATAATTTAGAGGAATCTTGGTGTAGAATTGTAAAGTTTGCAAAGAATTAAGTGCAAAAATCAAATCTTGAGAAGAATTAATATCAATGAGTGATTCTTGATCAAATCTTTCTTAATCTTGATCATTTCTTACAAGTAGTGGTGTTTCTTTAAAAGAAATTGCTACAAGAATAGAACAATAATTGGTCATCGGTCAACCTCTCCCAAAGTTTACACTGAGATTTTAGACATTTAAGTCAAGATATATAATCCTTCATTGGCTAATGATCATGTTTCTTGATATTATGGATCTGTGCCACTAGACTACATTCATCACCACTTTATGCAAAACTTAGCATAAACACATTTTAAAACCAAGTGAACTTCATCCTCAAGCTTCAAGGTTCTATACCATTAGTGAACCTTCCTATCTAACATTAGTAGGGAAAATGAATATATCTTCGTATGTCTCACTGGTAGCCTCAAAGATTTTAATAAGATAAATTGGATCTCCATCGTCAATATTTGTATTAGCTTTTCTATGTGATATGACTTCATCTGTGTTGGCCTTGGTGTAAGAGTTATGATCAATTCCCTAGCCACCCCTTTCCCATTTCATTAGCCATTCTTAACAGATCAAGTAGCATAGCTACTGGGTCTTTGACCTAGACTTACAATTTATCACTCCTCTTGCTTGTCCTCTACACCTTCCTAGTTCAAGAACATATGGATTGGTGTTGCACCCAAAGGGAGAGATCAGCGAGTTTTTTTTAGCAAGAGGAAGTTGCAAACAATAATGCCATGACAGCATGTGGGTCCAAGGAGAATTATCCAAGATATTCGATCAACGTGTGTAGAGTGATTTACACCAATTGAACCATCGAAGGCGGCTCTACAAGAGTGGCCAAGACCCCACGGAAGGCGGGTTGGGACCACTCATATATAGGGAATTGACATTCAAGTAAGTGGGAAATCCTAGAATGCGAGTGGAGATTTGCCTCACATGTGTGGACGCATGCCCCTGTAAATTGTGAGGGGTGACGAACTCCATGCATGGAGTGTGACTAGGAGAAACATCCAGATGAGGATGTTGGCAGTTGGGGGGGCTGGGGGGATGAAGGCTCCGAGGAGATGTAGAGGGAATGTAAGAAATCTTCACTAGAAAGGGTAGCAGATAGGATTATTGCAAGCGTACAGGACTCAAACTAGAGGCGGGATGGTACGTCTGCAGGTTTGACCTGTGTTGGTGAGAAGTCAAAAGTCGGGTTGTTTTCTTTATGTAGTGTTATTGTGTTCTATTGAGATAAACCTTCATTCAAAGCTGATGTTGCTAGATGGCTATAGGATGATGTATTTCATGGTAGGGTTACTTCTTAGGTTTTCTATCTAGGTAAATATTTCTTTAATATTTTGTTTACTAAAGCTCAAGCTGTGTTGGAGTTGTTTTCCAGAGCTCCCCTCTTTATGGATCATAGGCTAATGCATGCTATCCCATTTGACCCTTTTTTGGATGTTAATAAAAGCCTTTCTAAAGCCTGTCCTATTTGGGTGGAGGTGGTTGGGTTACCTCCTTGGCTTTGCCCAACCCTGAGGGAGATTGCTAGTGCGATTCGACCTAGTTCTATATTTACCAAAAGATGATACAAGAAATCACCAGGCTAATAGTGTATGCATTGTATGGAATATAGCCATAGAGATGCCTAAGTCTATAGAAGTGGATTTAGGCAATTTAGGGAAAATGGAATTGATGTTGAAGTTTGGGCCGTTTCCTGATGCATGCTTTAAATGTGGTGGGTTTGGACACATTGCTAGAACCTTTGTAAAGGGGGGTCAGGCTAGATCTGAGGGTGAAAATAATGACAAACATGAGGCTGAGGGAGAGAATAAAACTGTGGAAAAGGAGGTCTGTAGAGATAAAGGGGAAGAGGGTAAAGAAAAAGGGATTGTGGAGAATGATGGGGACTCTGTAGAAGAGGGAGGTTGGAGGATAGTGAAAGGGAAAATGAGTGTAAAGGCAAGCTAAGGATGAGGCTAGAAGGAAAGTGAATGGAAGTGGAGCTAGGGCTAAACAGGGTAGCAAATATTCTGGTAGTCTAAGCTCATTGGTGTATTTGAACCCTTTTAATCCTCTAGGGGAGGAGGAAAGTGGGACCTCATCGGTTAAGAAATTCAATTGGCAAGTGGATGAAGCTTGGAAAGAAATACAAAGAGAAGGGGATCAATGGGGTAGTGGAGAGGAGATAGAGATGGCTCCTGAGACTACATTATCATGAGCTATACTATAAGAGTTAATAGTTGTACATGGAATGTTAAGGGGATTAAGGATAAACATAAGATTGTTTCTTTTTGGAGTTTGGTCAAGGATTGGGATTTGTCTATATTAGTTATTCATGAAAATAATCTATGCGGGTCTAAAATTTGAGAAAAGATAAGTTTAAGGATTGGGTTGTAATGTATCAGGGTATGAATGGAGGGTCTAGTGGTGTTATGACCATTACTAAGAGTTGTCTAAGTCCTAATATCATTGTTAATCATCCCAATGGGAAAATTTTGGTAGAGAGGATTTGGATAATTAATACTTATGGGGCTCATAACCATAAGGTGAGGAGTGGGATGTTGGTATGGCTAGCTAATCTAAATTATCAAGAGCACCGCATTCTTATGAGGGACTTCAATATGGTTGAGAAATATAGGGATAGATGTGGGGGGAGCATTGTTTTGATGGGACATGAAAAGATGAAGTGGGAAGGACCGAGAGGGAGATTAGGCCTAAGGGATGGAAGGGAAATGGGTGATTGGGGCTCAGATCCTGGGCATATCAATTTCAGCTTAAAATATTTTGGGACATCTTCTAGAATAGATAGGATTTTCCTTAGCTAGCAAGCTATGTGGGTACGCCATACCCTCAAAATGTCAGTGGACTATAGTACTGCATTGTCTGATCACATGCCCCTCAAATGGGGATGTCTTCTCCTAGGTTGGGAGGAAGCTGAATTAAATAAGTTTTCCACTAGGAAACTAATTAAAGGGTTAATAATTTGCTTCTAAAGGATGATCTATTTTTCAGGCACGGCAGACTGAAGAGGCAATAGAGAGACTTAAAAGGAGAGGTAACTTGCAAGGGTCTTGGAGGACTTCTGCCAATGAAACACGGGGTATAATTAGGGGGTTGGGAAGTTGAGAGCTGAGGAAAGTAGGCATGAGATAAAGACATGGGGAGATCTTTTAGAATCTTTACAGAAAAAGAGGGAGGTTGGGAAACTAACTACTGAAGAGACAATTTGGTATTTCAAGTGTTAAGTTGGGCTAAAGAGTAAGATGAGAAATGCTCCAAGAGGGAGAAAGTTAGGTATAAATGGAGAACTTTTATAAAAAAAAGGAAACTAGATGGGTGAAAGGCAAGGAGGTGATAGGTAGGGTTCTGGATGAAAATAGACAAGAGATAAAAGGGTTGATGTTAATAGAGGCAAGAAATGGGATGAGTATCTGGGGGAAACTCTCAGTCTTAAGGAGGAGTATTCAAATAGAAGGTTCCAAGCTGAGACCAAATTGCTAGAGCAAGTTAAGAAGAGACTGTACCCTGATAGGGTAAAATGGTAGGAAAGGGATATAGAACTTGAGGAACACTTGGAGGCCCTTATAAATCTGGGGAGAGAGAAATATCTTGGTTGGATTGGACTATTTGTGGAGTTTTTCATTGCTTTTTGGCCCTATCTAAAGGAATTTGTTTAGAGAATGTGCAGAATTGCATTTAAATCAGGTAATCTAGATAAGGACTTAAAGGAAGGGTTGGTGAAGCTTATTCCTAAGCAGAATGCATGTGACAGGTTTAATCACTAGAGGCCTATTACATTGCTAACTCTCCTATACAAAATCTTGGCCAAAATTATTGCCGTTAGAATTACCCCTGCCCTTCAGAAGATCATATGTGAGAAACAACATGGTTTTATTAAGGGAAGGTCTGTATATGACAATATTCATGCAGCTATGTTGCGGAGGGATCTGGCCCTGAGGACGAAGCAGCTATGTTGCGGAGGGATCTGGCCTTGAGGACGAAGCAAAAATGTATTCTCTTTTAGCTAGACTTGGGAAAGGCCTATGCTAGGTTTCATTGTTCATTTGTTGCTAGAGTGATGGAAAAAATGGGGTTTTGCTTCAGAATATCCTCTTGCATATACACTCTTACCTTAGGAGGAAACTCCAAATTACTGTTGAATGGGAGGATTGTTGGGGGGTTTTAGGTAAATAGACCAGTTAGATAGGGCTGTCCCCTTGCTCATTTATTGTTTGCTATTTCTTCTCACCCCCTGATTATGGCCTTAGAATAGGCCTCTATTGAGGGGAGAGTAACTTGGCTAAAGCTGAGCAATGGGGAGCAATTGGTGATTCAATGCTTTGGAGATGATTATTTACTTATTCTGGAAGCTGATAATGATAATGTCAGATTGGCTTTAAGCATTAGACAAGAGTTTGTTGATGTTTCTGGCTCAAAATACAATATTCATAAGTTTAAGCTAAGATCAGTCTTTTTGAGGACAATGATTTTAACCTGCTATATACATTATGAACAAGACTACCAATTTAGGAGTATTCATGGTGTGATGCTTAAACATAAGTTTATAGACATAAAACCAAATGTGTCTCACTTAAAAGTGTTTAGGTGTATTACATATGTGCATGCTCTCGACAAAGTGAGAACAAAGTTGGATCCAAAGGAAGAGAAATGCATCTTCATTGTTGGTTATACTCTGAAGAAGAAAGGGTATAGATATTATAGCCCTACCACTCGTGAGTTGCAAGTAAGTAGAGATGTTGTCTTTGATGAGATGAGTACTTGGTATGCACCACTGAAGAAAACAGAAGATAAAGATATAAGAAGTACTAATGTTGCACCACAGTAGGTGTTAAGTGGACCTAGAGAGTCCTCTAACAGTGGATCTAGTGTTGTGTTGGTGGTCTATCTGACAGGCAAGATAATTACTATTGGTTAGAAAAAATTTTGTTAATGCCTAAGCCTGATGGGTTCAGAACTCACAAGCCATCATCCTAATCAGATAATGCACACAAAATCGTAGAAGCTGGCTCTCTCACTCACTCAGATAGTACAGAATGAATAATGCTCAAGCACTTTGTATTACTATTAAACTTGTATAAACCTATTCTTCTTCAAACTAACTCTATTTTTACTATTCTCTCTATCCCTCTATATATCTCTCTCCTAAAAGCTAACTACTTTCTTCTTTGCTATCTTGGAAGGACCTTCTTCTTGTCTCGTCCCCAGCGGTTACCCTTACTATTTACAAGAATCATTCTATTATCAAATTGTTACAATAAAATATATATGGTTACAATAAGCGCGCATGTGTGCTACTGTCAGTGCATGGCTATCAATGGACTGACTCTTTACCATCATCATGTGTTCTCGGCTAGTTCCTTAGGTCCCACCAGTCTATAGCTTTTGCTTCTCAATGCCTGGCATGCCCGGTGTCTCTGTGCCAATAGCTGCCTTAGAGGTTGATTGGAAAGTTTGATATGGGTGGGGGTGGTTGACGTTGGTTGATAGGGATGACCCTTTATTTCTACACCATTGCCTGTCTACTTCCTATGGATCACATCCTAAGCCTCTCCTATTATCCTGGGATTGAATCATATCAAAAACTCTATCTGCATCAGCATGCACTGCTTGTTGGTAGTTTACAGAATGAAAGAATAGTTTAGCAGATATGTGTATCTGCGGGTTAGAATCAAGCTACTACTGCAGGGCCTCTTCATCTTCATCACATATACCTAGTTCTACTTCATCTTGCCCTATAGTAAAAGCTGCGTACCATCATTTGGGATCTGTTGTGATGAAGATCCTGAAGCTTGGGATGTGGGCCTATTCTCTGTTTGTATTTGCAAAGAAATTTATCGAGCTTGTATGGGTTTATACGTAGGTCCCATTCTTCTTCTTCATACTGTTGTTTGAATTTAGAGAGCGAGTAGGTAGTATTCTCCAGATTCTGTGCTATGGCCTTTAGTTGTTATGTTGCTTGTGCTTGATGATACGCCTCTCCTGAAGATTCACCTACTGCTGCTGATGGAGAATGTTCACTTAATGAGCTGGTGAAGTTGATGATCTCAACTAGTGCTTGACTGTCATTACCTCCTCGTGCAACTTCCTATATTTTCTTTTCTCTTTCATGAGCTACATTTGGACCCGCTTGTAGCTCTAGTTTAGCTTGGTTTGCTTTGGCCAACCTTGTGTCCCTTATCAAAAAGTCTTTGTGCAAATCTATTAGTTTTTTCTTGATTGCCTCTGCCATTTGCTCTGCTTCTTCCTGTTTTGCTTACTGGCATCTTCCTAGATAGCTTTTAACTCCTATTGAGTTTTTGGTAACTTGGAGTTTTCTTCTTTCAGAGTGCGCAGCTACTGTGACATTTTGGTGCTGATGGTTTCCTGATGTTCTTGCTATATGTCAGTCTTCCGTTGGGTCCTTGTTCTAGGAGAGGTTTTCTTCTCTATGGCTTTCTCTTCTAGCTGAATCAGCTTTGTCTTTTGTTGCCGATCAAGCTTTGCATATGCCTGCATGAGTACCTTATCTGTTTTCTTGAACTCTTCTTCTAGCACTATCAGGGGAGTCTTTCTTGCTGTGTTTTCATCTTGTTACATAGGCTATATCTGTTTCTCTAAGATGAGGATTTATGAGAATCAACCAATCATACCTAAACTATGTAATGAGAGTTCCACAACTCTCATTATGATGGAAGTCAAGCTCTAATACCAATTGTGGCATCCCCATGATCATCCTGCATCAAGAGCTCACACACACACATGCATAAAGCATAGGAGGAAAGAATAAGGCACACTCATCTCCCATCCGAAGGCTCACTACAATGAACCACCTTCAAGCTTGGGAGGGAAACGTGCGCACAACCTTAGCATGAGGCCTATTGTATTGTATACATGTGCCCTTCAATAAATGGATTACACAAGCATGAAACATATTTTTTTGTCCTTTCAAAAACTATGTAAAGAGGAAACTTTGGACGAATAGGTATATAAGAAATAATGATGTTGTCCCCCCACAAGTAGAGAACCAATCACATGTGCTTAGTGGACTTGGAGAGTCCTCTAGAGTCCTCTAGTAGTGGACCTAGTGTTTTCTTGAAACATAATAACATTCCTTGGCCTCCTTTCTCTCGATATCATCTTCACAAATCTTAAGGACCTCTATGAATTTAATCATATCTAATCCTTACTTTTCATGTCATAACTTTAATCTTAAACCTCATTCATCACTAAGAGTCATTTGATTTGGTCTCTTTAGTGCGATTATGAATCTCTTTTTAGGGTATAACCTTATACTTGAAAAAAATACTCACAATCTCTCTAATTTAAGGACTAATTTGGATTTTCTCTCTCTAAAAATAGGTCACTTGATAGAGATTAATCCAATATATCCATATTTAGTACAATTTGGTTTCTAAGGTCAGTTTTAGGGTTTTGTGCTATTCTTAACCTTTGCATAAAGGATAATTTCCTTTCTCTCTATGGAATTCCCTTTTTTCCCTCTAGAATTTTCCTTCTAGGATTTTTCTCTTTAGAATTATATGGTTGTCCTTACACCCAATCCTAACAAATCCTAATTTTCTAAGATAATTTCATTATTCTCATATTATTTTTCTTTTTCTATACCCTCTATTTTATCGTAGTGGTATTTTTCTTTCTCTATAACCCTATGTTTTATCCTAGTACTATTTTTCTTCCTCTTTAACACCATATTTTATCCTAGTACTATTTTCTAAGATAATTTTATTATCCTAGTACTATTTTTCTTTCTATATAAGCCTCATCCTGCTTTCTCCCTCTAGGCATGGGGGCTAGTATTATTTTTATTATCCTAGTATTATTTTTCACGATAACCAATGAGAGAAGGGATTTTCCATTCCTTCATGCTCAAATCTTTTAACTGGGCCTCTAATTATTGTGTTTAGGTTAGTTCTTTCAGACAGCTTTCTATTTCTTCAATTTGTGAGTCCAGGGAAGGGACTTAACATATTCAGTTGAAGAACAAGGAGTGCCAAAATCTTAAAGATGAGATAACTACTACCACTTATGGCATGGTGCAAGTGTGTTCCCCCACACTTGCACTTATGGCATGGCGCAAGTGTGTTCCCCCACACTTATGGTAGCTGTCTAATTAAAAAAGCTTTATATTTCTACAATTTATGAGTCCAAGAAAGGGGCTTAACATCTAATTGAAGAACTAGAAGATGAGATGATTGTTACCACTAAAGAGCTCTATGAGGTAGTCAAGGACTCATTCTTATAGAACATGTTACACTAACAGGTGCTCCAAGGTAATGATCAACAAGATCCTACAACTACATTTCTACAATTTGTGGGTCTAAGAGAGGGGCTTCACATTAAGTTGAAGGGATAAGGAGTGTCAAAATCCTTAAAGATAAATTGACTTCTACCACTAAAGAGCTTCATGAGGTATAGTCAAGGACTCATACTTAGATAGCAAGTTATGCCATCTACTTTGCTCTAAGAGAATAAAAAATATATCCTAAAGTTACACAAATAGATAATTGTAGCAAAGCAAGGATAGATAACTTCCAAATCCAAAAAAACCAATACCTTTTGGTGCTCAAAGATAATGATTGGTATATTCTAAAGTTAAATCAGGAGATCATTGTAGCAAAGCAAGTTACACTTGCATGTGCTCTAAGAGAATGATCACCAAGTCCTAGTTACACAAAGAGATCATGATAGCAAAGTAAGCTACACTAGCAAAGTGCTCTAAGAGAATGATCAAGAGATCGTAAAATTACACAAAGAGATCATTGTAGTAAAGTAAGGATCAATGACTTCAAGCTCTAAATCATCTTAGTACCTCATAGACAAGGTCAATGTGCTCTTGGACATAGGAAAATGAGGCTCTTGAACCTCACCCATCCAACCTATAACCCCTTTTCCCTTCTTTCAAATCTATCATTGTTGATAACCTCTAATTTGATGTCTCTAAATTAATAATGATTATCTCCCTTATCATCGTCCTCTACTACCAAGTCTGTGTAAGAAAGTTATTTTAGGTGCACATGCACATGAGGGTTGTTGCAAGATCAGGGTGCCCAGTTTTGTCCAGTTTATGTTGGACTGGGACAATACTTCGAGAGAAAATTTGGGAGACAAGGTACTTCAAATGAGATCAAGCAACTAATAGAAAATACATATACACGCAAATTAACCCAATATAACTTAAATTAATACAAATTAGTCTAATTAATAAAAATTAATAAAAAAATGTGATGAAATAATTAAAAATGACCTTTCCATACTTAGAGTGATCCAATTTTTTTTTCATAGATGCACCATTACAAGTACACTAGAGTCCCTTAGGTTTTAGATTATTTACATCAAAAATGTAATTTTACTAATAGGATTATTAATATTTGTAGACCTTTTAATAGCCTAGAAGAATGGGAAAAGAGATCATTAAAACTTTAACCATTAGATTTGTAATTTTAACTAACCACCACATTCTATTAATATTTCACTATCTACCACTCTTGATCTACAAGATTGAGTATTTTAAGTTGTAGTTATTGTAGATGCAAAAAGTGACACATATTATAACACTTTAAAGAACTTGAAATATTTTAAAAAAATAGACAAATAGCTTACAACTTTCTCAAAAAATCAAGTTAAGCTCTATATTATGTGAAGATCTAAGGTCCAAAGTGGGAATCTCATATGAGTTTATATATAAAAGTTATTAGCATTTTATGGAATTAGTTGAATTTGGGACAGGGTATCTACATTGACTTTGTACCTAAGGAAATGAGGACTTTCGACTATCTAATGCTTAATCGAGTTATGCAACTATATTCCAAACTTTGCATGTGATGTTCCAACAAAAGAACTTGAAAGTAAATTCCTTCGTTATTTAGGAGAGATCTAAAGGTAAAGAAATGCCTATTTTTTTATTGTTTACAGGATGCCTGAGTGAACAAAACTGGGCAACCTGATCCTGCAACCACCCATGAGGGGATGTGCCTAGGCACATGGGGGCTTAGGGTCATTTATACATGGGGCACATGGTCCTTGGGACTATAAAAAGCACATGTCTTTTGTATTTGGGACCTTTATTACCTTTTCACATATTAAACACTTTACATTTTCTTGGAGCTATTAGCTTCTTGACCAAGCTTTCATGGCTTCCTTGATGAACCTATGGCTACTCTAGGCATTCAGGAGTAACATGTGCGGACTCTAGCCCTTGAGTCTAGTTGTGAGACTCCAACCATCGAAGTATATTCCTTGCTTAGATTGATTTCTTATATTGTTATCAAAGCTTTACTTAGACCCTTTCTTAGGAAGTGAGCTTAATCATCTTGATATTAGGTTTTACATAATTTTTTAGATTTGCTTTGATCTTTGTCGGAGTGGATTAGCAATGGGATTAATGTTAATCATTTTTAAGTACATGTTAATCATAATTATTAAAAACACTAATCTATACTATTTCTTGATTATTTTCTTTTACCATAATCTTTGAATAAACCTTAATTTTATACTTTATAAAGCCTAATTTCTACACAATACTACAATAAACTCTAGAACCAACATTTTCTTGAAAATCTTGAGAGACTTTTATTTTAGAGAGGTATTTATCAAATATATTTGTTCTTGTGCAGATCTTAGTGGAAAAAGATTAAGAAATAGTCTCTATGCAAGTCTTTGGAGAATCTTGGAAGTACTGATTACAAATCTTAATCAAGAAAGTCTGCAGAGTTGAAATCTTGGAGTACTATTTGCAAATCTTGATTAAGAAAGTGTGCAAAGTTGAAATCTTAGAGTGATAATTGTAAAATCTTGATCAAGAAAGTGTGTAGACTGAAGTTCTTGTGTAAATTAACCTACAACAAGGTATTGGAATGCAAGAATTCTAGTACCATGAATGTTAACCCATTACTAGGGTTAACAAGGGCTACCACCATTATCTTACATCAAAGAGTCAATGTAGATACACCAAAGGATCATACATTCAAGATATGAAGCAATGGTGCCCTGTAAGATTCCTCCCCCACCCCCTTTTTGATGTCTAGTATCTTTCCCTGTAATCAATCCCTCTTCAGAAATATAAAGACCTTGTTTCTATCTGTTTTAGCCTAGAGAGAGAAAAATATTCTAGAGAGAGAATATTCAGATTTTGAATATTTTTGGATAGAAAAATATCTCTTCTAATTCAGATGAGTTCCCCTGAAACAGAAATTCAAAAAGAATTTTCCAATGTGCAATTGGAATTAATTGAAAATAGCTATAAAGAACCTTAGCCTAAGGGTCTAGATTTTCAGAAATCTTTAGACTATGGTCCAATTAAGGTTCCTATGGACCAATAGCATCAATCCATGTGTAGGGAGGAGATAAATCCAACTTGTAAAAAGAAAATACCCAAAAATGAGTAAATGCTCACATAAGATGAAGAGTTGAAAATGTACAAGGTTTATTAGTAAAAAAATTATGAGCAATATTAAAAGTATGACATATGTAAGGAAGGGGAGTTCTTTAAAGAAGGTGCATATTTCACATAAGATGAAGAGTTGAAAATGTACAAGGTTTATTAGTAAAAAAATTATGAGCAATATTAAAAGTATGACATATGTAAGGAAGGGGAGTTCTTTAAAGGAGGTGCATATTTCACATAAGATGAAGAGTTGAAAATGTACAAGGTTTATTAGTAAAAAAATTATGAGCAATATTAAAAGTATGACATATGTAAGGAAGGGGAGTTCTTTAAAGGAGGTGCATATTTCACATAAGATGAAGAGTTGAAAATGTACAAGGTTTATTAGTAAAAAACTATGAGCAATATTAAAAATATGACATATGTAAGGAAAGGGAGTTCTTTAAAGGAGGTGCATATTTCACATGCTTGAATGAGTTTTAAACTCATAAAATTTGAGATATTTCATCTCTCATCTCTCCTCATTTAAGTCTAGTTCCAAAAAGTTAGCTTAACTGACCTAAAAATGGTCAAATATTGACCAAACTGATTTAGAAAATTCTAGAATCAGTTTGTTTGGTTAGGAGCTCAATTTTTCTTATAAATAGAAGCCTCCCCCTTGTTGAAAAATATATAGTGTTTATGCATCGTTACTCTACTCCACCTAAGCCAGAAACTGTGAATTCATTTAATAATTCACTAGTTTTTGGAGCTTCCCTCTTTCTTCAATCCCCATTAGTGGCTCCATCAACATACTTAACCAATTGATTGGTTGGGGGCCTCTACCATGAACAAAGAATCAAGCAAGTTGTAAGGTAATTAGTGAATATTGATCTTTCTATAATTTCTCAATGTTTCTCTCTTCTCAACCCCTCTCAAGCTTGAGAAGTTTAATTGGTATGGTTTTTTTTTAATGCTATTGAAGTTTGAATAGTAGTGAAGAGTTACATAATGCTATTGAAGTTAATTTTCATTTATGTTTAAATTCTAATGATTTTTATGTAAATTCTCTCTCTCACTCAAGAAATGGTCATACTCATGAACCGTTCTCAATCCAAATCAAGCTTTTCATAAAGCTTTTCCTTAACCCAAGATTAAGCTATGCTTGAGGCCAAATTAATGGCTTTTTTTTATGCTTTTAGTTTATGTATATTAATGATTCAATCCATTATGGATTGATAATCCAATTAGAGATTATTTTAATTATTTTCTTAATGATAAGCATTATCCCTTAGAAAAATTGAGATTTATCAGTCATAGCAGCGGAGCTATGGCAAAATTTTTATAAAAATTATGCATAAAATAATCTCATTCAAAGCATAAAAAGAGGACTTCCTACCATATTCTAGGAATTATCATCCTAGATTAATTGAAAGAATTTCATTACAATCATGGAGAAATTGAATTTTAATATTAGGCATAATGGATAAATTTTTATATCAAAAGTGTTATTTTTACCATTTTTATTTCATGCATAGAAGTATGCATAATGGATAAATTTTTATATCAAAAGTGTTATTTTTACCATTTTTATTTCATGCATAGAAGTATGCATAATGGAAAAATTTTTATATCAAAAGTGTTACTTTTATCATATTGGATTTCATGCATAGAGGTATGCATAAAAGTTGATTATTTTATTATAAAAGTGTGACTTTTATCATAATTGAATTTCATGCATATAGGTATGCATAAAAGATATTCTTTTTATACTAAAAGTGTGATTTTTCTCATAAATGGATTTTATGCTTAACTTAGATGCATAAGAGAAATTTTTTTATTCTAAAAGTGTAATTCCTACCAAATTGAATTTATGCATAAGAAGATGCATAAAAGATTGATTTTTTAATTCAAAAGTGTCATTCTCATCTAAATTGAATTTATGTATAGAAAAATGCATAAAAGATTAAAATTTAATTCAAAAGTGTCATTTTCATTAAAAATAAATTTATGCATAGGAAGATGCATAAAATATTGATTTTTACTTTGAAAGTATTAATCTCCTTAAATAGAATTTATTCATAAATAAATGTGTAAAGAAATCTTATATCAAATGTAAGAATTCTCTTGTATTCTATAAATAGATAAGAGATGTGATAGGATGTGATAAGAGATGTGATAAGATGCTTATGAAATAAGTTAGGAGGTAATAAGAGATGTGATAAGAGGTGTGATAAGAGGTGATAAGATGCTTATGAAATAAGTTAGGAGGTGATAAGATGAATTAAGATGTGTATGGGGGGATGAGGTAAGAAGTGTATGTGATAGGATAAGATGTATATGGGTTGTGATAGGGCGAGAATGGATGTGATGTAAAAGATTAGATGTGAAGGTATATGGGGTTATATAAATGGGAATGTGGAAATGGATGTATGTATGTGGATGTGTGGATGTGGAGATGGGAGTGTGGATGTATGAACGTGAAAATGGATATATGCATGAAGATATATATGCATAGATGTGAATGTGGATGTAGATGTGGATGTATAGATGTGAATGGATGTGGATGTATAGATGTGAATGGGAATGTGGATGTGGATGTATGTGAATGTGGATGTGGATGTATGTGAATGTGAATGTGGATGTGGATGTATGTATGTATGTGGATGTAGATGTGGATGTATGGATGTGTATGTATGAATGTGGATATGGGATGTGGATGTATAAATGAGGATGTGAAAATGGAGGTAAGCATGTAGATGTGGATGTATGAACGTGAAAATGGATATATGCATGAAGATATATATGCATAGATGTGAATGTGGATGTAGATGTGGATGTATAGATGTGAATGGATGTGGATGTATAGATGTGAATGGGAATGTGGATGTGGATGTATGTGAATGTGGATGTAGATGTGGATGTATAGATGTGAATGTGGAATGTGGATGTGGATGTATGTATGTATGTGGATGTAGATGTGGATGTATAGATGTGAATGGGAATGGGGATGTGGATGTATGTGAATGTGAATGTAGATGTGGATGTATAGATGTGAATGTGGAATGTGGATGTATAGATGTGGATGTATGGGAATGTGGATGTGGATGTATGTGAATGTGAATGTGGATGTGGATGTATGTATGTATGTGGATGTATGGATGTGTATGTATGAATGTGGATATGGGATGTGGATGTATAAATGAGGATGTGAAAATGGAGGTAAGCAGGTAGATGTGGATGTATGGATGTGAATGTGGATGTATGGATGTGGATATGGATGTGTATGTATGAATGTGGATATGGGATGTGGATGTATAAATGAAGATGTGAAAATGGAGATAAGCATGTAGATGTGGATGTATAGATGTGAATGTGGATATGGATGTGGATGTATGGATGTGGATATGGATGTGAATATATGATATGTGATGTGAAGGAATTTGAAGTGAAGAGATGGGAAATGAGGTGATTGGATGAGTACACATATAAATGGAATGTGGAATAAGTAATGTGGATTAATGAGGAACAATGTGGAAAAATGAGAGTTAATATAGAAACTGTATTTGTAAACTGTTTGTAAATGCTGTTTGTAAATGGCTGTTTTATGTCAAGAATGCTGGGGAAGCATTTTGACCGTCTTGTGATTAAGGTCGTGGAGACCTAACTGATAAAGTTGCAACTGCTGACGGAGAGTCAATGGAGGACGTCTCGCGTAGCAAGGTCGACCGAGGTCTTGACCAGCCTCGGTTCGATTAAAATGGTGAGCTTCCGGTACGGTGGATGAGGGACCAAGGAAGCGGCCTATGAGTGAAGCGCTAGGTCACCTGCGAAGGATCCTAGAGGGTGCTGACCATACGGTGCTCGGGCTCTGGGTCACCTAGGATACCCACGCGTGCGTCGAGGAAGATATTGGAACAAGGAGTAAGAGTTGTTTTGTGAAACCGGGCATGGATCTGGTTGACTGACCTTGCTGGTCCTCAACGGATGAGTCCATGGCTCTTTTATATGGATCTGTTGGTTGATCTTGCTGATCTTCAACGAGAGTCCATCTTGATAAGTGATTATATTGTCGAGTATTATGGGCTAGGAACTATGGAAACGGCCTCTGTGTGGACAGGTGGTGAGCGTTCTAGTTGCCAATGATGCCATAGATACTCTGATGAAGGAATGATGGGAAATTATGAATCAACTGGATAAATTGGGAGATTGTGATCTGTGGTACTATGGTTTCATTAAAAGATTGTTTTAAAGTTAGCTGATGCTAAGAAAAAGGCAATTTTCATATTGGGTGTGTAAGTGGTGTGGCTAGTTTTATGTTTGCATGAAATTCCGGCTAGGGGGCCTTGGAACTCTTTTCCTTGGTACCCGGGACAAAACCTAACCAAATTCCAAATTGGATCCCATCACTACAGTGGTTGGGCGGTTGGCTAACCCATGGGATCGGATGGGGTTAGGCTGGACTGATGGATCCGTAAACCGAGACTCAATTTCTGTTATTACGATAGATGAAGTAAGTCCCGGATAGTAATTGTTCTATGGATAGGAATCAACGGCTGTGCCTCTTGATGGGGAAAAAAGCGTTGATCCCAATGATCCAAGTGCAAGTTTCTTCCTTGATCCGACCGAGTATCTTTATAGGTGCAGTTGGATCAGCGTGATCAGTAATGATCTTGACTACGTTAGAGTAAAGAGTTATCCTGGTGGAATCGCCCATGCTTTCCGAGTAAAGGAAGTTTTTCCAGTTTCGGTTTTAGACAAACCGACGGATTAGTCTCTTGTCCGGATATCCGTGGGCGAGGCCCCGAATGTGGGACCCCTGTCCCGTGCGAGAAGTGCTGCTTCCGCTGCTAGTACCCGAATCCGTTGCTCGGTGGGAACAGGGGGATCTCACAGTTGGTATCAGAGCATTTGGTTAATAAAGATCAATTGAGAAGACAAATAGGTCAGAAATTTATCAAGAAACACAAAAAGGTTGTAATTGTGTGATATAATTCATACAATTTGATATTCAAATTGAAATTCGTAATTTGGTAATTGGGTCTTCAGATGGAAGTACCGCAATTATATAGAATCCTTGGCTTGCTTGAGGCCTAGACATGATGGTATTTACCTTATAATTCCAAGGGCCGTGACTATCCGTATATACCGAGAGTATAACTGCAGCTCTTTACTGACAGTATATACGAGTAAATCTAAGACTTGAAATTATAAGCGTTAATGCTATCCAGATGATGAATTTGAATGTGGTTGATATGATTTTTAATTCTGTTTGGGAACTGATGAATTGATTGGGATTCTGATTGAAAAATGATGATTTTTGAAATTTAGTTGAAATATAATAACTTGAGCAAAACCGCAATGAGGATGAATGGGACGAGTCCCTGTAATGATAAATGATGAAAATGATTCAGCAAATCACTATGAGATTAGTGGATTGTGCTGTCAAATTGCTACTGTTAACACTTGACCGTTAGATCAAGTTAAGGGATGACAAATTGAGAACTTACTTGACTGAAATTCCCGTGGAGGAATGCTCAGAAGGAAATTTTTCGGTCTAATGAACCTTTATCATGTTAAAGATATGAATGATATGATCTGAATGAATTGTTATTTAATGATGAGTTCTAAGGGATATTTATCCCAGTATTCTGTTGGGTTGACCAGAATATAAGGAACCCCAGAATAAAATTGGATCTTAAGAAAAAGAGTTGTCCTCTACTTTATGAGATGAGGACATCTCGCACTTTTCAAGTGGGGTAGAATGTAAGATTCTCCCCCAGCCTTAGAGGTATACAGGAGTAAGAATCTCCCTTTTTGATCTTATAATTATTCCCTCTCTAAAATAAAAGAAAGATTCCGTTTAAAAAAAGAAGAACCTTTTTCCTGAATACTTCTCAAGAGTCCCACCTGTTTTAAGGATTTAGAACAACGAGTTCAGAAGTGAGAATCGATGTTTTGGATATCAAGGTTTTGGTCTCGAGTACGACCCAAAAGAAGTTCTTTATCTCTTGGGAAGTATAAGAAGTTATCTCCCAGATATTGTGGACCAAAGAAAGTAGGTGATTTAACTTACGAACTTCTTTTATCTCCTCATCTCAAAGTTCTTAATGCCTTCTATAGAAAATTGTGCCAAACCCAAATCATGGAAAGACGGTAAAACTTCAGTGGCAAGCTACCGTTGGCTTCTAAGTTACGCTAGCTCCTTCCTTTATATAAGTCGTAACTTTTACTTGTCGCTCACAGTAATCTTACTTCCATCGATCTCCTTTCTTCCTAATCTCCTTCATGGCTTGGCAACAAGAATTAGTTTTATCCATAATGATTCCTCACCTTCAAGACGCAAGTGAGTCTGTGAAGAAGGATTTTATAGAACAGTATGAGCGCTCACTTTTCCCTCACTTGGGAACTTCTGTAGCGCAGACCAAATGGCGGACCTATCAAGACATAACTAGGGTAACACCCTGGGGTCAGCAGCACTTTCGCAACAATGTCCGCTTGGCCATGGTTATTGAAGCCTTGGGTTTGGGTCCCCGATACTACTGTGTCATGAGATCAAGGCATCCTGGGTTTTCTGAGCGGGTCTTCTTATTGGCGTGTTTTCTTCCTCATGAGAAGATATGCCTTTACCCCGTTTTTGGCTTGCCTCTCAGAGGTCCTTTTGTTAGATCACCTCATACCACTGAGATAGGTGCGGCAATAACCAGCAGAATCATTCCCATAGATGAGTTACCCTATACTTGTGCAACTTGTGAGTGGTGCTTTTGTGATCATATGATGGACGGGCTTATGGAAGTGTAAAGAGTTCTTCTATCTTTACTGTATAAGTTCCGAGAATGAATAAAGTTTAAATCTTGTTCTTATCTTGAATCTTGCTCTCTTTGAGACTTTTTCTTGGTGGTTCATCCTGATTTAAATTTTTCTCTAAGTCTCATAATTCGTGCATCTTGCGAAATTATCCCAGTTTGCGAGATGAGGACATCTCGCGTTTTTTAAGTGGGGTAGAATGTAAGATTCCTCCCCCACCCCCTTTTTGATGTCTAGTATCTTTCCCTGTAATCAATCCCTCTTCAGAAATATAAAGACCTTGTTTCTATCTGTTTTAGCCTAGAGAGAGAAAAATATTCTAGAGAGAGAATATTCAGATTTTGAATATTTTTGGATAGAAAAATATCTCTTCTAATTCAGATGAGTTCCCCTGAAACAGAAATTCAAAAAGAATTTTCCAATGTGCAATTGGAATTAATTGAAAATAGCTATAAAGAACCTTAGCCTAAGGGTCTAGATTTTCAGAAATCTTTAGAATATGGTCCAATTAAGGTTCCTATGGACCAATAGCATCAATCCATGTGTAGGGAGGAGATAAATCCAACTTGTAAAAAGAAAATACCCAAAAATGAGTAAATGCTCACATAAGATGAAGAGTTGAAAATGTACAAGGTTTATTAGTAAAAAAATTATGAGCAATATTAAAAGTATGACATATGTAAGGAAGGGGAGTTCTTTAAAGAAGGTGCATATTTCACATAAGATGAAGAGTTGAAAATGTACAAGGTTTATTAGTAAAAAAATTATGAGCAATATTAAAAGTATGACATATGTAAGGAAGGGGAGTTCTTTAAAGGAGGTGCATATTTCACATAAGATGAAGAGTTGAAAATGTACAAGGTTTATTAGTAAAAAAATTATGAGCAATATTAAAAGTATGACATATGTAAGGAAGGGGAGTTCTTTAAAGGAGGTGCATATTTCACATAAGATGAAGAGTTGAAAATGTACAAGGTTTATTAGTAAAAAACTATGAGCAATATTAAAAATATGACATATGTAAGGAAAGGGAGTTCTTTAAAGGAGGTGCATATTTCACATGCTTGAATGAGTTTTAAACTCATAAAATTTGAGATATTTCATCTCTCCTCTCTCCTCATTTAAGTCTAGTTCCAAAAAGTTAGCTTAACTGACCTAAAAATGGTCAAATATTGACCAAACTGATTTAGAAAATTCTAGAATCAGTTTGTTTGGTTAGGAGCTCAATTTTTCTTATAAATAGAAGCCTCCCCCTTGTTGAAAAATATATAGTGTTTATGCATCGTTACTCTACTCCACCTAAGCCAGAAACTGTGAATTCATTTAATAATTCACTAGTTTTTGGAGCTTCCCTCTTTCTTCAATCCCCATTAGTGGCTCCATCAACATACTTAACCAATTGATTGGTTGGGGGCCTCTACCATGAACAAAGAATCAAGCAAGTTGTAAGGTAATTAGTGAATATTGATCTTTCTATAATTTCTCAATGTTTCTCTCTTCTCAACCCCTCTCAAGCTTGAGAAGTTTAATTGGTATGGTTTTTTTTTAATGCTATTGAAGTTTGAATAGTAGTGAAGAGTTACATAATGCTATTGAAGTTAATTTTCATTTATGTTTAAATTCTAATGATTTTTATGTAAATTCTCTCTCTCACTCAAGAAATGGTCATACTCATGAACCGTTCTCAATCCAAATCAAGCTTTTCATAAAGCTTTTCCTTAACCCAAGATTAAGCTATGCTTGAGGCCAAATTAATGGCTTTTTTTTATGCTTTTAGTTTATGTATATTAATGATTCAATCCATTATGGATTGATAATCCAATTAGAGATTATTTTAATTATTTTCTTAATGATAAGCATTATCCCTTAGAAAAATTGAGATTTATCAGTCATAGCAGCGGAGCTATGGCAAAATTTTTATAAAAATTATGCATAAAATAATCTCATTCAAAGCATAAAAAGAGGACTTCCTACCATATTCTAGGAATTATCATCCTAGATTAATTGAAAGAATTTCATTACAATCATGGAGAAATTGAATTTTAATATTAGGCATAATGGATAAATTTTTATATCAAAAGTGTTATTTTTACCATTTTTATTTCATGCATAGAAGTATGCATAATGGATAAATTTTTATATCAAAAGTGTTATTTTTACCATTTTTATTTCATGCATAGAAGTATGCATAATGGAAAAATTTTTATATCAAAAGTGTTACTTTTATCATATTGGATTTCATGCATAGAGGTATGCATAAAAGTTGATTATTTTATTATAAAAGTGTGACTTTTATCATAATTGAATTTCATGCATATAGGTATGCATAAAAGATATTCTTTTTATACTAAAAGTGTGATTTTTCTCATAAATGGATTTTATGCTTAACTTAGATGCATAAGAGAAAATTTTTTTATTCTAAAAGTGTAATTCCTACCAAATTGAATTTATGCATAAGAAGATGCATAAAAGATTGATTTTTTAATTCAAAAGTGTCATTCTCATCTAAATTGAATTTATGTATAGAAAAATGCATAAAAGATTAAAATTTAATTCAAAAGTGTCATTTTCATTAAAAATGAATTTATGCATAGGAAGATGCATAAAATATTGATTTTTACTTTGAAAGTATTAATCTCCTTAAATAGAATTTATTCATAAATAAATGTGTAAAGAAATCTTATATCAAATGTAAGAATTCTCTTGTATTCTATAAATAGATAAGAGATGTGATAGGATGTGATAAGAGATGTGATAAGATGCTTATGAAATAAGTTAGGAGGTAATAAGAGATGTGATAAGAGGTGTGATAAGAGGTGATAAGATGCTTATGAAATAAGTTAGGAGGTGATAAGATGAATTAAGATGTGTATGGGGGGATGAGGTAAGAAGTGTATGTGATAGGATAAGATGTATATGGGTTGTGATAGGGCGAGAATGGATGTGATGTAAAAGATTAGATGTGAAGGTATATGGGGTTATATAAATGGGAATGTGGAAATGGATGTATGTATGTGGATGTGTGGATGTGGAGATGGGAGTGTGGATGTATGAACGTGAAAATGGATATATGCATGAAGATATATATGCATAGATGTGAATGTGGATGTAGATGTGGATGTATAGATGTGAATGGATGTGGATGTATAGATGTGAATGGGAATGTGGATGTGGATGTATGTGAATGTGGATGTGGATGTATGTGAATGTGAATGTGGATGTGGATGTATGTATGTATGTGGATGTAGATGTGGATGTATGGATGTGTATGTATGAATGTGGATATGGGATGTGGATGTATAAATGAGGATGTGAAAATGGAGGTAAGCATGTAGATGTGGATGTATGAACGTGAAAATGGATATATGCATGAAGATATATATGCATAGATGTGAATGTGGATGTAGATGTGGATGTATAGATGTGAATGGATGTGGATGTATAGATGTGAATGGGAATGTGGATGTGGATGTATGTGAATGTGGATGTAGATGTGGATGTATAGATGTGAATGTGGAATGTGGATGTGGATGTATGTATGTATGTGGATGTAGATGTGGATGTATAGATGTGAATGGGAATGGGGATGTGGATGTATGTGAATGTGAATGTAGATGTGGATGTATAGATGTGAATGTGGAATGTGGATGTATAGATGTGGATGTATGGGAATGTGGATGTGGATGTATGTGAATGTGAATGTGGATGTGGATGTATGTATGTATGTGGATGTATGGATGTGTATGTATGAATGTGGATATGGGATGTGGATGTATAAATGAGGATGTGAAAATGGAGGTAAGCAGGTAGATGTGGATGTATGGATGTGAATGTGGATGTATGGATGTGGATATGGATGTGTATGTATGAATGTGGATATGGGATGTGGATGTATAAATGAAGATGTGAAAATGGAGATAAGCATGTAGATGTGGATGTATAGATGTGAATGTGGATATGGATGTGGATGTATGGATGTGGATATGGATGTGAATATATGATATGTGATGTGAAGGAATTTGAAGTGAAGAGATGGGAAATGAGGTGATTGGATGAGTACACATATAAATGGAATGTGGAATAAGTAATGTGGATTAATGAGGAACAATGTGGAAAAATGAGAGTTAATATAGAAACTGTATTTGTAAACTGTTTGTAAATGCTGTTTGTAAATGGCTGTTTTATGTCAAGAATGCTGGGGAAGCATTTTGACCGTCTTGTGATTAAGGTCGTGGAGACCTAACTGATAAAGTTGCAACTGCTGACGGAGAGTCAATGGAGGACGTCTCGCGTAGCAAGGTCGACCGAGGTCTTGACCAGCCTCGGTTCGATTAAAATGGTGAGCTTCCGGTACGGTGGATGAGGGACCAAGGAAGCGGCCTATGAGTGAAGCGCTAGGTCACCTGCGAAGGATCCTAGAGGGTGCTGACCATACGGTGCTCGGGCTCTGGGTCGCCTAGGATACCCACGCGTGCGTCGAGGAAGATATTGGAACAAGGAGTAAGAGTTGTTTTGTGAAACCGGGCATGGATCTGGTTGACTGACCTTGCTGGTCCTCAACGGATGAGTCCATGGCTCTTTTATATGGATCTGTTGGTTGATCTTGCTGATCTTCAACGAGAGTCCATCTTGATAAGTGATTATATTGCCGAGTATTATGGGCTAGGAACTATGGAAACGG
Source organism: Cibotium barometz (assembly GCF_041138505.1). Classification (NCBI taxonomy): domain Eukaryota; kingdom Viridiplantae; phylum Streptophyta; class Polypodiopsida; order Cyatheales; family Cibotiaceae; genus Cibotium; species Cibotium barometz. Next base: position 16,224,760 of record NC_141058.1, read on the forward strand.
CCTCTGTGTGGACAGGTGGTGAGCGTTCTAGTTGCCAATGATGCCATAGATACTCTGATGAAGGAATGATGGGAAATTATGAATCAACTGGATAAATTGGGAGATTGTGATCTGTGGTACTATGGTTTCATTAAAAGATTGTTTTAAAGTTAGCTGATGCTAAGAAAAAGGCAATTTTCATATTGGGTGTGTAAGTGGTGTGGCTAGTTTTATGTTTGCATGAAATTCCGGCTAGGGGGCCTTGGAACTCTTTTCCTTGGTACCCGGGACAAAACCTAACCAAATTCCAAATTGGATCCCATCACTACAGTGGTTGGGCGGTTGGCTAACCCATGGGATCGGATGGGGTTAGGCTGGACTGATGGATCCGTAAACCGAGACTCAATTTCTGTTATTACGATAGATGAAGTAAGTCCCGGATAGTAATTGTTCTATGGATAGGAATCAACGGCTGTGCCTCTTGATGGGGAAAAAAGCGTTGATCCCAATGATCCAAGTGCAAGTTTCTTCCTTGATCCGACCGAGTATCTTTATAGGTGCAGTTGGATCAGCGTGATCAGTAATGATCTTGACTACGTTAGAGTAAAGAGTTATCCTGGTGGAATCGCCCATGCTTTCCGAGTAAAGGAAGTTTTTCCAGTTTCGGTTTTAGACAAACCGACGGATTAGTCTCTTGTCCGGATATCCGTGGGCGAGGCCCCGAATGTGGGACCCCTGTCCCGTGCGAGAAGTGCTGCTTCCGCTGCTAGTACCCGAATCCGTTGCTCGGTGGGAACAGGGGGATCTCACATGCCCAAAGCTACAACTTGGACGGACGCCCGTAATGCTGTCACTCACAGAGTAATTATGGCAATTCCCTTCAAAGAGCGTGTGGTAGCAAGTTAGTATGAAGTCCTAAGTGATGTACTTCATGGATATATTATGAGAGTAGTCATTGTAATAGCATTATGCCTCTTATGAGCCTAAAGTGCCTGACCGGCCACAGTTTAAGTGAGTGTGAACATTTATGGCCATGTATATAAGTGAATATCTCTCATAATACAGCATACTCTCCCATTGTGTTATTGAGTCTTACTCTTGCTAATCTTTCTCCCTAATGCATGCTAGTGAGTGTGTGTGAGTGAAGTGAGGTGAGAGGAGGAACGAGTACCCGTACAACAATGCGACAGTGTGACAATACTCTCACGGAGGCATGGTGGAATTGCTTCTCAAGGAATTGTAGAGCTTAGAGACCTCAAGGGTTACAAGCTCAGCCATTGGAAAAATCCTCGCGATAGTTGTGGTTCACGAGGTAATCTCTTATTGGATGTGTTTCAAGGAGGGTTAGGGTGAGCCATAACATTTTTGGCGCCGCTATCGAGGAGCCATCCCTTGGCTTTTTCCATCATTTTTTCTCTAATCTATGCATTACCCTTTGCCCATTATGTTGATTAATGGTTTCCCATGAAAAAGATGTGGATTTGATGGTGATTTGTGTGTGATTTGGTGTAGAATAGCTCTCTTTTTGGTTTTTGTAAAGAACGTTTTTTGATGGTGATTTGTGTGTGATTTGGTGTAGAATAGCTCTCTTTTTGGTTTTTGTAAAGAATGTTTTTTGCTTAATTTTTAGCTTAATTTGTTGCTTTTGTAATAGCTCTCTTTTTGGTTTTTGTAAAGAATGTTTTTTGCTTAATTTTTAGCTTAATTTGTTGCTTTTGTTGTTGTTATTGTGGTTTTTCATGTTCTTAAGGCTTGCATATAGTTGAGGCTTAGTTTGCATCAATTCCATTAAACAATGCAATAGAATGTAATTCTTAGTGAATGTTAGCTCTCTTTAGTGTTCAACATAGAACTAAAATCATTAATTTTAGCTTAATCGTGTGTTTTTGCATTAGAGTGTTAGCAAGCATTAGGAGGAGCTTAATCTTTCAAAAAATTTCTCAAAACCATGAAAAAACCCTTGAATTTGACTGATTTCTTTTAATAGATTGGTTTTTGTCATTAAGGGTGATTAATCTTGTTCAAGAGGCAAAAAATTTAGAAAATGTGTTGATTGAGGTCTAAATTGATCGTGTGAGTAGTCAAAATTAGTGTTTTTGAGTGTTTTGAGAGCTTCTAGATGCATCAAAATGCCTAATTACATCAATTTCTTCATTAATTAGAGGAATTTATCTCTCTTTGCTTAATTTTACCTTAAAAGAGAGTCAAATTCTTCCAATTAATTTTCTATTTTTTGCCTTTTGAACAAGATTAATCACCCTTAATGTGTTAATTGGGTGAAGTGGTAATAACACTAGTTAATAACACTCTCACACACTTGTTAATATCATAGATATTCACACAACCGGGAGAAACTTGCTATCCCGGTTTTCCCGGCGGGCTACTAGCTTGGCCCGGCGGGCCACTGTTTAGCCCGGCGGGTTACTTATCTAGCCCGGCGGGCCCCGGGGCCTTTTTTTTTGCACCAAAAACTTGGCTGTTTTGGAGGGACCTATATAAAGGGTTTCCCCTCACTTCCAAATGTGCTTTACCAAAGCACTTGGGTGGCTCACCTCAGGCTAAAAGACACAAGAGGTGAGTATAAATATTCTGGATTTTTGTTTGAAGCTTGTTAATAATATTTTGTATTTTATAAGATTTTGATTGTAAATGGTTTATCGTATTTGTTACGTGGACTAGCAATGTCTCCTCTTGGGTGGTCTACTCGAGTGCCAATTGGTCTGGGTAGGAGCTTCCCTAGAGGAGGGTATAGGTGGTGAGATGTTCGGGACATCATCTCTATCTAGGGATGGATTGCCTCAAATGCATCTCACCAAACGTTTGGTTTCTTTAGGTCGACTAGCAATACCTCCTCTTGGGTGGTCTACTCGAGTGCCATTTGGTCTGGGTAGAAGCTTCTCTAGAGGAGGATATAGGTGGTGAGATGTTCGGGACATCATCTCTATTTAGGGATGGATTGTCTCAAATGCATCTCACCAAACGTTTGGTTTCTTTAGGTCGACTAGCAATACCTCCTCTTGGGTGGTCTACTCGAGTGCCATTTGGTCTGGGTAGGAGCTTCTCTAGAGGAGGATATAGGTGGTGAGATGTTCGGGACATCATCTCTATTTAGGGATGGATTGCCTCAAATGCATCTCACCAAACGTTCGGTTGCATTGGCAAGAAGTGGGTTTTAGACTTTATAATTGCATATTTTAGTTTTACTCAGGCTGTTTTGGATCTCAAATCTTGCATGATTGTTGTTTAGGTGTTACAATGGTTGCTTCTAATTGCGGCACATCAACCCAACGAAGCAACAGACCATTAGAAACTAGTGGAGTTTCCTTGCAACGAGATATGACAGCACAAACTTTGAATGTTGCGTCTCAAAGTGGCAAGAGGAGGAGCGGAGGAAAATCACCGGGACCTGAATGGCAATTTGCTTCCAATCTTTCTAGATTTGTGGAATGGAAGTGTAATTTTTGTGGCTTGGTAAAATCTGGGGGTGCTCCCAGAATAAGGGAGCATTTGCTTGGCACTAGCACAAAAAATCCCGGAGGTAAATGCAAGGGTGCAGGAGCTGATGATGCTGCAAAGCGCCTTAGAGCTTTGATAAGTAAACAAGCATCACAAAACAAGAGGCCCAATCTCTGTGCAAGAAATCACCAATCGCCGAATTTGGCAGCATCAAGTGGAGGGATCTCCAACCAAGGAGTGACTCCAACACATACTACTTGCCAAAATGACACCCAAGGTCCAGATGTCTCAATACCGATGGATGCATCTCCTGAGTTTCAGGTGGGTATGTCTCGTACCAGACAAACTAATCTAGTTGACATCTTTCGTGCCACTGCTTTAGAGGATGCTCAACTTGCTTTAGCAAAAGCGATCTTCGTTAATGGTTCTTCATTGTCTATGGTCACGAAAGATTCATGGAAGATGGCTTGGAAGAAGATTGGAGAATATGGACCTGGGTTTTGTCCACCAACTTATCACCACATGCGAAATCAATTACTTGACAAGTGCTATGACAACACACGGGAAAGCGTTCAAAGACTCATAATTGACACCACAAATCAGTCTGGATGCACAATTGTCAGTGATGGTTGGTCGAATGCCCAAAGACGTCCATTGATAAATGTAATGTTGGTATGTCCTCGTGGGGAATGCTTTATCAAAGCTGTTGATAGCTCCGGGGAAATTAAATCTGGTCAATTTATCGCCGATATCATTGGTGATGCTATCGACCAAGTTGGGTCTGAAAATGTGCTTCAAGTGATTATGGATAATGCAGCTAATTGTCGAGCAGCAGGTCGTATGTTGGAATCTCGATTTTCCAATATCTATACATTTGGTTGTAACACTCATAGCCTTAACTTGGTGTTACAAGATTGGTACAAAAATGCTGATACAGAGTGGTTCAAGGAGATTATCGATAGTGCAAGTAAGATTGTCAAACGGCAACGTGTTTTAGATATGTATCGTCAACGCATGGAAACTATGTAAAGTTGCCTTGTGAAACCAGATTTTGCACTAATTTTTATATGCTTCAATCTCTCCTAAGAAATAGGAATGCAGTCATGGAAACCTTTGTGTGTGCTGGCTTCTCTGAGTGGGAGGCTGACCAGTCCGAAAAGGTTAAAGAAAAGGTGAGGTACATGCGATCTTTGATATCGGATCGTAGTTTATGGGAGGAAGCAGCAGATTGTTATCATGTTATGATGCCAGTTATGCTTGCTTTGCGCCAGTTGGATTCTAGATTGCCAAATATTGGGAAGGTTTGGATGGCGTGGTGGTCCATTCAAGAAAGCCTTGCAAACCCAGAGGAGCCCACTAAAACTGTTGTCAAGCATTGGAGTCCTCCATTCACCAGAGCAAGGAGAAATATCTTGGCCAAGTATGTAAGCGCTCGGTGGGTAGGAGCACATAGTCCATTGCATAGTGTTGCATATTGTCTTGACCCAGAATACTGGCATATGGACGTGAATGCCCTAGATGAGGAGGTAATCGATGATTTCTATGATGTTGTGGAGCGATTTTATGAAGATCCAGATGAGCAAGCAACAGCGGTAATTGAGCTAACCAAGTATAAATTGAAAGAAGGTAGATTTGCCTTGGAGTTTGTGCAAAAGCTTGCTAAGGAACAGCCTGCTTGGAAATGGTGGATGTTGAATGGGGGAAGTGTTCCAACTTTGCGACGCTTAGCTGTGAGAGTGCTTGCGCAATGTGCTTCAAATTCTAGTTCTGAACGTAATTGGAGCAGTTACAAGTATGTGCATTCTATTAGCAGAAATCGTTTATTGAGTGATAGAGCTGAGAAGTTGGTGTATATGTATTGTAATGATAAATTGGTGAAGTCAATTGAGTCAGATGATTACAACGAAGAGATGCCTAAGTGGACATATGACATTACTCAGGATGAGTATGATGCAGAAGAGAATGGAGATGTAGAGCCTAATGTCCCACATACGAGCGATAACTTGTGCTTTATTGAAGAGATAGAAGAAAACTTGCAACCCGATTTTGGTGTTAGTAAAGCCACCCGCAGACGCTCCTCACGTTTGATGTAATCATGTTAGTTTTGACACAATCCAATGTAATCCGTCTTGCAACAACTGGATATCAAACATGTTGGTGAACTTTTCAATCACCCAAGCCAAGCAGAAGACATCTGATGCATTGCTCCATGGACAAGGGGACCTTACATCTGCGAGCTCAGGGGCTCTCCAGGGGCGTTGATCGTGCTCTGCTTTGTTGGCGATATTTGTGGGTTTGAACTCAATCCCATCCCTCAATGCAAGACCCCAGTCAATGATGCCTACCCGTGGCACCCCTTCTTTGGTGAAATCTATCATTATATTCCAGGGGTGGCAATCATTGTGGATGATCCCTTCAGCATGTGCAAAGGCCATGGTATTCACAAGGGCACAGATAAGCTCGGGAGCATGAAAAATCAAAGACTTGTATCGCTCCATTTCATGAGGAGCCACTTGTTTTTTCTTGTATGTAAGATTCCTCCCCCAAACCCCTTTTTGATGTCTAGTATCTTCTTCTATAATCAATCCCTCTTCAGAAATATAAAAGACTTGTTTCTAACTGTTTTAACCTAGAGAGAGAAAATATTCTAGAGAGAGAATATTCAAATTTTTAATATTTTTAGATAGAAAATTATCTCATCTTATTAAAATAAGTTCCCCTGAAACAGAAATTCAAAAAAGAACTTTCCAATGTGCAATTGGAATTAATTGGAAATGTGTATAAAGGACCTTAGTCTAAGGGTCTAGATTTTCAGAAATTTTTGGATTATGGTCCAATTAAGGTTCCTATGGGCCAATAGCATCAATCCATGTGTAGGGAGGAGATAAATCCAATTTGAAAAAGAAGATACCCAAAAATGAGTAAATGCTCACATAAGATGAAGAGTTGAAAATGTACAAGGTTTATTAGTAAAAAATTATGAGCAATATTAAAAGTATGACATATGTAAGGAAGAGGAGTTCTTTAAAGGAGGTGCATATTTTACATAAGATGAAGAGTTGAAAATGTACAAGGTTTATTAGTAAAAAATTATGAGCAATATTGAAAGTATGACATATGTAAGGAAGGGGAGTTCTTTAAAGGAGGTGCATATTTCACATAAGATGAAGAGTTGAAAATGTACAAGGTTTATTAGTAAAAAATTATGAGCAATATTAAAAGTATGACATATGTAAGGAAGGGGAGTTCTTTAAAGGAGGTGCATATTTCACATAAGATGAAGAGTTGAAAATGTACAAGGTTTATTAGTAAAAAATTATGAGCAATATTAAAAGTATGACATATGTAAGGAAGGGGAGTTCTTTAAAGGAGGTGCATATTTCACATAAGATGAAGAGTTGAAAATGTACAAGGTTTATTAGTAAAAAACTATGAGCAATATTAAAAATATGACATATGTAAGGAAGGGGAGTTCTTTAAAGGAGGTGCATATTTCACATGCTTTAATGAGTTTTAAACTCATAAAAATTGAGATATTTCATCTCTCCTCATTTAAGTCTAGTTCCAAAAAGTTAGCTTAACTGACCTAAAAATGGTCAAATATTGACCAAACTGATTTAGAAAATTCTAGAATCAGTTTGTTTGGTTAGGAGCTCAATTTTTTCTATAAATAGAAGCCTCCCCCTTGTTGAAAAATATATAGTGTTTATGCATCGTTACTCTACTCCACCTAAGCCAAGAACTGTGAATTCATTTAATAATTCACTAGTTTTTGGAGCTTCCCTCTTTCTTCAATCCCCATTAGTGGCTCCATCAACATACTTAACCAATTGATTGGTTGGGGGCCTCTACCGTGAACAAAGAATCAAGCAAGTTGTACGGTAATTAGTGAATATTGATCTTTCTATAATTTCTCAATGTTTCTCTCTTCTCAACCCCTCTCAAGCTTGAGAAGTTTAATTGGTATGGTTTTTTTTTAAATGCTATTGAAGTTTGAATAGTAGTGAAGAGTTACATAATTAAATAAATGCTATTGAAGTTAATTTTCATTTATGTTTAAATTCTAATGATTCTTATGTAAATTCTCTCTCTCACTCAAGAAATGGTCATACTCATGACCCGTTCTCAATCCAAATCAAGCTTTTCATAAAGCTTTTCCTTAACCCAAGATTAAGCTATGCTTGAGGCCAAATTAATGGCTTTTTTTCTATGCTTTTAGTTTATGAATATTGATGATTCAATCCATTATGGATTAATAATCCAATTAGAGATCATTTTAATTATTTCCTTAATGATAAGCATTATCCCTTAGAAAAATTGAGATTTATCAGTCATAGCAGCGGAGCTATGGCAAAATTTTTATAAAAATTATGCATAAAATAATCTCATTCAAAGCATAAAAAGAGGACTTCCTACCATATTCTAGGAATTATCATCCTAGATTAATTGAAAGAATTTCATTACAATCATGGAGAAATTGAATTTTAATATTAGGCATAATGCGCCTTGGGGTGGAACAATACTGCCCAACATGTGGGCAGCCAAGAAGTGCCTTGTGCACTCTTGAATGGGCGTACCCCATTACACACCAACTGCCCATGCCTGTGTTTATTAAAAAACTGACTGCCCATGCATGGGCGCCCCCTTTACACACCGCCCAACATGACCTCGTGCATCTCCACCATCCATAAAAACTTGTGTATACATGCACACATTGAAG